>NC_068416.1:20265771-20619521 GCF_023724105.1 Carassius gibelio | reverse complement strand
ATCTAAAACTATGTTGGAACACTGTTTGTTGATGTCCAAAAGTGACTGTTTAGTATAGATGTAGTTCGCATAACTGAATCGCGCGAACACGAATGAAATAACCAGGTAGATTAACACTAATTTCCGAAATCTGGTAAGACGCTGAGCCTCGCGATGTGGTCGCGCCGCCATCTTGATCATGAGCTTGATCATGAGCTTATGATAAATGTTCGAGTACCAGTATTGCTGTATCTCATCTTATTTGAAGATGCTTCAATATTTCAACTGACTGCATGACATTTCAGTCCACATCATAAGCTGAAATGTCATTCCAAACATGATACAATTACGTGTTAAAACTTGTCATGATCTTAAACAATTACATTTACAAAAGCAAATGGTTGTGATTCATATTACATGCTTATTGCATCTGTCTTGCATCAAAGATGCGAAAAAAGGTTAGCTGTTCACTTCAGGCTTTTTCTGCAGAGACAAGCAGCAACAGGAAAGGCTTTGGTGCTGTGGGACTGATGCCCCGCAAGTGCGGTCGTCATCAGTACTTCATCAATATCAGTTTAATTGGGCACATTAAACCAGAATGTTCTCCATATTGAATTCCAGACTCTTCCTTAGTGAGGTTCCTCACATCCTAACTCAAACCGAACTGAACTTTGATGTCAAACAGACTGAAAACTCTTATACTGCAAATAGTTCACAAAACAGACTTTCTTCTGAGAAGTGGCAAAACCATGTGTGTAACAACATGTAAGGATTCTCTAAAAGTTCAGGTGGCAGAAAGCACAGAAAGTGACAACAAAAACTGTTTTTAAACAAACAAAAGTAGGTTTCTTATTCCAGAAAGTCAGAAGTAAAACAAAAGTGCATTCAACAACAAATCAAAAATACTGCTTTAAAGAAACTGGTGACTTATTTAGTGATGCTGCCCCTGTTCTCTTAATTATTCAGTTTAAATGAGCTGTTGGAGGCCTTGCATACGGTTTAATTATTTCCACTAATCAAGCCATCAACGCATTGGCCCGAGGATGGTCGGATTATCTGACGAATCCAATGCCGCCCTGTCATAGTGTCCCCTTCCCGCTCTCAGAAAAGCAGGGCACTATAACAATGGATTAAAAAAAACAACAAAAAAAATTGGAATAACAAGGGATGGAAGGCTAAGGGAGGAGAGGTGCAAACATAGTTCATTTCCCAAGAGGAGAATACAATGAAAGGCGGCAAACAAAGAAAGCAGGGTGACTGAAGCGCTCTTTGGCTCTTTCACCTCTTCAAAGGCGAGCTGAAGTACTGCAGACCGAATAAAGAGACACAGGCACAGATCAAGGACAGTGGTTTTCAAGATGCAAGCACAGAGCTAACTGGACTATAAAGTTCGATAAAATACATTAAGATATGGTAAGTCTGACAATGAGCAGGAGGACTGAGGAGAGCTAGGGATAAGAGAGGGAAGGAAAAAGGGAGAAAGAAACATAGAACACATTCATCAACTTGTATATGAAACAGGAAACTGTCTTCAGCCATGCAATTACAGCTGAAGTCTATGAGGCAAGGCATTTGCAGTGGATGTCAATGGGGCAAAGCATTCACAATGGACATCTATGAGGCAAGGCATTTACAATGGACATCTACTGGGCGAGGCATTTACAATGATAGCCAATGGGACAAAGCATTCAAAATGGAAGTCTAGGGGGCAATACATTTAGAATGAAGGTCCACAGGGCAAGGCATTTGCAGTGGAAGTCTACAGGGCAAAGCATTTACAATGGAAGTCTATGGGACAAGACATTTTCAATGGAGGTCTTTGGGCAAAGGGAGGGTTTTAGGCAGAAATGCAAAGCTCATGTTTTTGCTAAAGCACTTCTGCAAATGTTATTTGTCCATTAAAACATTGTTTTATTGGTAGGACTACTGTTGTAGGCAGATGGTAAAGACAGAGTTACAAAGACAAAGACTAGATAAGCACAGCTAACATTAGCACTCTCGCTGCTGATGCTAACACATAAAATTAAGAAACAACTTTACTATAACTGTCATTTGCATTAATGTACTGCTTAAGCATGCATTTTAATAGAACAACACTTCTAAAAAAAAAAAAAAAAAAAAAAAAAAAGTACATTTGTAAACATTAGAAAAGTACTTGCATATAAGAAAACTAGAAACAAACAATTATTTATAGCATTTTTTGACCAATGTTAATTTCTACATGTAATAAATGCTTAACATTTCAAGTTATATAAAACAAATCTCGACAAGGTATTATGAATGAACATAGATTAGAAATAATCAAATGTATTTTAAAATGAACATTTATCTTAATAACAGCTGCAAAAACTTAAAGCTGGTGCATCTGAAAGTGTTAAAAAAGTAATCCATTGTGACCCACCTGTCATTTTTAAGGATAAAACTAAATAATTATTTCAAAAATAACCACAGAAACACTGGGGCGCTTATACAGTAAAGCTGTACTCATCAAGGCTTTGATTACACATACTGGATAATTTTCTTTACAATTAGAATAGACATAATAATGGAGGTTACGGTGTGCAGAATGCTAGGATTGACAAAGAGGTTCTAATTACAGATGCAATCTATAATTGATGAAGCAGACGCTCAAAGACAAAGACTCAGCTCATAGGATTAAAACAGAGGTTGGGGTTTGCAAATATGCCTGCTTAATCACCACAGAAGTGAACAGGAAGAGCTGCTGTTTGTTCTTGCACTGCCGCTAATGGCCTGCCAGTTGCAGTAATTACAGGCTGCGGTTTTAAAGTAGGTACGAGAGAATCAGGGAGTCTTGGGACTTGACAGAAAGCACATACCCTGGTACCTCAGCTGGTCCTTAAGTGAACTATGTGAGACGTGAGACAGGACAAGATGAGAAGCAAACGTTGCAAGAGAGTGCAAGGAGAGGCACAAACAAAAATGAAAGAAGAATCTGAAGAATCACGTGACACTGAAGACTGCTGTAATGTCAGTGGCATCACAGGAAAAATTATATTTCGGTATAAATTCAATCAGAGAACAGCTATTTTGCATTTTGAAAATATTTAATATCATTACTTTTTTTTCTTACCAAATGCAGCCCAGCATAAGGGACTTCATTAAAAAAAAATGCAAATATCTTAAGTTCAAACTTTTAAATGCCAGTGTACAGAAACACAAAAAATCTGAAAACTAAATTAAATTTTTTATCTCGAGGCTTGTCCAGCTAATCTACTTATAGACCAGCAACAGACCAAAATACGTCTTTACTAATAAGTTAACTGACTGTTTTATGTTAAAAAATTATTTTATTTCCTATAAAAGAATGACACCCTTTCCTACACCCACTATATTGAGCACAGCAATTTCTGATTCATTTTTCTGCAAAGTGGTCAGTCTCCTCCTCCACATACTGCCTGTAGTCTATATTCAAGACCCTGTGGATTACATTCACTTGTTCATGCATTGTATGTCAGCTTGAACCAAAGGGAAGATGGAGCCTTGGATGTACATTAAAAAAAGAGAGCGGGACACATGATCAAAAATGGTTTAGCTGAGGTAAAAGTGCCCTAGAGGGGGCTGTAAAGTGGCACGCTGCTAGAAATGTGCAGACAGCCTTTAAGCGCTACTTTTGTAGCTGAGATTCTGGTGCTCGAGGCAATTCTCAAAGTCACTGACATGTGTAGCGAACATCCATCTGCCAAAGTAAATCATGAAGAGATTATTGCAGCCCTATATTTTTTTAACCGCCTCCAGGTAACACCACTAATCACTAAAAAAAAACAGTGTAAAATTAAACAATGTAAAACAAAAAAAATTACAGTATTTGGAAAATATTATATGTGCGCAGGACAAGTCTTTCACTTCGTACCGTCCTCAAAAACCACAAACACAAGAAAGATAATTCCTGTCTTTCACTTTTCATGTTTTTAAAGCAGTCTGTTGGATATGAAAGGGAATGCAGAAACCATGCCAGAGGGTAAAAAATAAACACTTCTAAAAACGAAAGCTTTAATTTACTTTAATTTAAGAAAACAAACCATGAAATATTGGCAGAAGCAAAAACTTGAAGTAAGAGAGCAGAGAGAATTATTTAATTATTTAATAAATAAATAAATAAACGTCACATTTATTAAAAAATATCAAAGATTATATGCAAGGGATAACGCCACTCATTATCACAAATTAAACCTCAGAAGGCTGATCTGGATCCCCATGCAAAGTGAAGCAGCTTTGTAAGACCTCGAAGGGGTTTACTTTGCGATAATGACCAAACGACAGTTCATTATTACATTGCCTAGATGGCTGCTTATAAACAAATAAAACCACATAATTAAATAAAAATAAAAAATACATCAAACATTGATCTAAGTTGAAATTAGTCTAGCACAAAAAGAAAGCACTGTGCTACGAGAGAGACGAAACTAGCTATCTAGGAAATTGGCTGCCAGGGACAACATTCACATACTGTATATAGTCCAGCAGCTATTCTACAAAAATATCAGCAGAATACTATGAATAAGAATCAAGTATTCTAGAGAGCCATGTTATAAGCAGAGGATATGCACTATTGAATTCTAGAAGAAAGCTCTGTGCAGTTAAAAAAAAATCATTCTTATGTATAAAATAAGCTGCTCAAGAGTGGAGGATCATTCTTGATCAAATTTTTTATAACGTTATAAAGTTTGTGAGGAACTGGGTGTGTGTGTGTGTGTGTATGTATATATATATATATATATATATATATATATATATATATATATATATATATATATATATATATATATATATATATATATATATATATATATATATATATATATATTGGTGGTATGAAATATCAATCCACTCTTTTTCATTACATGCAATCTAAAAGAAAGCGGGGAGAGAAAAAAAAAACATCAAATGAAAAGCTCAGTTACACAGAGGTCTGGAACAGCAGAGAAATGTTTCCACTTTTCATTAAAAGCAGCTAAAAGGCCGACTATTTCATTTAAACATGAGTGCGTGCCAAAACCTCAGAGCTAGAAACGTCAGCGGTGCAGCATTTAAGTCTCATGGAGAAACTGAAAAGCTGCAGCACATAAACAATATTGATGATTTATGAAGTTGAGGGACCAGCCAAAAGCCTTCATTATTACACAAGAAAATATTAACTAGGAGTCGGGACCTCCGCAAATCAAGCAAAACTATACCCCCCTTTCAGGTTTCTAGATTGCCAAACAAGAACAAAATGTACTCGATTTCATTCAAATTAACTTGGAGGATCTTTAGCAGTTTTACAGTCAAAAGACTGAAATATCAAATAATAAGACCATTAATGAGAGTACAGAAACAACAACATTAAGCCATCATCTGACATACTCCCTAGACCCTGTTTGTCTTTGATAAATACATTAAGTGCCATACTAGACTTGTTTTTAATGGAACTGATATAAAAACCTTGTCTGAGAAAGGTCTGATCAGGAGAAATAAACCAAGGCAATGGGCTCCGGAACAACCATTACCATGTTTAAAAAGACCTTATTAAACATAAGAACATGTTCTTCAAAGAGAATGCTTCAAGAACTGTGATGATGGCTACAGCAGACGGTTTTTAATACGAGACTGGGTCGCAATTACAAGAATCGTGACTTTAAGAACCTGCCAGCTTTAAAGTCAAACTCCTCACCTGACCTTAAAAATGATTCAAAGCGCCTGAACCATCCAGAACAATACATCTTCCTCTAAAAGTCAAGCCTTGGCAGTCCCTGAGAGTCTTGTTCTGCCTTGTAAAAGCTTTTACGGCAAAAGTTCCCTCACATATTTCCCGAAAAAATAATACTAAGTGGGGGGAAATACATGATATGTGGTTAAATATAGCTGACTTAAAGCATTCAGACGTTGCGAAGGAGGAGAAATCTGAACCAAATGTCACTCGCTTTGAAGAAGATCCCAGAACATCAAGTTTAGATGCTGGCTGAGACAGACGAATTTACAGGGATGGTGAACTTTGTGAAAGCCAAAGTGGATCCTGAATAAGTGAGGAGGAACAAAGGAACATTATGCAATGCAAAAAAAAAAAAGAAAACATTCGTGTTGAGATATTAGATCGTGGTTCCCCTGCGCGTGTGCTTGGGATATTCTGTCCTTATTATTAATTTGATACAACTTTTATTCACCCATAAGCAAAAAAAGGGCTTTCAGGCACTTGGAGGGACACTGGTTTTAATGAGGCAGCGGGTGTTGGTGAAATATGACTAACCACATAAACTTCCATCGCGTAGTATGATACTCAAAGAACTAGGTTGTGGGATGGTGTCCTTGAGGTATGCGCACAAGTTACAAGAATAAATTGATTTTCACAGGCTTGGGGCTTCCTCTGTCCTTCCCCTGAACCTCCGGATTTCTATCCTGACCGCGCAAATAAAAATCCTCCAAAATGATTTAAATGAAAAAAGCACTGAATTGCATGAATGCAGAAGCACTGCAAACTCGCTTCATCTGACAGTGCTTAGACATGGTTCAGATTTTCTATCAGTTCACTTATTCACTCTAATGACGTGATAAAACGCGCAATTTAAGATGATATTAAACAAAATACTCATGCAGGAAAAGCATAATTTAAAAAGTTCTTGAAACACCAGCCTTGAACTGAGAAAATATACTGACCGTGAAACTGTATTTTGCATAAAAGAAACTATAGCCTTAAGCCATATATATATCTCTGTGGATATATCTCATCATTATTTGTTTGCATTTGCCACTTGATTGGATACTTTGCTTGATCTTATGTAATACTATTCAGATATTTTAAGAGTGATTTAAAGGGTCTGTTAAATCTAAAAGTGAAATGTACTAACCCTAAAGCTGTTACAAACAGATTATGAAGAAAACGTATGTTCAAACAATATTGAACCTTGTTTTCTTTGACTGAAAATACTTTTCTTTTTTTTCTTTTTCTTTTTAAATACCTTCCTTTGTGTTCCATAAGAGAAAGTAAGTCATAGAAATTTGGAATATGGGGTGAGTAAACGATGACAAAACTCTCATTTTTGGGTGAACTACTCCTTTAAGCTTCCAAGACAGTCCAAATACTACTTGGGACCGCTGTTTATAACTTGATCGCTCTTTCAGACAATGCTTAGCAGCAGTCCAAAAATGAGCTCAAGGGATCTCCAGAACTCTCAACCCAGTAAATTTTGGGAATGCATGTCGAATTTTGTGCTCCCAAAGCAAAGCCAAAGCTTTAAGAGGTTGGGAAGCATTCAGCACATCCGGCAGCTGGAATGATTGCCACCCAGTTGGAAGTACAAATAAGAGTGGAAGACATTCAAAATGAGTAAACAACAAAAAATTGCACGGCTTATAATGCAAAAAAGTTCTGAAGAAGCGAGGAAATTAGCTAAAGCCGTAGCCCAGCTCTGTCTCTGGAGACAATATTACTGGCAGGGTAAGCAAATAACAAAAGTTCCTGCTGTGAGCACAGCGTTGTTGCGCTGATTGCAACAATGGAACATTTCGTCTAATTTTCCCACTAAAACACTTTCCTTCCTCTTTTCCCTCAATTTCCTAAGCTCGTATTTCCTTTCATTCCTTATTTATTTCCAAGCTCCATTTTTAGACAGATGTAGATAGAAGATCTAGAATCTCTTCTGACAAAGTGATGATAGGACAGTCTTAAAGATAGGTTCTTTATTGACATCTAAAGTTCCACAAAGAAACTTTAACATCCATGGAACCATCCCATTAAATATTCTTCGCACTAAGAAAAAAAAAAATGGTTCTATTAAGAACTGCTAACCGAAAGGTTAACGGAGGATTTATTTTATGTTATGATAAATTTATTTTATTTTATTTGTATATTCTTATTCCATATTTTTCTGTCTGCTACTACATCATCATGTAAAACAACCCATGCAAGTAAACATATCTGACCAAGGAATTAAATGCTATCATTTTTTTTTTTTTTTGCATTTTACTTTAATTAATCACAATAAATGAACATGTTCAACTGATATCCAAGAACATTAAAGGTATGAATGAGTGAACTGATCAAACCAGAAACACTTCCCTCAAGAACACTCTGAAGAATCAAAGAGCCAGAGTTTGCTTACTATGCCATGGCAACCGGAAAAGGAATCGATTTCATCTGAGCTCCCAAAGTCTCTTCTTAGCCCCGGATGAAAGCAGTGCAGCACACACAAAACCGCACATCAGAGCCTGATCCTCACTTTTCTGACCTAGACACACACCGACAGAGACACACAGCCAAAGCTCGCAGCCGGCGGTCTCATTAAGGGAAGGACGATCTTCAGTCAAACTGTTGATCATAATCACACACTGTGGAAAAAAC
This sequence comes from Carassius gibelio, assembly GCF_023724105.1. NCBI lineage: Eukaryota > Metazoa > Chordata > Actinopteri > Cypriniformes > Cyprinidae > Carassius > Carassius gibelio. The sequence goes on along the minus strand of NC_068416.1, from coordinate 20,611,207 downwards.
GGGAGCTACAGACTCAACTCAATGTGTGTAAACTTGTGCAAGTGACATCTGATACCAACTCTTATAATTCCATAACAAACTGTAATTTGATGCTTTTTGTTACTTTATACATATATGCAACTATATCTTCAGTTCCATCCAGTTTTTCCTATTTCATTATGCCATGCCATGCCATCTAACGGATTCTGAGCATCTAACCTTGTTATGTATGTACGCCCAGTAATTTAAGGTACAGTGAATATTAATTAGATCATGCAGAAGTGCTTTGGCAACCTTCCATGAGAGTCCAACTCAAGTAACTTAATAAATAATCATGAAAGACACCTTTACAATAGTAGGTATTTTTTTTTTAATTCACCAGTTGATTAGCACACACTTAATGTCTTCCTAATAGCCACTCAGGTAATTCCTCTAGGCGAACATAATTATTATTCAGAAGCACATATTACGGTTATGGTCTTAACATTTACATTTATGCATTTGGCAGATGCTTTTATCTAAAGTGGCTTGATTACATTCAAGGTCTACATTTTATTAGTTCATGCATTCCTTAGGAATCCAACCCATGATCCTCGTATTGCAATAGGACCATGCTCTACAGTTTAAATTACAGTTTAAACAGTTAAAAAATTTACAGGCAAAATGTGCTCCTTAAAAATAAAGCCACATTACTACACCTGAAAACGGTCTGATTACGGCAACTCTGAATTTAGATCACTTCAACGTTGAGCTGCGCACATGCAATATCAATTTAAAGCAGAGAATGGGTCTATTAGCATACGATTCATTTACAGAGATCACAGGTCAACGATTACTTAAAGCATTTATGTGTTCTACCATACAGATAATATGATGAATCAGGTGGAATTCTACTGTAAACATAATGTCAGTCTATCACTTGCTTACAAAATTTGTATTAGCTAGTGCCACGCGTAGGAGAAATACAGAAAGGCCACTCTGAGCACTTACAGGCAGATGTATCCATAAAACCCCTCTTATTCTAATTCAATTCACTGGAATGTTCCTTATATTCAATAACGCACAGCTGCACAGTTAGTCGATCTTGCCTCTCAATCCATTAAGGATGACCAGTGAGTTAATAAGCAGCAATGACAGGGAAAACAACAAGTAGTTTTAGCATAATGGATTTACAGCATCACACACACCATTAGAGGCAGAATACACAAGACAACAAATAGTTGAAAATAAAAGAAATGTGCCAAAAAAAAAAAAAAAAGATGGAGATGGGAATTAACAGCCCTAATTATTCCTGTTCTTCTTGACATCTTTTTCGAGTCAACATGACTAATTGACTGGTAAATATATCAAGATGTCATTTTCTGGCAGTCAGCGGTCAAGACTGGCATCATTTGCTGTTCACAGTCTGAGACCAGTTGCTTAATAAACTTGGATTAGCCTGAGCACACACAGCAATGTTAAAGTGTGCTATTGGCTTTATTAAATGGATTTCCAAAAAGAATCTGGTTAATAATTTTCTACTAATCAAAAAACAAACAATCCTGCCCAATAGCATTGGCTAAGTGTAAAATTTAGCAGGTTGCACATGAAAAAGGGATAGAAGAGACTAACTTTAAATAATTACATCAGTTTGACTAAATAATCAAGGACATATTCATCAATGCTATCTGAATTGATTAAGCTTATGAAGTTTTACTGGAGAATCGAAAGGAAATAAAATCCTTATTAAAGTAAAAAGAAATTAAAGCACAAACCCACTGTCTGAAAACAATTCATATTATGAGGAAAATATTAAACAATTCTTAAACAATGTTATTTAAATTCTAGTGAAAACACTGAAAACTAATCATAAAGTATTTTTGACTAATCATTCATTAGTCAAATTCTTGAAAATGCAGTTTAAAATTAAACCGAGACTGGGAGAGGAGAGACTATTTTAATATTGAAATAATTCCCTATCACTGATATCAATTTTGCTTTAAGGGGTCAAATGATGTTGCTAAAAAGAACATTATTTTGTGTATTTGGTGTAATAAAATGTGTTTATGTGGTTTAAGGTTAAATAAACACATAATGCACATTACTGTTGCTCCTCTATGCCCCGGTGTTCTGAAACGCGTAGATTTTTACAAAGCTCATCGATCAGAAAAGCGAGGTGTACGCTGAGTGGCCAGCTATCCAGTGCGTTCTGATTGGCCGAATTCCTCAAGTGTGTGATGGAAATGTTACGCCCCTTACCCTGATGTGATGCCGTGTACCGGTCAAAAAACAATAAAAAACATTATAAACAAGGCATCTGTTGCAACCAGTGGAGAAATAATTACTGATTATAATGACTTATACTGTGTTTTTACGCAACGCAACATAAAACTATGTCTGCATTTGTGCAAGCGATACTCTACACAAAGTAGTTTCGCTTTCAAAACGAAACACGCAGCATCTCAAAAACTTGGTGCCGTGGCAACAGCGGGAATAAAAGTTACACCTTCTTTCTTTGCATGAACATTTTGGGCAGCATTATGCAAATCTTCCCAAATTGTGATGTAGACATGCGTGTCAGAATGAGCTGTTTTAGGTAGGCGTGGTAGTCTTTGCAACTATACAGATCTTCTTCATTCACCAAGAACTTGTAACACTCCAAAGAGAAAGGAACTTTTTTTTTACATCACATCATGTGACCCCTTTAATAATTTAAATTTTTAAAAACAAGCTTAATTCGATACTAATTTTATTACAATAAATTAAGATACTAAACATAAAAACAGCTGACTATGAAAATTAAATTAAACTGAACCAGCAAACTGATGTAACTGATGAGATGCATCCTATTTTATATCTGCTGAAAACAGCTGCCGAATCTCTCTCTACAGTACATCAGTGTAAAACTAGAGCAAGGATCAGCATAAACTACTTCTGTATCGACTGCACAAAACCTCTACGGTTTACTAATTGCCCTTATATTACACTCTTTACACTGTCCTGAATTGTCTTATTGAATTACAATTAGACTAAATGGCATTACTTTATTGTACTGCACTGTTTCTACATTACTAAAGAGGACCATAAGGCAGTAATCTGCCTACTGCACTGACTTATAATTTGTCTACATTAAGCTATTATTTGGGGGGTTGGGGGGCTGGGGGTTGTATCTATATTTCAACTGTTTTATCCCACCGGTACACAAGAAACCATAAGTCACAGAAGTTACCATCTTGGGCGCGGATGGTAAAACACTACATTTCTCTCAAAATCCATGTACTGATTTTTGAATACAGATAATTTTGAATATTTCTACTGATGCAAGTCATGCAGCAATCTTAAATCAAGGCTCTCTCACTGAAAATGTGCGAAATTAATAAACAAAAATACACGGGGCTGAATCAGTAATGCAGAATCCGCAGAAGTGGCCTTGGAGAAGAGCCACCAAGTATTCAAAACCTTGAAGGTTACGAAACATGATTAATTAAGTTGGTAAAAATCAATTTCTCAAACCAAACGAGTAGTTAATGAGATGCTAGATATGCAATGTTGTTTTATTAGCATCCCATTACTATGCAAAACCGTTTGTCAGTATTAAAAAACAACAAGGTCCTATGCACACTTAGAGATTGTTCACACAGGACAAGGGGCTGTTCCTGTAATAATGGTACTTTAAAAGAATATCTTGTTAACACTTTATAATAACGTTCTGTTATAAGTTATTTATAAATTATTAGTTAATGATGAACTAATCATTTACAAAACATGACTATACTTTCATAAATTATTAATTAATGATAAGTTAACATTTAAGTAATGTTTTATTAATTCAGTTATAAGTCACTTATAAGTTATTAGTTAATGATGAACAAATCATTTACAAAACATGACTATATGTTCATAATTTTTTTTTTCTTATAAACTATCTACTAATGATCAGTTTGATTTATTTCATGACTTCAACTTTAAGATAACTTACAACACATTTGTAAATCATTAGCATACCACTTATTCATCATTTATGAACATATAGTCAGGTTTTGTAAATGATTCGTTCATCATTAACTAATAATTTATAAATGACTTATAACAGAACGTTATTAAAAAGTGTTACCAATATCTTTTATTTTCTTTATCTGAACTGATTTGGAGAAATTTAGCATTAAACCACTTGCTCACCAATGGATCCTCTGAAGTGAATGGGTGCCGACAGAATGAGAGTTCACCTGTAAATGGTGTTTCTGTTTCTGCATATTTCTCTCCTGATTCAGACGAGACAGCTTTTTCACTGCAGAAAGCAATATTATGGATATAATAGAAGACTCGTTATTTAGCCTGAAGCAGCAGTTAGAAACACCTTTGTGATTTTTACAAACAAGCTGCTTTTGATTTCACAAGACATTTGTTGATGGGCTGGAGTCATGTGGCTTTCTTCTGATGTTTTTATCAGCTTTCTACTCTGGAATCTCATTCTGACGGAACCCATTCACTTCATTGTTAATCAAGTTATGTAAGGCTAAATTTCTCCAAATCTGTTCAGATAAAGACACAAACATACATCTTGGGTTATATGATTAGAAGTACTTTTCAGCTAAATGTTTTGCTTGGGTGAACTATTCCCTTTAGTCACCTTAGATAACAGCATGTGCTCAATAAATATACTTAATTGTAATTAATAGTGGATTTAAATGAAAACAAAAAACAGTTTGCAAGAGAGGAAAGAAAGGAGAAATTAAAAAGAAAGAGAAAGCATAAAACTACCTCCTGCATGCTCAGGCCTTCTTTCTGCATGAAGTAGTGCTTTTTGAACTCATAATATGAGTTGTACTGGTGCCAGGACTGCAGGAAGTCAAACCTTTAGGGTGTAGAAGACACACACATACACAGAGAGAGAGGTTTACAGTTATTACATATTACAGTAATCTAATAGGAGCAGTGAGACCTTCGTATCTAAAGGATGGCTGTAACGAGCAGCAGCATAATTGCTTACCGCGGGTCATTCTTGGCACGCGCGCTGCTCTCAAATTTCACCCCGTTTCTGGCCACATACTCAGCTAGTTTGTCAATGACAGGCTTGATGTCGGGAGGAGGAGGGATGATGGCTGCGACAGGGGCGGCAGCCGCCGGCACCATGGGTGCAACGGCGGTTTGAGGAGGTCGAGAACTGATGGATGAAAAGAAAAATAAAGCCAAATATAGGACTTCTGAAATATGTCAAGCTCTGTAGAAAGCAAAGGCAGCAGGGTGCACACCTGGAGGTTGGAGAGGTGGCCGGACCAGAAAGTGAGAGCGGAGCAGACGCAGGAGCTGACACCGTGACTGGACCTGCAGCGGGGGCTGATGGGATTGAAGCCACAGGATTCAACAAAGGTGTAGTGCCAGGGGGAGGAGGAGGACTAGATGCAGGAGGAGCCGGCATCATGCCAGTGGCCAGCGAGGTGTAATAAGGGCTGGCATCAATCCCAGGAGGCGGCGGGGCAAGGCAGTACGTTCCATCAGGCAGCATACAGTACCCATAGTACATTGCTGTCACATTAGTTACGTAAAATAAACACAAACACACACACATTCACACACACAGTTACTAAATCAGATGCACTTCCAATGCAGGAACTTGAAACGATATAATAAAATAACATTTTCAGTACAATGTTTTTGAAATAACTGACTGTTATATTGTGAAATGTGATTAAAATTTAAAATAACTGCTTTATATTTTATATATATATATTTTTAAATGTTTATTTTTTTTCAGCAGCCATCACTCCAGTCTTAAATGTCACATGATCCTTCAGAAATCATTCTAACCAACATTTTACAGTTGTGCGGCTTAACATTTTTGAGAAAAGCATGACAGATTTTTTAACCTGGGTTCCTTCATGACCAAAAAGTTGGAAAGAGTGGATGTTTTTTTTTTTTTTTTTTTTTTTACAAATCTTTTGTAAAAAAAAATTACAGTTAATTTGGATCTCTTTAATGCATTTTTGTTTAATAAAGTATTAATTTCTTCAAACAAACAAAACAAAAATACAGAATGGTAGTGAATTTATAGAACACATATTTATATACAATTATTGTATGCCTGCCTCATTTAATAATTCTGAATCAAACCCCTTTTTCCCTGCCTCATTTCAAAGATTTACTTGTCTGAATATTTTTGGTGATATTTGTCGAGCCATGCATTAAACATTAGTCATCAATAGCATTTCTACTTTGGTTACATACCCGGGAAAGTACACTGAGGGAACTGTTGATGCAAATTAAGAATTTAAACAATCTACGTTTGGATCACTGTCCGCATAATTACATTTCCTTTTCAAGTAAAAGATAAAAAGCTAGCCGAAGAAAAAAATTGCATTTGTTTGTTCTGCTCTACCACAAATAATTAGGATCAAGCTGTCCTCGTGTCGAGATGGCAAGCATGTAAAGACATACAGTTCTTGAAAAACACTTAATAAAGCCTAATTACAGTCAAGCGCTACTCCTTCCCTTCAGTCAACTGTAACTACAGCAAAAAGAACCATTAAACAAAGCAGTTTAATAAGAAACCAAAGAAAACAGAGCTGTGAGTTCAAGCTCTATTAAGATCAACACAACCAAATCTGTGCAGTTAGGCAAATACAGAAAATATCTGTTACGTGCAAAGTTGAAAGTGTTAAGTTTACTCAAGACTAAAACTGAACTGTCCCTTTAAGTGAGCATAAAGGTGTTTAGACTTCACAAAGGTAAAGAGATGAACCTGCAGCACTCTGACAATGACGAAACACTGCAAAAGAAACAATAAAGACATTTAAAAGCTAGAGGAATTCAAGCTACGCCATCTCCTGGGTACTCCGAAAGTCAGGACTGTTCAAGACCTAAAAGAGACCAATAGTCCTGCTCATTTAGGCGAGTTTAGCATTCTGTCTGACTGCAGCCACACATCAAAGAGATCTGAAAGAGGAAGGGGAGAGGGAGGAGAGGGGCGGCGGGGATCTGGATACATTTACTTCATGACTGACTGGGATGTTTAAATGCACATGAGAGTGGGGGAGAAAGAGAGAGAGAGAGAGGAACTTTGGAGCCAAATAGAAATGAGCAAAGGGAAAGAAAGAGAGAGAGAGCCACAAAGAGATTCTGAGGGAAAAGGAATAGAAAGAAGGAGAGAGCGATAGATGTGTGTGGCATGTGTATGTCCACATTTTATGAAAGATTTGGCAGAACTAGGGCTGTGACTCACAATTATGCAATTTGGAATAAACTACATTAAGATCAATATTATGCAACCATATTTTATCTCTATTTATTTATTTATTTATATGGCAGACTGAAATAAGCGGGATCAAGGACAGAGATTCCTTATTGCAAAATAACCCCCTTGAGCACACATTATGGTAAATATTATATAAACTTAATTATTAAAAATAATAATATTAGAAAAAAAATGAGTAAAACATATTAAAATTTAACTACAACATTTATTTAAATATAAAAGTATATAAAATATATTTAAGAAATAAATGTTTTTTCTTTTTGCAATTTGCAATTGGCTTTTGTAAGTCGCAGTTTCATCAGATACCTGCAATTAGATCTAATAATCATGGACGGGTGATTATGAAATAATTCTGACAAGCCTGTTTCAATCATAACCATATTACTGAACGACATCCCAGCTCCATAAAAACCCCAGCAAAATTCATGTCTCGTAACAAATGGGTGCTTACTCCGCCTCCAGCTTAGCAGGCTTCATTTTCAACGACGGGATCTAATTGTTTATGACGTCTCCCTGTGGAGATAAAGAGGCAGAGAGCCGTGGAAGATCCGGAGTCGAGAATGTGCTGCTGGATTTGACTCGAGCGCTAAATTGAGAAAGATTAGCCTGAAGAATCAACAGACAATCCTCAATGTCTGAGGAGGCACGTCTCAAACACAAACAAATTCATGCTTACTCTGGCAAATAAGTCTGTGAGTGACTTCTCTTCAAGGAATTACATTCTGAAACTCACAAGACACCTCAGCTAACAATTTTTTACTGTTTTTGAGCAAATAAATGCAGCCTTGGTGAGCATAAGACACTTCTTACAAACATTCCCTTCAGGAACAAATCTTACAGACTGCACATGTTTTAGACAGTAATGTATACAAACAGTATGGCAGTGAGTAATTTCATTCAAAACGCATTTCAACTAATTCAATGAGAGAGTAATCCGTTTTGGACTAGCGAGTTCATCTGTGACTCATTCGTGAGTGGTTTGATTCATTTAAAAGAACTGGCTGAGAAGAGTCATTCAACTGTAAGATCACAACCCAGCCAAAACAACTTTTTTGTGCCGTACAGTAAACACTGTCAGAGTAGTTCAGTGTGGTCTTTTATAACAATAACACAATAACCCAATTATGAGGTTCCTGCAGACACTGTTCTAACCACCATCACGACTCATTAAATAAAAACAGACAACTTGCTCTACTGGGATTGCAGTTTTGGCAGCAGCTTAGTCCAGTAACTGAGCGGTTCAAAGGTCACACCTCCTCACTGTCAACATATATAATAAACTGCATTAATCATGTGCGCTGAATGAATGTGGATCACCGAGGTCTACTGAACCCTGATGAAATGAGAGTGTGACTGTTCTAGTGATGTGAAACGGCCTGCTCTGTTTTACTGTAGTAATGGGGAGGGTAGTGTGGTGCCAGGGTGACTCACGGGCAGTGAGCAGAGCATTCTGGGATGAATGAGCAGAACAGCGTGTGTGACGCAATAAATCTGCGGTCTGCTTAAGCTGTGGCTGTAAACGAGGATATCCGAGAAGGCTTGAGCCGTGCGCGTCTCTCAGGCACGCTGAGTGTGCACTTACATGAGCCCCATGACATCCTGCCGCCAGCTAACCAAAGGAATCTGTTCAGAAAGCATTTCTGTGCTTTGTCGTACCACATGGCTGGAACTCGGGGCTGGGGTTGATAGCGACCATTTTAAATATATCAAGAAGGGGAACTAATTCAAACTTGATTTGGCCAGAGAGCAAACAATGTTTAACCGAACTTCAAATTAAGTGCCAGGCGTCCCTCAAAGACAAATACACAGCGAACCTTAGATTCAGGCCAAAGCCTTGGAAAAATAACCCTCACATTTGGACAGAGATTATAGGATGACTGTGGTTAAGCCTACAGAACCTCTTTTTCATGCTGTTAATCCTAGAAAATACACATTTGCAGTCAAAGTAGCTTTTCTTTTGAGAAACTGGCCCACTCAAGCGCCTTCCGGCACTGTAATCCTGTGGCACTTCCCTCAAGAAACCAGTAGAGCTCCTTCAGTCAGGCTAATTGAGACAAATCAGCGGTCCCAGCTTGAGTGTTTCACCAGCTGAGCGCTAAATTCTTTATTTCCAATAAAAGGAGAATTGTTCGTTCCCCACAGTACCTTAAATCCCTGTGAGTTAAAGTTAGAGGACCAGCAAATGGTTTAAAAAAAAAAGTTATGTCACCATGTTATTCTTAAGGACAAAAACCTTCGGTTATTCTCTTTGATCAAAATAAATCTGCTGGCACTTGACATCATAATTGACTGGGCAGGTCCTTTTTTATTTTTGAAACATTTTTTTTTAAAGTATGACTAGCTCAAGGATAAAGCTTAGAGTATGTAGAAGGGCAATTAATGAATCAATAATTATTAATTTTGTCATAATCGTTTAGTTTTACTAAATGTATTATTCCTAAAGCTAAAAATTAATTAATAGCAACTTTAATAAAATGTAAACTCAATTTAAGACTGAAAATCTAAAATAAAAAAAGAGATAACTAACGGTTCTTACAATGCTGATTTTTAGAATTTACATTAAAGTACTTATTTAAATCTCCATTATGTAGGCTACATAGGCCACAAGCTGAGAATGTTGTTCCTAAATTAATTCATTGCAATGTTATCAGTAAATCAAAACTTCAACTTCACATCTGTCCTTTTAGCAGCAATTTATTTATTTTTTATAGATCTACACAAAAGCATTTCTCCCTCCCCATTATAATCAGCAAATCTGTTATTGCACAAATCTCTTATTTGCGCTGTTGATTATAAAAGGACTTTTCTAGTTGCAGCATACATCAGGTACTACACTGCAAGTGCTGCAATATCAAGCAAATCTAATATTGTTCCAAATTACCACAGATTACTTTTCGCTTTGATTCTAAAGCTGCTTTTTGAGCATCAGGTGCACTCACTTTGGCACCAACGACATAAAGCAAACATCTGTGGATCAGACTGCTTCAAAATCACTCTTTAGGAACAGATGTTGTTACTGATAGACTTATAGACTATTTTGAGCACCTCTAATTCGCCAGTGAATTCATGCACACATCGAATATGTCTGTGATTGGCTATGGTATGCAACAGCTGCAAAAATCAGCATCAATGCAAGGAGTGAAAGAAAAACTGCCTTTAATGTCATAAAGTTGTTGAATTGGAACTGACTGAAGATAAGGAGATCACGATGGGCAGTCTGCCCACTTTAGTACTTAATTTAATGAACTTTGCTTGCATTTAAGGGTCAGCTTCATTGCCATGTTTACTCAAGGACACCCTGAAAATCAATCATCCTAAAATAATTAAAGATGTTAATGATTTGCCACAGTCTTTAAAGAGCTGGCACTGTTTTCCTCATCCACTTCCATTAAAAGGCTCTTTTTAAGAGGACATATGTCTCTGCTCATCAGCAAGAGATAAGAACGACCAACCTCATCCAAAAAAGACAAACAGAACTCTATCATGCTGCAGTTTCAGTCTGCGTCAAGCTTTATGCTGCAATTTAAGTCTCGGCAAAGTGCAAATGTCAAGCCATGTGTATAAAAAAAAAAAAAAAACACAAATCTGTTCTTTTAGTAGAACAACCAAAATGATTGTGTATATGCTATATCTTGCAATATGTCCAGTGTTAAATTTGTTAACGAAGATGACAACGAAAAATATTCATTAACGAACACTTTTTCTGTGACTAAGATGAGATGTTGATGAGCTAAAACTAATATCTGATGGGAAAATGTATGCTGCGTCTTCGTTAACTTAATCGAGACGAGACTATAATGTTATTTGAGGACTATCAGAACATTCAAAATACATCCTATAGGCTATTGTTGTTCAAAATGTGTGTCCCTGTCATTGGATTGCAATTGGATAAGGGGCGTTTGCATATCTAGTCTCAGTATGGGAGCAGCAGTGGATGGATAGGCTACCAAAATGCGAACCAGCGATCTGAAACAATAGCCTCAGCGCCAAAAGCGTAGTGATAAGGTGACTAGAAGTCCCGTTCTCCCCGGGAGTCACAATTCGTAGACGATTAAATTAAAGTTAGTGAAGGTGGGATTGGCAGAATCGCAGTGATAGAAGTGCTCTCTCTCACACACGCTCCTCTTCTTCAGTTCTCATATACAGCACGCGATCATTTCTCAGCACTCAGATACATACACAACAGTCCAAATGTTTAGAATCTCTCACTTAAATACAGTTATGGATAAAGTAATCCTAAACAGGTGAGTGAGAACTGAACGTTTATTTGTCTTCTTGTGCTTCCTTTTTAAAACTTATATAATAATAATATTTTATAAGTTGCTCCTTTTTCACTACTGTTAAAGGGTTAGTTCACCCAAAAATGAAAATTGTCATAATTTATTCAAGTTTTTCCAAATTCAATCCTTGATTCAAATTTCTCATAAGCTTTGTTGATTTGGTCTAAAGAGAAAATAATGAATGATTATTTAGTTTGAAGACTACATATAAAATACCTACCAAAATAAACTTAGGTCACTACAGCTTGGCTAAAACTAATGACTAAAAATAATAAATAAAAACTGACAAAAGTGCAATGACTTTTCATTGACTAAAACTATGAAAGACACAAATGACTAAAATTTGACTGTTGAGCATTTTTGTCTCAAGATAAAGACTAAATCAAAAATGCTTGCCAAAATTAACCATGATATGCATGCTACTAGATAAATTTATAATGATAAAAATGATATTAATTATTATTATTAATATTATTAATAATTATTATTATTATGCACAGGGTTGGCTGCACAATCCATGAAAGTACATTCAAAAACACTATATGCATGGTTTTGTAATTTTAGAACTGCTTTATTACTGTGATTATTATTATCATTATTAATGAATAAGAATAAAAATGAGCTTAGAGCTGTAATTAATGAAAAAATAAAGATATGCATGCAACTGGAATTATTAAACTGCTTTATTATTATTATTATTATTATTATTGGCACACAACAACAACAACAATAAAATAAAAATAATAATTAACATTGTTTGAAGATCTTTTGTCATCCATATAAATCACGATTATTTGCCATCATACTCACGGTCAGCTGTGTATTCTGCCTGTGTGGCTACTGCTGTCGACGACTGATACTCTTCTTCTGCTTTGGTCGCCATCGCTGCAGCGCCATTATTCTCCTGTTGGACTTTTCGAACAAGCGCAGCTAATGGGTGATCTGGATCAATGACCTGCAGAGGCTATAGCACATGAAACATAAGGTCAACGGGGTATGCAACATTTCCCTCAGCATATAAAGTGTGTGTGTGAGTATATATATATATATATATATCCCACCCAGAAAATGTGTGTAAAGCTGTTGAAACATAACAGAAATTTAAAAACACCATAAATCAGGTTCTAAATCTTGCTTGTGTTTCGTGAGGCCCCATGGAAGAAATTCAATGTAGCACATTGGTTTGTAGTTTTCTCGGGTGGCTCCGTGACAGCACCTTCCAGGATTCTCACAGAGTTTGGCTGCACTTAGGTATTTTCCTTGTCCATGTGATCAGACACAGCTCCAATTGTGTATAAAGTAGCCAGTAAAAAATGGTATAAGAAAGAATAAGACGTATGCCATATTGGGATGTCACTAGTATGAACTAAAGATTTGAAGTCTGCACTCGTCTCTCCTCAGTACTTTCTGCCACTGGATGTCACTCCATGCTTTATAAACTTTTGCATGCTGTCATCACTTCTCCTTGTTGCAGTCCTGCATGAACGGTTTCTTTCCCTACCCTGTGAGACCACTTCTTTTTAGACGACGTGCTGAACACACACTTTACTGGATTCCCTTCTGTCCCCTAAGGAGGAGACCTTTTAAGTACCGTTCACCAGATGCCGCTTTTTCTGTCTTCCATTGCATTTTCTGTCTAGTCTTTACAAATGTCTACATGCTATTATAACACTATGCCTTCAAAATCCAATTTACTGGCCTGCTGCTCACCGAATAACAAACTTATATTTTTACATACAACATAGGGGTGAGGAAATGATGACAGAATTTTTGGGTGACAAGCTTATTTACCACCAGAGGTACAATATTATAAATGTGAGCTCTTTAATATTCTTCACATTAGCAGAATTCATTCCTCAAGGGCTCATGTTTCAAGCTTATAAATGAATGAACTCTTTGGGCAAAAGGTTCTACCCTATGGGTATGAAATTGGCTTCATTCTTTACATTTCCATTCATACAGACTAAAGAAAATGTTTGAAAAATGACAGAAGTATGCAGAAGAAAATGTCTATAGGACCAAGCTGGAATTCACAAAAAAAGACCAAGTTTGTTGATTGTGTTTTCATGCTTTATAAAGCTAAACATCTGGTTTCCTGTGATATATTGAACATTCACATTGCGATCTCTGATGATTTAAATATGTCAAGGAAGTCATTTAGCTGACTTACATAAATGAGGTCTCCTGGGAATTGCAAAAATGATTTGTGATAGTCTTCAAAGCATAACTTAAAATGGGATGAATATTATAAACAAACCACCATATGCTATCATTTTTCCAGCATGTCTGTTAATAAATTTATAGCTGTCCTGGAATTTCATTAGAACTGCATAATTTCTTGGTAATTTAAAACCCAATAAACATAATAAATGTAGATCCTATAACATTTATATTAAAATTAATTACATTATATAACATTATGACACAACTTCTATATTATAAATGTTATTTAATTACATGTACAAAAATAACTAATTCATATTTAATGAAAAATATATACTTTTCAGAGAAAAAAACAACAATGCTACAATGCTACATATATTGCACTGAACCAATAGTTTTTTTTGTTGTTTTTTTTTAGCAGGATATGTTAAAATCTAAACTACTTGTCTGACCAGACCAACAAAAAAATTCTTAGATAAAAATATTATCTTTTATATTTTTAAATTGATCAAAATAACATTCACATGCCATGCAAACTGCAAACTTGATAAAGCTGCTTGTGTCATTACGATTGCAAGACTGGTTACTTGAGCTGCTATTAAGTTTTCAGTCCACCATAACATGCGGGTGGCATAAATCTGGTTTTCTGGAAGAACCAGAACACACAGGTTGACTAAGCCACAGAAAAACATGACACGCAGAGGGATCTCAAGTGTAAGACCTGAGATGAATGTTCAACAGTCACTCTTCCTTTAGCATCACAAAACTTAGTTTAATAATTTCTGACAATTCTGCCAGTACTTGACTGTAATAACCAGGAGTTAGCTCCTTTAAATAAATTAGATGAGTCTTTAAAAAGAGAGAAAAAAAAATGTTTATATAAAGTTCATGATTGAAACGCAAACTTTATACTGTCAAGATGAGAGCAGAAGACATCTATTAGGATACCAAATCAGATAACATTAGTTTATTTTACAAGCTTTTATCTCTAATGTCTCTCTGTGCCAGTCTCCAAAAAAAAAAAAAAAAAAATTGACACCAACTCAGATAAAATATACAGAATATTAAATAAGGGAATCAAAGATATAAGCATCTGATGAGAACTTCATATCCTTATTTGAACAAATATATAAAAAGGAACACTTTGATGTCAGATGCTTTCATTTCAGGCCCAGTTCTGCCAAGAAATATCACAACTTAAGAGCAATTTGACATTGATTTTGAAATGCACTGCTTTGAACACTTATCCATCGAATTAGAAAATAATAGTAGCAGCCTATTTAGTTGGGTTAACGGAGTGCAAAAAAAGAACAGTCTGTATAGCAGGGGGGTAAATTACATGTCATTTCTGTTTTAGTTATGAACGCATGTGTAAAAAATGTGATCCAGGGTCCACGGTACATAATCACAGGCTGAAAACCGTCAAAAGAGTGTATTAATATTCATAAACAGCATGGTGTATGTTTGAAGCCGTACCTTCATTATTTCCTCCAGACGAGAGCTCTTCTTGGATGCAAACAAACTCGGGTGCAGGTATCCATCTCCATCATCATCATCATCATCATCATCATCATCGTCGTCGTCGTCATTGTTGGAATTGTCAGACTTTGATTCTGTTCCAAAAGGGCCAATTAATTGGATTGTTAACTCACGTCATAAATGTTCAGATTCATTCATTATTCTTAAAACAGTTGATTTATTCAACTTGTTCAATTTACGATGTATACTACAAAATGACTGACGTTATATATACCAATATATACTAGTATATAACAATATATAGAACCGTTGAAATGTTTAAGGTTGACAAAGATTTTTCATATTTCGGTTTTTAAAGTAAAAAAATATGATGTGATTTCAATCATTCCTTTAGCTTTGGAGTGTTAAAAGCTCTTGGTTTATAAAGAAGATCTGTAAAGTTGCAAAGACTAAAGTCTCAAATCCAAAGGGGCATTACAATTTCGATGAGTGCTTGCGGTGATCAGCCAATCACAATGCACTGGCTCAGTTTGCCAATCAACACAGCCTGCGCTTGTCAGAAGGAGGGACTTTGTAGAAAACGATGCATTTGAGAGAGGCGGGGCATAGAGGACCTACAATAATGTACAGTATTTAAAAAATTATGTGTTTAAATAATGTAACAATGTTACACCAAATACACAAAATAATGATCTTTAAAAAAAGCATCATATGGCCCCCTTAAGAGAAGTCTCTTATATTCCAAAAGGCTAAATTTATTTGATCAAAAATGCAGTAAAACCACTAACACTGCACTGTGAAATAATATTACAATTTAAAATGACTGTTTAATACTTTAATATAATTTATTTATTCCTGTAGTGCAAATTTGAATTTTCAGCATCATTACTCCAGTTTTCAGAGTCACATGACCCTGCAGAAATTATTGTAATATGCTGATCTGGTGTACAAATTTATTTTCCAAAAAAATTAAAAATCTACTGACCCCAAGTTTTTGAATGGCAGTGTACTGTATTTTGAAGCAAAAATTTCATTTTCATTTTGTGACATTTCATTTTATCTAGTGAACTGAATTATAAAAAGTGGTTGCTCTATAACAAACTAAATATTACAAAAACATTTTAGAATAATCAAAGACTGACTGTCAATCCAAAGAACAACAGCTTTTCTAGAATTTCAAGAAACTATCATTTCTAGAGCAATTCCTATTCTAGAATAGCATTTGCCACAAAAATAATGTGCACAGAATTATGGGGAATAAAGGAGGTCAAAAAATCATGACAACCTAATAAAACTGTAACACATGAAAAACGTACCCTGTTGCTGGTCCTGTTTGCCCTCTGATGCCGGTGTGTACCTGCCCTCCTTCATAGCTTGTAAAATATGTTTGTAGTAAGGGTTCAGTTAGTGGTCAAACCGCAGGAAATCAAACTGGGAGTTCCCAGCCTGCTTTGCCTTCAGCACAATTTCAAATTGGGCCCCCTGCTTGCATACAAAGTTTGCGGTGCGCTCAATAATAGCATGTGTCTTGGTGGTCGCAGGCTGAAATAGATCACAAAAAAATGGGTTAATAAAGACAGAAATTCTGATTAAGCTTCAATTATTATTAATTAGACAATTTGCACTGGGATAAATGTGTATAGAACATTTATCATCAGTGACTTCAGGCACAAGATTTTCTTGTTACTGTAGTTCACACACAAACTATTTATGTGTGAGTGTGGGCTGGCATTCCATAAATCTAAGTCATTAGTTAATTTCCAGCTACACATGCAGATTTAAAACATTCACAATTCTTTCAAGCTGCAGACAAAATAATTTTCATGTGCCGAGCTGATTTATGGTGATGTTGTATTTTAAATGACAAATGGCACCAATAGCGCTCCAAATGACACATATCCTTCATTAGAAGGAAGCATGAGAATAACTTTTCAAAGGGCTGCACTTTAGCTCCAATGTCCAGGTAAACAGAGAATCTATGATATATGTCAAGTTCCAGAGAGCCAAATAATGACTTGCTAATTCGAAGAGAAACAACCCAACGTCTGTCTTCAAAATCGGATTCTTTTGTTGCTTCCAGCTATGTGCTGTACAATAAGCAAGGTAATCAGAGCAGCTGAAGATTAATAATTCAAAAGGCTCCCTCAAAGAACCTCACAGACTTGAAACTAATAGCGGTTTTCAAGTCTGAGAAACTGAAGGTTTCGACTAATCCTCCAACCTTGAGATGAATCTCCCTCCCTCCACCAAGAAAAAAAAGTGCTGGTTGGGGTACATTGTTGCAAGTGGCTCAATGGATGGTGAAGTATTTATCTTTCTGTTTCCTGTAGGGCTTGGTGGGAAAGCAATGACAAATCCTGGTTTAAGAGGATAAAGGAGGGGCATTGAGCTTTTAGAAAAGTATAATTTGTTGGGATTAACTTGCTTTCATATACAGGCATAGTAAAAAAATTTAAAGAATAAAAAAAAGATCTGTGATTGTGTGTGGCTCCCAAACGAAGGATCCTGCGGCGATAAAAGCCCATGTCTGGTTTGTACAGATTGACGTTTGCATCCCACTGTGTGCATGCTGGTTATACAAAGGAAGATCTTTCAATCAAGATCAATCAAAATCAGAAACTTCTGAATAGAAAAGAGAGAACAGAGAACAGGGTCTTTACTTGCCACACAGTCATAAATGGCCTCTTGCAGAGTGCAACAATCTTTCAGTATAACTATCAGACATTCAACAACAGAAATGCAAATCCAGAACATATTTAATTAATATATGTAGGTATTGGTGATTACAAGTAGGGATGCACAATATGTTGGTTCCATATTAATCTGCAAATATTAGAGACTTTCATTTTACTTGTTAGAGTTTCACCTAAAAATGAAAAATCTGTCCTTATTTACTTATCCTCAAGCTGTTCCAAATCTCTTCACATTTCTTTCTTCTGTTGAACACAAAATATGTTATTTTGAAGAATGCTGAAAAAAGAAGAAGAAAAAAAAACAGGTTTGGAACAACTTGATGGAGGGTAAATGACAAAATTTATTTTTTTGAGTGAACCAGCACTTTAATTAATCGTTATATTTAATAGTGTGTGCTCATTTACCAGATTTTTTAATCACCATCTAACTCACTTAAGTGAATCTTAGAAATAGCATTATATGTCATCTCTAGCAAATCTCCCAACAAATATAAATTTTTGTGTGGTTGAATATTATGCTGTGAAGCCTAAATTCCCTTGTAGCATTTAAAATGAATGATTTAGCTTTAGTTAATCTTTAAAAACTGTTATATATAATATTCAGTTTATTCTGTACATTATGCATTACGTTGTGATGCCTAATTCACTTGCAGGACTTAAAAATGACTGATTTTAGTTTGGTGCATTATTTGAATTTATTTAGAGAAAATAATATTGACTCTTTTAAAGTCCATAACATGAAATAATTACTGTTTCATGGGTACAGACCAGAATTTTCCTACTGGAGCATCCCTAAGTAAAACTGTGTAAAATGGGTATACTTCATTATCTGCTCACCAGCTCTACATCCAGAGGGATGAGGAGGCCAGGGGGCGCCACAAATGGCTCCTCACTCTCTACATCCTGCTCCTCTTGATCTGAGAGAGGGGCAAAGGTGGGAAAAACCGAATTAACAGACAAAATCAGATTGGCAAGACAAAATAATCAGATTTTCAGGAGCAGAATGAGAAAAACACACACACCGATGCAACTATGAAGCTTTTGTTAACTAGAACCTAAGAACCGGAGGCACTTAAAGTTTTATTGTTACTGCAACTTTCTGAGACCACAAGCCCCGTCAGCTCTGTTTACTGCTGCTGCCTCTATGCACTCTTCCACCCTCTGTCTCCACGAATTGGCTGAGACGGGTAAAAACCAAATTAAAATTTGATGCTGAATTCAGTGTGAAGGGAAATGTGGGCAGAAGATGGAAACACCACACTAAGGAAATTATTAAATCTAGTAGTTACAAAGTACCATATTAGTTGCTCTAATAAATCTGACAGCTCTTCTAAACCCATTCAACAAATAGTTGTCACACCTGGACTCATTTAGTGTGTTTTTGCCCGTGACCCAGTTTGTGTCTTTCCGTGTTTGGTTTGATTAGTTCCCAGGTGTGTCTATTCTATTCCTCATGTGTTCCATGTCCCTGTTAATTTAGTCATGCCATCCACCTGTGTTTCCCCAATTATCCTTTTGTACATAAGCCTTGTCCTTTCAGTTCTGTTTTGTCGGGTCTCCTCACTTGATGCCTCACTTGTGACTAACTCACTCACTTACGTGTGTCTATCGCTGTGCTCCATAAATGGTATATATTAAAAGCCTTATTTCATCTATCCTCGGCTCCGTGTTCCTTCCGGCAGCGTAAAACTGTGACAGAAGACCCGACCTAAAAAAGAAAGTTTAAAACCGCGTGTCTTTCCCTCCGTTTTGCTTTCGTTTTTTCACAGTCTTTTCTTTTCTTAGTTTCTATGGATCCCCTCTATCGTCCCGAATTCCTCATCCTCCTGCTGAAGCAGGGAGGACGTTCTCTCGAGGACCATACCAGACAGTTTCTTCTATTAGCTAATGCCACCAGCTACCCGGACGACGCGCTCTGCACCTTCTACAACACCAGCCTGAACTCCAAGTGCAGAGTGTTGTCGCCCGAAGATGGTCCTCGGGAGGATTTCGCCGCATTCGTAGAGTGGACTCTGGCGAGAAATGGCTCACCTTTCACCGTCTGCCCCATAGAGGATCTCGCCAGTCCCACTCCCGACCCAGAGACCAGCCAGCCACCATCACGCCGAACGGAGCCAGAGCCCACCGCAGCCGCAGAGCCCGAGCCATCCACTGACAGGGAACAGGATCTCGAGAGCGCGACTGACCAGGTGTGTGAGCCGGCAACACCGTGCATCGTGGGAGTCCTCGTGGAGATCGAGGGCGTGGAGGAAAGCCCTGCCCACACTCCTGCGACTGAGGGTGAGCTGTATACAGTCTCTGAAGGTCATATGGAGCAAGTTCTGGATCTGATGGACTGGTCTATGGAGGTAATCCCTAATTTTCCTGTTTCTCCGCTGGTTCCGCCCAGCCCTGAATTTTCTGTTTCTCCGCTGGTTCCGCCCAGCCCTGAGTTTTCTGTTTCTCCGCTGGTTCCGCCCAGCCCTGAGTTTTCTGTGTGTCAGCTGGTTCCGCCCAGCTCTGAATCTTCTGTTTCTCCGCTGGTTCCGCCCAGCCCTGAATCTTCTGTCTTTCCGCTGGTTCCGCCCAGCCCTGAATCTTCTGTCTCTCCGCTGGTTCCGCCCAGCCCTGAATCTTCTGTCTCTCCGCTGGTTCCGCCCAGCCCTGAATCTTCTGTCTCTCCGCTGGTTCCACCCAGCCCTGAATCTTCTGTCTCTCCGCTGGTTCCGCCCAGCCCTGAATCTTCTGTCTCTCCGCTGGTTCCGCCCAGCCCTGAATCTTTTGTCTCTCCTGTGTTCCCTCCCGGCCTCCCTCTCCCACCTCCTCCAGGACCTGCTGGACCCTCTGCTCCACTTTCGCTGGTTCCGTCCAGTCCTGATCCTCCTGTCCTTCCTCCCGTCCTTCTCCTCTCTCCTCCTCCTAGACCAGCCAGTTCCTCTACATCCCTGCTGGTGCCAGTCAGTCCCGCAGCTCACCCTCAGTCCGCGCCATCGGGGTGCGGTGGTTCGCCGCTGGACTGCCAGTCTCCAGCTCCGCCTTGGCGTGTTAAGGCCCTGTCTCCGCCTCCAGCCTCCGAGCCCTGGACTCCTCCTCGGTCCTTCGACCCAGCGGCTCCGCCTTGGCTCTTAGCTCCCTCGTCTCCACCGTGGCCTGTCATCCCACCTGCTCCACCGGGCTCCCTCGTCCCTCCGGCTCCACCTTGGTCAGTCGTCGACCATCCGCCGCCTCGGGACTCCACTCCTCCGGTTCCACCTCGTCATTCCATCCCTCAGGCTCTGTCAGGCTCCTCCTTCCCTCCGGTTCCACCTCCATCCTCGGTCACTCCGGCTCCACAGCGGTCTGCCAGGACCCCGCCTCCGCCTTGGTCGCCTGAGCCTTCTGCTTCACCTAGGCCCTCCGGATCCTCGACGTCCCCCTGGCTCTGCGGCTGTGCTGCTCCATCTTGGGCTCCTCACCCACCGGTGCAGTCTCCGCCTGTCGGCCCCCTGGTGTCGTTGACCCCTCCTTCACCATGGCTCCTCCCGCCGTCGACTCCACCTTGGATCTCCGTCCTGGCTGGTCTCTGGTGGACCATCTGGCTCCTCCTGCTCCTGTCTCCTCCCTGGCTCCTTCCTCCGTCTCCTCCCTGGCTCCTCCTTCTGTGGTCCCTGTCTGCTGGCCCCCTCCTGGGAGTCCGTCCTCCACCGGAACCTCCTCCCAAGTTCCCACCCACGCCTCCCTCTGTTGTTTCTACGGTGTGAGGACGCACCTACCGGGAGGGGGGAGTACTGTCACACCTGGACTCATTTAGTGTGTTTTTGCCCGTGACCAAGTTTGTGTCTTTCCGTGTTTGGTTTGATTAGTTCCCAGGTGTGTCTATTCTATTCCTCATGTGTTCCATGTCCCTGTTAATTTAGTCATGCCATCCACCTGTGTTTCCCCAATTATCCTTTTGTACATAAGCCTTGTCCTTTCAGTTCTGTTTTGTCGGGTCTCCTCACTTGATGCCTCACTTGTGACTAACTCACTCACTTACGTGTGTCTATCGCTGTGCTCCATGAATGGTATATATTAAAAGCCTTATTTCATCTATCCTCGGCTCCGTGTTCCTTCCGGCAGCGTAAAACTGTGACAATAGTAAGATGTCACCTGATCGATTTATTTTTACGCTGATGGTTACAATCAAATAATCTAGCTCAACATTTTTGGTCACAATCAAATCATCTCACGTGGTATCACAATGCTTTGAGTAAATGGCATAAGATCTGGTTTACACAGCAGATTATTTTGGCCAAGAGCCACCCACTTAGACAGAAATAGACCTTTTATTTGTCTTTCTATGTGTAGATTATACCACAATAATAGACTGGCATTAAAAATGTTATTCAGTTATACAGAAAACACTAGAGAACAGGCTGAGAATTTATATTTTGGCCATCCAAAAGTAACAAGCATAGAATATTTCACAGAAATAATTCAGAAATAGGGCTGGGCAATATGGCCAAAAATAATGATGACAGTGCTTTTTCCATTTTATACAATAGTGACAAGGTATTCCTTTATGGTTAATGGGGATGGAAATGCTTTCCACATTAATTAGACCTTGAGAATGAACGTAAACATAACTTGTTCACACAGAGTATGCTACCTTTATAATTTAGGGCCCCATGAAATTCAAATTTGGATTTAATATGAATTTATCATAAAAATTGTGTCCAATGAAATTCATTAATAAAACTTAAATTGAATTGATATATTAAAATGTAAGCATTTGAAAATATAAGAATTTACAACACAAAACTGCTTTTTTTTATTTTTGCAAATAAGATGCTGCACAACATAACTTTGTAAATAATACATGAACTTAAAAAACATGTTTATTGCTGATATTCCTTAAATATAATAGTATTATTATTACTTCTTTGAGATGTGCACTTTAGTAGACAACAGTAATATAGTTCTGTTATAATATGATATGATATTAATCAGATATGATAATTTTATTTTTAGTTTGTGCCAATATGACACCTGTATTTTCATTGCATTTATAATAATAATAATAATAATAACAACAATAATAACAATAATATTAGCTGGCTTTTTTACCAAACAGATATTTCCTTCCGTTAATTTCACACTTAATTGTGCCAGTTAAAATGTATTGTAAAAGCCTTTGTTAATTTCACTGTTTATTGTATTGCTTTGTGGTATTTCATCTTTCATTTAATAGTGCATTAGAGCTGCTCCATTGCAGCAGCTCAGCAGTGTAATTACAAGACGTTATCCTGTAATAATGTGGCAAACCACTCGTAAATCCTGTAACAGCGATGATTATATTTTTTGGAATGAAGTCGGTTTTGATCATTTGAAACCTGCTGTGACTTATATTAATACAATTAAGTTTCTAGTTTCACTTTCGCATTAAAACAAAGTTGTGTATGCTTGATGTTTAAAATACATTTAGTTTATAGTAAATGCACCTATAATTTTTGTCAGATTTATATTTACGATTTAGTTTTTAAGATTGAAGATTGAAGATTTTTATTTGTCACATACATGGTTATATCGAGAGCATATGACCAGCAGTGAAATGTAAGTCAGGTCTGGTCCATGGACAGTGCAATTATTAAAGAATACAAACTAAAAAAAATTATACAAATTAATAAGATATGGAAAAAGATTTAAAAAATAATAAAATAAAAAACTCATAAAATAAAATGTAAAGGACAGTATACTGTAGACTTACCGTATTTTCCGCACTATAACGCGCACTTAAAAGCCTTTAATTTTCTCAAAAAAACTACAGTGTGCCTTATAATCCGGAGCGCCTATATATATATATTTGTATATGTATATATTTTGCCTTATATACTTGACTTGAGAACGAGTCAATCTTTTGTTTGTTATCTGGCTCAACTCGGTTTTCATCTTCTGTTCTCTCCACAGCAGTTCAGTCAGTGTACTGTTTTAAGTAAATGAATTACTCTGGGATATTGGTTTGTTTGAACTCAGAGGCAGTGTCAGCAACATTCAAAAAGTTATGGACAGTATACCGTACACACAGTTTCAATGGAGGGACTGAGAGCTCTCGGACTAAATCTAAAATATCTTAAACTGTGTTCTGAAGATGAACGGAGGTCTCACTGGTTTGGAACGACATGAGGGTGAAGGGGCGGTCAAACTAGCCTTTGAACGTGCGAAATTATTTCGGACGGCGCCGCAAATATGGGCGGGAGCAAGATATAACGGTTTCCCCTCATCACAACATGGATTAATCTGTTCTTGTACTGTGTCTTTTGCGACGGCGTCGAAAGTGTCTTATTATATTGTACTCTCTGTCTCTCTCTCTCTATAAATATATACTCACTAAACAATAAAAAAATTATAGAACGTGTCCTCATTCAAATGTACCATCTGTTCCTGTTTCCATTGACACTGCGAACCATGCAGCTTATTTTTTTTATTATCTTTTAAATATGTATTATATAAAATAGGATGCTGTGCTATGGCTAAAATTAGCACTTCCTTCTTTTTTTAAATTTCTGTACAGAGAGGTCACGCAGTGACGTATCGATCATTTACTGGTCACACGACTTCACGCGATGCGAATTCGCAGGTCAGGGTTCACCAAACTTGAACTTTTGAATGCAGTGAAATGCTACATTTTTTGCATGAGCCTGCGTTTCCGGTCTGATGCATTCGCATGCGTTTGAATGGAAGTCAATGGAATGAAAAGTGCAGTGTGACCGCCCCTTGTGTTATTAATTACATAATTTTGATTAGTGGGTGAACTAACCCTTTAAGTTTAGGGTTTTCTTTGCAACTAGGCATCGGTACCTTGTAAACATGACTTTATTTCCAAGTGGATTGAAAAAAGTGTGCCCTTATTCTTGAAAGTCATCTAAAGCCAGCCAATCAGATCAGAGCTCGCCACATCCAGAAAGTATTTTCCAATTTTGTGGGCAATATCAGATGGTAAGTGAAAGAACTTTGGGGCATGACGTCTGAGGCTGATGATTGTTATTGTGCTTCCTCTGATGCTGAAGGGTGAAAAAAAGTTGTCTGGATTCCAGTTTGGCAGCTACAAAATTTATGACTTCATCACAGTCACTGTAAGAAAAAGACATCAATGCCACTAGTTGACTCTGTGTGTGTGTGTGTGTGTGTGTGTGTGAGTGTTTGCTTGCAGTGAGTGGGTGGATAAAGACTTTGCGCCGTGGGCCAAGTCTTGTTCTCTTGTAGAGTGCTGGTGCGAGCAGGTGTGAATGAGGAGTACAAAAGCATTGTTTGATTTAGAAACTCATTTGTCACCGAATTTCTGCTTGAAAAGAGCTCTGAGGATTCAAACTAATTCCAGGGCTCCTATATTTATAAAGCAATCAGCCATGGAGTGTGATGTTTTTGCTAAAACGCTGTAGTGGTGAACCGCTGGACCTTGCTGATCATTAACAGTCTCTGCATATCCACGCCTTGCCCAGTCTTAAAAAAAAAAAAACTTTGAGCTTTTCAGTGCCTTGAGGCTCAAAAACTATACTTATTTGACCTAAGGGAAATTGCCTCTTTTCATCCCAGAGCATTTTGAAGTTCATAGGCTAAAGTATGCACAGAAATGATATCCTCAGGCAGACTTACAAGCAGCATTTCAAAGTAAGTAAGTGGTTTTTGAAGTTGTGTTTTCTAGCCTTGTACGGATCCCACCTGCTTCTTTGCTGGCCTCATCTTCCTCAGTGGGCTGGGAGGGGTCATAGTAGTCAGCGCTGTAACGGAAGGCAACTGCGTTATAGGTGCCTTCATCGGCCAAGGCTTCGCTCAGCCTTTTATACTCCTCCTCTGCAAACAGAAAGAAAGATTCACAGGAAATATTCACTTCTGAATTAACTGCAGTGCTCATCGTTCTCAAATATTCTCTTTCTATTCTTCTCCACAACAGATTCAAAAGTTTCAAACATTGTAAAGTTGGCTGTTGGATTAATGGATTTATGTTGAAAAAATATATTGGTCGTTTTAAAAGTTAGTCCATTTTTTACGTTTCTCAAGGCTGAATTTATTTGATAAAAAAAAAACATTCTGTGATTCCATCCTCTACATAGTACCAAAACTGCCCTTTTAAAGATAGTTAACGATTTATAAATTTCTTGCAACACTGACTCACTCTCTACTTTTGTTACTTGGCCTCAGCTCTGCTTTCAATACCATCTCTCATGATCTGATTATTTCTCGCCTTTCGACTGTGGGTATTTCTGGTACTGCTCTTTCCTGGTTTGCTTCATACCTATTTGATAGACAGTTCTACATCTCTGTTCAGGATTTCAGATCTCCTACTGCCTCCTGAAACAAGGCGTCCCACAGGGTTCTGTTCTTTGGCCTTTTCTGTTTATCATTTATTTTTTTAACACTGGGTCAGATTCTGCAGCATCATGGCTTTAGCTATCATATTTATGCTGATGACATTCAAATTTACACATCTGGTCAGCCTTCTCTATCCACCAAAATTGACCAAATTTATATTTGTGTGCAGGAAATAAAAGCATGGCTCAACTCATACTCAAACTTATTATGGATAAATCATCATTATTGGAACCACTTCACTCACAACCAAAGTTCCTGTTGACTTTACCTGCGATTTCACTTGCACTCTTATCACACCACCTGTCATCAAAAATCTTGGTTTTGTTTGACTCCTCTCTTTCTTTTCAGTCCCATATTAACTCTCTCACTAAGTTAGTATGTTGTTTACAATGAATTATCCAGCTCTGTCCATTCATTAGTGTCAAAGATGCATTAGCTCTCATCAATGCTCTTGTTTCATCACATATCAGTTTTTGTAATCCCATTTTTACTGGCTTACAGGTTACCTCCATTGCTACAGTATAATCAAAACTCAGACGATCATTTTCTCATCTGCACAAAGCGTTCAGCCCATATCGCCCCAATTCTAGCAGATTTGCATTGGCTACCTTTGGCCTACTGTATAAGTTTAAAATTCTCCTGCTCACTTTTAAGGCCTTGCATGGTTTCGCTTCTTTTTATCTTTGTGATTTGCTCCTTCCCTATACTCCACCTTGTTCACTTATGCCTTCTGATTCTGGCCTTGTCACTGTTTTTCTGTATCCCTTCTCTTCCATGGGGGGCAGATCATTCAGTGATTTTGCTCCTAAATTATGGAAAATTCTCTCCCAAGATCACTCTGTCTAGTCCATAACCGGTCTCAATTTAAATCGCTGCTCAAAACTTACTAAGATGACTTCGGTTTTATCTGTCCTATATACACATTATTCCGCTGATGTCTGGTGCAGTTTTGGGTGCAATGCGTTACTAAGGCATTGCTGTAATTAAATTACTTATCCATTGAAAAAGTAAAGTATGGAATTATTGCTCATTTTTAGGTCGTTTAATTACAGCTACTTATAAAGTACTTGCATTACATACAGTAATTTCAACAATTCAAATTCAATATTAATTTTAGAAATCTAAAACGTTACCATCTAAAGATAAAACTGACTGCAGCATTTTTAAACCTCTGCACTTTCAGTTTTTCCTGATTCACAAAGAAACCTTAAATAGTCAGATACAGATAAGACTAAAATCAATCGAATCTAAAAATGGCCTACTTATTTGTGTACACTGACAATAACAACAAAACATTGTGCTTGTGAAAAAACAAAGAAAACAAACAAAGTGCACTTTCTGTCGTTTAGGTCTCCATGAGCAACTTTCTATACGTCACCAACTCAGCGAATATTTAACGCAGAGACATGAGAAATATATCTATAGAAAGCTTGTGTCTACTTTTAAATACTTTCGAAAAGGAATATTAACTGATTATGTAATTCGTACGAAACTAAAGCAAGGCACAGTCCTTCCCGTATCTGAGCTCATTATATGCAGTCACCTGCGCGCAAACACCTGCATCTAGATACAACAAAATTGTATTTTTTAAAAAAAATGTATGAATAAAAATAAATAAAGATTTGTTTAATTTTCATCGTTTTTGAAATAAGTTCTACTATGAGGAATTTACCTCAGGATAACAGGGTGATCTGACACGTCTTTATTCAGCCGAGAATATCATTTATGTAGGCTAGTTCATTCATACCTACATTATTAAACTTGTTTTTTTTTTTACATAAACCTGTACGGATTTTATTAGTTGGGCTTTTCCTGAACATCTTGCCAAACTGAAATGTATCGTTTAACTTTTCTTAAGCTTTTTTGTTATTCAGAGTATTTTATATTTGTTTACCAAAAGTTATATTTTTGATAAAATGTTTTAAGTATTACAGTTGTTTTAAAGCTAAAAGGCTAAACTATAAAATGTTGGACTCAAATTGAAAGAATAAAGAATTTAATTTCTATAAAGGTTTATAAGGATTTTAATATAAGTAGCCTAATTAGCTATTTTAATGATTAACTAAGTTACTTTTCAGACAGAGTAATTAGTCATTTAAATACAGTATTGATGATGCATTTAGTAATAGCAAAGCATTACTTTTTGAAAGTAACTTACCCAACACTGGTCCGGTGTTACCTTGTTTTCCTGTATTTTGCCTGACATTACATTATTGTTTAATGTTACCTACATCTATTGGATGTTTATTTTAAAATGTCCCTGATCTCTGGAAAGGTGCTATATAAATTAAACATATTATTATTCGTATGACAAAACTGAATTCTCAGCAGCTATTACTCCAGTCTTCAATGTCTACTGTTTTAATATAAAGTAAGAACTTTATCAGTTTTCTTGATTTCTTTGATTTGAAATAGGTATCTTTAGTATCTATAATATTTAGGATTTATCTTTTCTATTTATAGATATTCTATAAAAAATGCAACACACATCACTCCAAACAGCCACAGTGAGTTCTCATCTTTAATGATCTTACTACAGAAGGACAGTCCAATATTAAACAATCACAATGCTTTATTACAGTTTATAGGATGTAAATGTAGACAGATTGATAAAAGTCTAATGAGGTTAGGTCTCCCCCTGAAGGGCGAATCCACATGATGACTACAAAGATAATGACTATGGGATACAGAGTCTGACGCTGTCAGCAAAGGACATTATAATTCACTCCCACTCCCTCTGTTTAAAGATTGTGAAACAGCAAATCAAGCTGATGAGCGCAACTTTAGCCTTTTTTTTTTAACCTGCTGATGCATACACGGAATTATAATAATGTGACATACTGATTCATCGCCATTTGATTCATCAGAATAGTTCTAGGACTAAGAAGTCACGAAACAACATTCTGATGTAATGTTTTAAAACATTCCAACATTAGTTCAAACCCAGTTGTTCCGGTTCTAAAGAGTGATTTGGATGAGCTATGATTGATGCCCTTGTAATATATTTCATACACACAAACAATATTTTTGAATGACATTTCAATGGCATCCGAAGCAATAAATCACTTATTTCTTTCTTAGAACACATATTTAATAATATCTTTTTGTTTATCAGGTCAGGCGTTACAGAAATGTGCCTCAAGTAATTAAATTGTTAAACTGCTGGATGTAGAAAAGGGACAAATTTCATTCTGAACAACATTCTTTAATATTTCCGAACAAGTTTTAATGACACATCTACATCAATAATAGTATAATAGTAACACTTTCACTTTCAATGGACTAAATGTATTTGTTTTATTCAAAAACAAACCCGGCCATGTCGGTTTTAAGCCCTTCACAGTGTGTAAACAAGCACAAGTACCTTTCACTATTCTGGAAAATTAATTGAATCACAAATATATCAGAGGAAAGCACTTAAAGCCTGAGCGCACCAGTCTATAACCATGAAAAACTGAGTTTACTGAAGATCTCTGGTTGTCCACCTAAGTGAAACAAGCTAGATTAATTATTTCAGACTGAAAAGGTCATTGTTCCCCCCACTGCCACTATGAAAGGGCATCTTCATGCATTTCTACTTTTATAAATAAAGATTAAACGCGATTAATTACATACAAAATAATAGTGTTTGTTTGTATAATATATGTGTGTTCTGTAAATATTAATGATGTGTATATAAATACACACACACACAAACAGTATATATCTTGAAAATTCCCAGGGAACACACATACTGGTCAAAAAATATATAGCCTGACTGCCACTGTAAGTCACTTTGGATAAAACTGTCTGCTAAATGCATAAATGTAAATGTAAAATATTGACGTATATTTACAGTGCCCTCCATAAGTATTGGAACAGTAAAGACAGAATTGTTCTGTTTGTTGTGTAGTCAAGAAATATGATTAAAAGATGAATATGAGACAAAACTACAGAGATGTTAAAAGCAGGGAATGTGTCTTATCAGTTATATCCATTGCTTTTGCATTCCAAGTCTTGCATTCAATGATGACACATACAAACCAGGATGAAGATGAGGAAGCCGACTCTGAAAGAAAAGCAAGCAATATGGATGCTAAAAGAAAAGAAGAAGTCAATTAGAACTATAGGAAAACAAAGGGCATGTAGAAATCAAGAGTTTGGGAACTACCAGCGACATCAGCACCCAAACAATGACCTGATGGGCTGAGAAAAACATTAGTTGATGACAAACAAATCATAAAATCTGTGAAAATTAACTGTAAAATACATATCTATAAAATCACCAACAACCTCCAGAAAGCTGGGGTGATGCTCTGTCAATCTACAGTCCGCAGGAGAATTGGACACAGAATTACAGAAGTAACATAGCAAGATGCAAACCTCTGATCAGCACCAAAAATAAAAAGGCAAGATTCTTCACAAATGTGAGCCAGTAGAGTTTTGGAGTTGATGGACCGATGAGACGAAGATTATACTTTATCTAAATGATTGGAAAGCTAAAGTGTGGAGAAAAAGGGAACTGCAAATGATCCTAAGCAAACAACCTCATCTGTAAAGCTTGGTGGAGGTGGTGTCATGGCATGGGCATGCATGGTTGTCTCTAGAGCAGGACCTCTTCAATTTAATGATGACTTATGTACACATGCAGTGAGAGAGCTAATCGCACCGGAGCAAGGAACAGATACTATTTTTGTGTGCACTTATGTCATCATTATGACCGCAAACCTATTCTATTACTACTACTACACTACACTTAGTAATGAATTTAATTAAATCAAATCGTGTACGGGTTCAGATCAAGACAACCGTGCCTAGTGTGAGTACACCCTTAGATTGCCCAAATCAATCTCCAGATTTAAATCTGATTGAACAATAATTTCTCCAGCTGAAGAGGAGACTAAACTCCCCAAAACAAGCAACAGCTGAAATTGGCTGCATTAAAGGCTGGGGAAAAGCATTTCAAAGCATAAGACCAAGAGTCTGGTGATGTCTATGGGTTGCAGAATCAGCTCTGATTGCATGCAAGGGATATGCAACTAAATATTAGCTTTTAACCTTTTACATCTGCCTTAAATTCAACTGTTCCAATACTTATGCTCACATCACATAGTGGGATGAAGTGCTGGTAAAACATGTATGTGTCAAAATACCTAATAATAAAATGTGACAATCTGTAGTTTTGTCTCATATTAATTTTTTAATCATATTTGCATTTTGCAAATGTCTTGACTCCACAGCAGAGAAAGCAATTTTGTCTTTACTGTTCCAATACTTATGGAGGGCACTGTAAGAATTTTGCCTTCCTATTCCAAATGTATCTGGAGTAACAAAAGGACATTTGGCATTCCTGAAGGAACAAAAGTGTTGATATGGTGCTTTTCCACTGTGTGGTAAGACTCGGTAGGTACGGCAAGCTCTCAAGCTCTCACTGAATCCGCTCCTCAGCTATTAATGAGAGGAACGTCTGTACTTCCTCAACAGACCATGAAAAAGCTATTTTTTAGTTGTTAAAAAAAAACAAAAAAAAACAGTTTGATACTTATTCGTGTTCGATACTTATCTGGCTGTGCTGATTCAAGTCTAGCAGGTCTGTCGTGTCTTGTGTTCAATGACTTGTTAAGTTCATTGATGCAGGTATTGACAATTATCTCTGGCCAACCAGTGATCAGCAGAGGTTACACGTCATGTTTTGGGAACGGTATGGTTTGCTTAGAACCTCACCCTAGGTGGTACTGAAAAAAGTACCAGGTACCAGGTACTGTACCCAGTGGAAAACTCCCCTAAAGTGAACCGTACCATGCTGTGCCATGCAGTGGAAAAGACCTAAAACTAAACCTAAAATACAAAAGTCCTCGCTGCACTCGAGCTGATATGAACTTCACACATTTGAATAATGCATGAAGATTGACTGAGCTGATAGATCAATGTGCATTTACCTTGTCTGGCTTCCTCCTCCAGTAGATCAGTGTGCATGGCCAAGTACTTCTCCTCATCACACAGAGCCTCAATCCTCGCCTCCTCCTCGGACAGCTGGTAATCATGATTCCACGAGCCTGCGTCATATTCCGAAAGATCGTGTAAATGACCGCGTCCATCATACCTGCAAAATGAATCACATGGTTAAAGGCAAGGGGAAAGTAACATTGGATTACATATAAGAAATACTCACCACACTGAAGAACCCTAAAAGTAAAGCTGTTTTATATTCACAATATGCTTTCTTTCAAAATGCTACTTGCGAAAAAAGCAAAAAAAAAAAAGCAGAAAAAAGCCTATGTGATGCACTCCAGGTGGTATATTGCCTGATAACCTTACTAAATCTAATTCTTCACTAAAACCATAAAAAGACGCAACAGGTCTGAGTAAAGAACGAATAAAAAAAAAAACACTCCTCTTACCTTACACAGTTCAACAAACCATTGCGACCTTTTAAGGCAAGTGCCATCATCATTCCTAAATATACTGTAAAAAAAAGTACATCCACACAAGCCTGAGCACATAAATACCTATCCGTAAGAACCCATATGGAGGAAATTTCCCTGCTCTCGCTCCTGTATTCCACTTCTCAGTTCCAGTTTCTACGGCAAAAGAGAGAATTGGGCGATGAGGTGGCAATCGGGGCCTGGAGGGACCCCTTAGCCTTAATTGCTGAGGAAATAAGTTCTGTATTACATGATAGAGAGACATACACATACACATTGGAAACAAGAAAACATATCCATGCAGATTAAGGTGGCTCGATGCAACCCGTGGTATTTCAACACACTCCTGGCTCGTTATCAATTTAAACATTTTCACAGGACTGCAGCTAAACTGGAAGAAGTGTGGAGGAAGAGAGAAAACACATCTGGAACACAATATTCAACTGTACTTCCAGCAAAAGAACAATGTGGGATATGCACAAAGACAGATTTCATATTATTGAATTTGAATCATACATTACTTAGTATATGTGAACCATCATAATGCATGGACTAATTTACAGCAAGTTAATCTGACGTGAATTTACCATGGTTTTTATTTAATTAAATAAATGCAACACAAATGTGACCACAGCAAATTTATCAAGTGCTAAGAAGCAGAGGCCTCACATGACCAGTACATTAGATTCATATTCACTTAGTGCAATGTACAATAAATTAGCCATTTATATTTTTATATATTTATATTTTAAATTATATAAGTGACGGCCCAGTATGCAAGTACTCTGCTTTGGATTTCAAACATTCCCTAACACTGCAAAAAAAATAACAAAAACAAAAAACACTTAAACCAGCTTGAGTTGGTTGCTTGTCTCCTGGATGGTTTCAAAGGGGTCTGGGCACTTTTTAATCTTAGGCTGCCAGACTAGCTTGAACCAGCTAAAACCAGCAAACCATTGAGCTGACTAATAATCACAATCAAAGCAAGTTATCTTAGATCTGTTAATGTCAAGGTTTTATTTTATTCAAGTTTGGGCATGTAAACATCACACATTCATTGCCATCAGATCCTCGTGTGCTGCAAAACAACAAATACATCCAAGGTCCCTTTGGAAGACATTAAGTTGGTTAAGTAATGTTTCCCATTAGGTTTGTTTAACCGACCTATCGATCATGATGTTCTTGTCTCCCATCCATGGGATAAGGTGTTTGTCCTGATCGTGGTAGATGGCCCTCTGATCGTCCCGGAACAGCTTGCAGGCGTAGCCGAACACCAGAAGCTCTGCATACTTGCTACTGTCGCTCTGCTCCTTATTCGCCTTATTATGGTCCGTCTTGCTTCCCCCTCGCCGGTACATTGCTGATAATATCCATAAGACACGCGAAATAAGCAATAATCTGATAGAAATGTACAGCCTTTTCTTTAGAGGTGGGAAA
Source organism: Carassius gibelio (assembly GCF_023724105.1). NCBI lineage: Eukaryota > Metazoa > Chordata > Actinopteri > Cypriniformes > Cyprinidae > Carassius > Carassius gibelio. Next base: position 20,577,234 of record NC_068416.1, on the reverse strand, counting down.
AGTGGAATAAAATATGTCAGCTAACATCTGCTCCAACACATATCAACACACTCTGAAACAAATATGGTGCGTTGAAGAATGTTGCGTTTCACAGTCGCAGATTCGTTGTAATATGTTTCATGTTTTCATATATATATATATATAATTTCTATTTTAATCTACAGCAAAGTTAATAATTGCCACAAAACAGGCAGAGTGAAACAAAGATGTAATTTCTTATAAGACTGTCAATCATTCAATGATTCAGCAGACAAGTGAATAACAGTCACTTTTATTAATTTAAAAATCATGTTAGAGTATGTTGATAAGATTACTGTATTTCATGCAAAAGAGAACAGTTGATTATAAGATGACCCAATCATCTGCAATGCTCTAAACTCTTTAGAATTAAACCTGCTTATGATTTAATTTAATTAATTCTAATTATATAATTCTAATTATTTAATATTTATCCAATGTTTATGTTTCAGCTTTAATTCTAATGAATGTAAATGTTTTTAATAGTTTTAGTTAATGTAAAAAATCTAGTGTGTCCTTGCATGTTGTTAACAGTCTAACTTTATTCAGGAAACATTTTATCAACGATGGTTTGCACAACTTTAGAACTAGTTTGTTTTTAGAACAATATGAGAGATATGTGAGATTTGCCGTGATACTGCATCTCTATGGCAATCAAAAGCATGTATCAAATGCTGTTAGTAGAGTTTTACTTGATCTGAAACCACAACATTACCTTAAAATCATGACTTTATATTTATAGACTACTGTATATTTATCTCAACAGACACAAAAACTGCAAAGTTGCTTACCTGGACATAACTTAAAAATCATGTAGCACAATATGACATTTTGGCTATACTTGTCATTTTTAAAGACATGTTTAATTGGTTCACATAATGTTAAGTGCTGGATCCCTATAGGTGGGAATTTTGTATCTAGTGCTACCATACATGCAGGACAAAAAAAAAAAAAAAAAGTTTGATGATGAGGTTTTCTGTAAGGTTTTATCATGTTTTTCTAACTTTTAATTTTCATTTAGCCAGTAAAATGTGAACTTACAGGGTTTGTTTAAACTTTCTTGCACCTTGTTCATCTGGTTTTGTTTTTGTACAGACAGTTGCTTTCTCTTTTAAATCACGTTCAGCCTGAATCTGTTTATTTAGTAGAATCACCATTAATGCAATAAGAATTTACAGGCCAGTAAAAAAATTTCATCTTTCACTAAATCTGTGCAAACATAGTCTACATTCAAGCCAGTATATCATATTTTCTTTATTTGTTTAAACACATAACCATGACACAAAGACATCTGATACTTAAATTCCTCTTTGGACATAATCTGTATTATTATTCTTTGTATTTATTTAGGTTTTTATGTTGGTGTGTTACTTTGAATTGTGGTTTGTGTTGTGCTTTGTCAGGTCTTGACTTTGATACACAATTCCCTTGTTTTTCATAATAGCAAGTTCTGGAATCATATTTCTTGAAGATCTGATGCCTTTTTTTTGTATGAAAAGCTACTGTAAAAATTGAATGGAAAGCTGCTGAACAGAAATAATTCATTCATTATTTAATTTACAGCATGTATCTTACTTTATGTTTTTACTAAGGTAGTTTAACAGGTTTGCTGATTTTGAGTTAACATACAGATCCTATCTATATTTTGTACATATCTGCTAAACACACTCATGCTGGTAGCTAGGTGACCTAACAGGTTTTGTATTTTTAAAGAAGATCCCACCCACATTTTGCTATAAATATGAAGAGAGACATAAACTGATGAGCAAGACAGGGGACTTGAAGTCAACAACAATTTTGACAAAACTGGTGCTTAGTTTCTTTTTTAACAAATGTATAAATTATCTATTACAATATAACAGGCATAATTTTCCCCCAGGCCATGTTTTCACTGGTATTATTCTCAGGTATGGAACCTTTTTACTTTATCCTTATATTGGTTATTTAAAATGTATGTTTTTGCATACTTGTTAAATTATTACATTTTTTATGAAAATCTGCCCTTTTCACATGATCATTGTCACTAATGTGCTTATTAGATTTGTGACCTAGAAGTTAGAAAAGAAAGAATTTAGAAATTTTCTTATTTCAATTTCATTTTCATTTTTGTTCATTTTCAGTTTAAATTATACTTTGGTAGGCGATTCTCTTGCCTTTCATGTTATCAATTTCTGTATTCATGTTTATTGTATTTGAGAATGAAGCTGAGTGGTAAAATGTGAATTTTGCTATAAATTTTTACTGTTCTCAGGTATGGACAGTTGGAGTTTTTTTTTTTTTTTTGCCTAATCTCAGTTATTTCAAATATTATTTGGGGTAGGTGGGAGTTTGTTTGTCCAAACATTGACCGCAAGCAATGTTCCTTATTTTTTTTTTTTTTTTCTTCGTGAGCAAAACTTTTCTTTATAGGTCAGACATTTCAGCCACCTGAGCAAGAACATTCTTAATAACAGACCTGTACAGCACACACAAAAAGTGTGTAACTTTTAACTTTAATGTGCTATTTATATTTGGTTTGATCTTTGATGTAACTAAATGATTTCCATTTTAGGTTACCTGAGAATTTTTTTTTTAAGTATATATAATACACTGCCATTTAAAAGTTTTTTTTAATGAAGTTTCTTATGCACATCAAGGCTGCATCTATTTGATAAAAATACTTTGATAAGTACAATAATACTGTGAAATATTTTTGAAATTTAAAATAATAAAAAATGTATATACTTTAAAATAGAATTTATTCATGTGATGAAAAGCTGAATTTTAGCATCATTATTCCTGTCTTCAGTGTCATATGATCCTTTAGAAATCATTCTAATATGCTGTTTTATATTTTATGTTAGAAACAGGCTGACAGGGACGAGAGATGTACAGATCCAATTGCAAGCTTTTATTAATAAACATGGTCAAAACACAGGCACGGTCAAACACCAGCAAACGGGTATGGTACGGGCAAGAAACAAGATAGTCCAAGAAACAGGCAAGGGTCAATCAACGGCAAACATAAAACAACAGGGCAAGGCAAGAGATAATCCATTTTAATAGTCATAGTCTAGGCATGGGCAAACAGAGTCCAAATGGCAAGACAATTGTGCAATCTGAAATACACAGGCAATGATCTTCACATAGGAAAAAAGGCAAGGCTAGACTTGCTTAGACTAGACTAGAAACTAAAATGCCAGCTGGCTCTGTAAATTAAAAATTAAATTTATGCATTTAGCAGATGCTTTTATCCAAAGCGACTTACAGTGCATTCAGTAATATAAATTTGTAAAATTTTTTGCTACCACTACAAGACAGATAAATGCTAAACAATAATCAACAGTAAGTGGTGGTGAAAGACTGATTTATATAGTGTGTGTTATTGGTAGCAGCTGTGTGTAATTGGTTTCAGGTGAGCTTGTGATTAGTGCAATGGAGCATGGGAAATGTAGTCCAGGGTGATGTGTTACAGTCTGTGTAGTGTGAGAGTCCATGTGGAGAGCAGGTGACCTCTGGTGGTGAGTTAAATTTAGTTAATATACTGGCTTCATGACATTGTGCTTCTTTTTGGCACCTGTGATATTTTTTATTTTTTTATTTTTTTATAAATCAATACTTTTATTCAGCAGGGATGTGTTAAAGGGATAAAAAAGTGATAGTAAAGATATATTGTTAGAAAATATTTATATTTTGAATAAATGCTGTTCTTTTTAACTTTTTATTAATAAAGAATCAAAGACACAAGTTTCAAGACTGACAATAAATCGGCATTTTAGAATTATTTCTGAAGGATCATGTGATACTAAAAACTGGAGTAGTAATGCTGAAAATATTTCACAATATTAGTTATCAGATAAATACATCCTTGATGGGCATAAAAGATTCCTCTAAAATATAAGGTCAGTTATTTATTAGGTTTATAATTTAGGCCTAACATAATATAATATATTTCCATCCACTTAATCAAGTCTCTATTCTTTAATTGTGGGGCAGCTGTGGCCTAATGTTTAGAGAGCCAGACTAGTTACCAGAAGGTAGCTGGTTCGCGTCTCAGTGCTGGCAGGTGGGAGGGAATGAATGAACAGTGCTCTCTTCCACTCTCAATACCCATGGCTGAGGGCCCTTGAGCAAGGTTCTGAACCCCAAGTTGCTCCCCGGGCCCTCGATATAAACCTGCCCACTGCTCCAAATACCCACACTTGTGATCTTGGCCACTTGAGAGCAAGTGTGTGCGACAGGAAGTAAGTGTGCAAGACTGTCCAAGTTCTTAAAAATGGCAAAACGCAGTACCCTTAATGCACATTAATCCACACTATCTTGAATACTGCTCCGTAACAGTATTTCCTGTATTTGGCCCAAGTTTTCAAGTGAGGATGAAGACCACAAGTATGTGTCGAACTTTTCATGACCTGATGGGACACACTTATAGTATTGTAAAAATGCAAGTGCCCTAGAGCCGCACTTCTGCCAAGCCCACATAAAGCGAGCTCCACAGCAGACTTCTAACTGAGAGTCAAAGTGGCATTACATCATGAAAGTGTGGAGAAAGAGGATTTGGGACAGGGCCTTTAGTATCTGATAATGGGCATACAGTATATAACTTAAATATCATAGTATCATGTGGTAATGTGATCTCAGCATAAGACAATTTTTGTGTTTTCAACAGGTTTCTTTACTCTCACACTGTGTGCTCCCCAGTATGTCTTTGTGAATGAATCCAAGACTTGGGCAGAAGCTCAGAGATACTGTAGAGACAAATACACTGATCTGGCCACCATTGAAAATGACCAACAAACGCTCCAGTTGATGGACACAGTGAATGATGATTCCATTGATTTGGCCTGGATTGGACTCTATGATGATCTGAACAGTTGGAACTGGACTTTAGAGAACAGTGATTTCTTCAAGGGTGAAGAGAAAAACTTCAGGAACTGGTATAACCAAGGACCAGGGACTTCTGGAGCACAAAGTCTGTGTGTTTATGTATACAATTGGATATGGTACACAGCAAGCTGCTCCAATGCATTTTATCCTACGGTCTGCTATGATGGTGAGCTGTTCCTTTAAAATACTTAAGACAGTGAACAAAACAAAACAAAAAAATATAATAATAGTAAAAATAAACCTAAACCATACTTTCTGTAAAGTAAATTTGATATTCATATTTTTCAGGAAGAGAAAATGCCAGTGCTACTTATGTTATCATTTACCAGTCCAAAAACTGGACTGAAGCTCAGAGTTACTGCAGAGAACATCACACAGACCTCATCAGTATCAGAAATGAGGATGAAAACCAGAAGATCAAGTATTTCTTTCGAAATTCTTATTCTTATTACAATGTTTGGATTGGACTGTACAGAACCAGATCTTGGTCAGACCAGAGCAACTCTTCATTTACTTACTGGAGCACATGGCAACCAAATACTGCAGGAACCTGCACTGCAGTGTCATTTAGTGACTCTGGGAAATGGACTGATGAAAATTGCAACTATGCATTTCCCTTCTTCTGCCACAATGGTGAGTAGATTCTCAAAGATCATTCAGACCAAGGACGATAACTAACAATAAAAAAATACACAGTACTATTTTAAAATCCACAACACAATTAGGTAACACTTTAGAATAAGGTTCCATTAGTTAATGTTAGTTAATGTATTAATTAACATGAGCAAACAATGAATAATATTTATTACTGTATTTATTCATCTTCGTTAATGTTAGTTAATGAAAATACAGTTATTCATTGTTAGTTCATGGTAATTCACAGTTCATTAACTAATGTTAACAAGCACAACTTTTGATTTAAATAATGCATTAGTAAATGTTGAAATTAACATGAACTAAGACTTATAAATGCTGTAGAAGGATTGTTCTTGCTTAGTTCATGTTAACGAAAGTAGTTAACTAACATTAACTAATGGAACCTTATTCTAAAGTGTTACCCACAATTATAACAATAATTAAAGCTGCAAGCAGCGATGAATGGGCCCTCGCACCCGGGCTCATCGACAGCGAGTGGCTTTAGTAAATAGGTGAACAGTGAGAAATATGCATTTAACCTCTTAAGCACAAATGCTATTTTGGGGATTTCCGTTTTTCATTTTCCTACCTAATTTTGAATGCCTGCCTATACTAATACTACAGTGTAAGCTCAGAAAGTTTGGTATAATTTCAAAGGAAACCCTTTGAAATTACATAAAACACTGTTGAAATTGATAAAAATGACAATATATGCTGTCTGTGTTATAATAAATAGGGAAAAAAACAAGGCGCTTTTTTATTTTATTTGTGTAAACTGAAGTTTGAAATGTTATAACTCAGGCATTGAAGGGGCTGGCAACTTCAGACAAATGTCTTGTGATTCTTCCAACTGTCTGCTATTAGAGGAAAACAGAAATTTCTTTCTATCCTAATCTATGCAAAAGTTATTCTATTCCAACTGAAGGAAGGAATAATAGCATTTTTGTATAAAATTTTTGTCTAAATAAGTATGAAGTCATCTTTTGCACACTTGCAGTATGGAATAATGTGATCTCTGTATATTATTTGACAGAAAACACTCAGAAGTTACATAAAAAGCTGCTGTTTGTGACAAATAGTATTATTTATGTTGTTTCACATATGATGAACCATCTCAATACATTGTGCTTTTTTTGTGTGTGGGTTTTCTGAACAGTCTTTGAAAGAAAATAATTCATATTTCACAATAGCAGCATGCATAAAATTATAAAAAATATCTGGTCTATCACAATCTAAAATAGAATCCACAATCTCCAGATTCATATCGTTTCATTTATGTCTATTCTGCATCGTGTAGAGATTGAGAGACCTCGCCGTCTCTTTCATATTTCATATTTTGATTTTTTATCAGCGTGTATTTTGGTTTCGGTTTCAATATAACGTAAACAAGCTCCCCGAAGCTTTTGCGCGAACTTCGGAGCGTCAGCAAACTAATTTATGTTTATTCCCCCAGTACTGTACGGATTACTGTACATTCACTGAGATGCGGTCGAACACTGCACAGTTATGAAAATAAACATATTAGCTTATTGCTAGCGAAGCTTCCAAGCCTCAGAATAAAGAATCAAATGTATGAAAGCGAGTAGCACGCGTATAGGCTTACCAGATGCGCGTCCTGACCTCTCCACGGCGAAGTTGGCCACCCGTAACTTGTTTTATGAATATTATGCATTATAAATCCAGAGCGTCGGCCATTAGTAGTTTTTTCCTCGCGTGTCCTTTGTTTAGAAGCAGCCAAAGACTCAGTTTCCCAGAGACCATTGCGTCTCCACAAGCGGAAAAGAGTGGGCAGTCGCTGTCCAGTTCCAGCACCCCCGCGGTGCTGAATTCACACCTTCGATTGGAGGAACGACTTGTGAATGACAGCCATCATGACAAATAGCGCTTCACAAAAGAGGTCAGACGTCTATACCAGAAGAAAGGCTTTTAGACCCATCAATATGAGTAAGAGATCTTGTCAATCATACAGCTCTTGGAGCGCTTTTGCGCACTTGTACAAAACGCTTTATATCTCAGCAATGGAAGCACGCAGAAACGTAAAAATGGTCTTGTTTGAAAGAAGAGATTCTAATCTAAAAGATTATATCGAGTATATAGGTATGCGTGGCTGTTTGCGGCTGACTGAAGCGGTGCAAAATGTATAAATAATAAGGTGAGAAATTTTACATCGCGATTCTGTTGAAGATCATTCGATCTGTGATTGTCACACAATAAAATGATCTACATCATCAGATTCCTGAGAATGAGAGCTTTCTTGTGATATATGACTTGACTGTTTTGTGAAAAATATTTTAAATACACATTCTTACGAAAACGTATTCGCAATCGTTAGATGGAAATTTATGGGGGGGGAAAATATATTTCTTAGCTTAATTTGACTACTTTATGTATCATAAAACCCCAATTAATGGTATTCTTTGTAAAGAAAACACTCTAAGCTTTCAAATGAACCCATTTTTGGGCAAATGCCATATAAGGAAGGATATGCAAATGAGACACAAACATGTGGCATGCTATTTTCGGACCCGGTACCGGGTCTGCAGAGTTTAAGAGGCATTTAAACTTATAAATATAAGTGATATATATTAAAGTTTATTCCACATATATGCCAATCTTCCTGTTGCCAGCAGGTGGTGCTATCATTATAATGAAATATTGGCCTTCAGATGTGTTCAGGGCAGGACTCTTATCAAACATGTGAAGTTTGGGGAAGATCGAACAAATCATGCCTGAGTTACAATAACTTCTCTTGCTGTGGCGAGACATAAAATTTTGTCATGGCGCCATGGACGCGCCCTTTAAGAAAAACTCAAGATCTCCACAAGTTAACATTGCACAGGCCTTTAGATTAGACTGACCACAAAATATATATTAATCTCAAAAAAATTCTAGGAGTAGTTTGTCGCAGCGTAAAACATGTCACTTCCTGTTGCCAGCAGGTGGCGCTATGACTATAACTGAATATGGGCATGTAGATCTGTTAAGGGCAGATGTCTTATCTAACATGTGAAGTTTGGGGCAGATTGGACATTGTATGTCTGAGTTACAGCAACTTCCTTTTTCATGGCGAAACATCGAAATTTGTCAGGCCACCATGGACACGCTCAAGAAACCTCAAGATCTTCGCAATTTAACGTCGCAAAGGCCTTTAGATTTAACTGACCAAGTTTGGTGTTGATCTGAATAAATCTCTAGGAGGAGTTCGTTAAAATACAACACATGGAAATTACCAAAATTACACAAAATTTGCTCATAATATTAAAAATAACTGACTTCCTGTTGGGTTTCGAATTTTGCTCCAAGAGTCTTTTTTGTAGGAATTGGTGTGTTACATATGTGTGCCGATTTTCGTGCATGTACGTGAAACACAGCTGGAAGGCTGTTGATTTTCTTAGTATAGGTGGCGCTGTCGAGCCATTTTGCCACTCCCTCTTCTGAATCCTATATCAGACGAAAATTTTCACCAGGTTTGACGCGTGTGCAAAGTTTCATGACTTTTTGAGCATGTTTAAGCCCTCAAAAATGTGATTCATTCGGGAGAAGAAGAAGAATCGGAATAATAATAATAATAGACGAAGCAGATACAAGAGGGTCCTCGCACCTCGGTGCTCGGGCCCTAAAAATAAACAATATCACTTTTGGAATCTGTTTTAGAATGATTTTGCCTGGTGATGGGTGATAAAAACTTTGACAATTAGCCAATCAGAATTCACTTGAGCATTTAAAGTGCCAGACACATAACTGCAGTGTGCTTAAAATAAACAGAATTTTATTGAGCATTGGTATGGACACTAATGTAGGTACCATTATTCTTATTATTCTTGGTGTGAACGGACCTTTAATAAGTTAGTAGTTCACTCAAAATTTCTTCAATGGAACACAATAAATAAATGAATAGATAACCTCAAAATATGTTCTCGGATGTTTTACAGAAAAAAAATATATATTTTGTAACAACATGAGGGTGAGTAATTGATGTTTTTTATTTTGGGGTGAACATCTTTTTGTCATTAGCATTTGCTTGGAAAGTAATCAATGACATATTTAATCAGGTTAAAGAGTCAAAGTCTTATTTAAATCTGCAAATAAACTGATCTTTTGGAATTTAGAAATGTTAAATAAATGTTATGATGTTAAATACATTGATCATGTGAACTTGTACAAAAAAAACATGATTTGTGAATAATATGAAATCATGTTTGAGAACATGATCATAAGGTTTCACACAAACATTAAAAATTCATGCAGTTTGATGGCTGATGTCGAGTAAAATGGAAAACAACAACAACAATGTATTTTGATGTTTGTATCCATTTGTTTTTCCCATTAAACTGTTCACTCAGTGCTGATCACAGCATTTAAAATAGTGTACATTTCATTAAATCAAAAAAATGCTACATCTTTGGTAGCAGTCTCATATTTTGGACTCCACTGAATTCATCAGAACTATTTAGGATACTTTGATATATTCAAAAAACACACACACACACACATACAACTTCATTTGTTTCCTCTATTGATAGCATCATCATCATCCCGTCAGTATCACTTTGTGAATGAGTCTAAGACCTGGACTGAAGCTCAGAGATACTGCAGACAGAATTACTCTGATCTGGCCACCATTGATAACATGGAGGAAATGAACAGACTGATTAACACAGTTAATGGGAGTTACTATGGTTCAGCCTGGATTGGACTGTATGATGATGTGAACAGCTGGAGATGGTCACTGGAAAACAATGATTTCTATAAGAAAGGAGAAAGAGATTTCAGAAACTGGTATCATGAACCAGACAACAGTGGGGGGAACCAGCTGTGTGTTTACATGAATTATGATGGAACATGGTATGATTTATCATGTGACAACACACTGCCATTTGTTTGCTATGATGGTAAGGAAATGTAATTTTTTTGTTGTTGTTGAAAAATTAGAATTATTTTCAGTGAAACCTAATGCACATATATATTTGTCATATTTCATATCTCAGGTAGAGACACTGCCACCCAGAGTTACATCATGATTTTTAATTGGAAAACCTGGTCAGAGGCTCGTAGATACTGCAGAGATCATTACACAGATCTTGCCAATGTGAGAAATCAGACTGAGAACCAGAGGATCCTTGAGAGAACATATCAATATGGATATGGATATGGACTCTGGATTGGGCTGTACAGAAACAGAGTTTGGTCAAACAGACAGAATACTACATATCAAAACTGGAGGCCACAAATTCCTGGATTACAGGCACAACCAGATAATGGCAATAATCAAAACTCTGAGTATGGATATCAGCACTGTACTGCTGTATCATTCAAATATTCAGGCAGATGGACAGATGAGGTCTGTGTATCCAGCATGCCTTTCTTCTGCTACAGCAGTAAGTTCAGTTGCTTTGTTGAATGCTATTATTTGCCAGGAATGAGAACGACTTTAATCTCCATCCTCCAACTTGAAAGATTTAATTTGTCCAGATGTAAAACAGATGCAATAATTACTGGAAAATAATTAATTAACTAATAATTTGTACAATGACAATTTGTTCACAATATCAAATATCATGGTTTATTGGTATACCAGTGACCAGTTCATGGCAACATTTTATTTATTTATTTTTTCTGTGCTGCAATTCAATTCACAGGAACCTGCACACAATCATCATGCACCCGTCAGTATCACTTTGTGTCTGAATCTAAGACCTGGATTGAAGCTCAGAGATACTGCAGACAGAACTACACTGATCTGGCCACCATTGATAACATGGAGGAAATGAACAGACTGATTAAAACAGTACGTGGGACTTACTATGGATCAACTTGGATTGGACTCTATGATGATCTGAACAGCTGGAGATGGTCTCTGGATAATGCAGCATTAGAGGGAGGTTTTAAAAGCTGGTATGTTCAGCAACCAGTGAACTCATATGGACAGAGTCTGTGTGTGTACATGTCATATTATCATGGAACGTGGAGTGAAGCCCCTTGCTACTATACATTTCCATTTATTTGCTATGATGGTATGTAATACAGCTGGACTTTTAACCAGTAATTTGATCTATTTATTTCTGATTCCCTGATACATTACATATTTGAATTGTTTCCACACAGGACGAGTGAATGCTAGTACAAGTTACGTGTTTGTTTACCAATATAAAACCTGGAGTGAAGCTCAGAGTTACTGCAGAGAACATCACACAGACCTTGCCAGTATCAGGAATGAGATTGAAAACTACAGGATTCAGTCATTAATTTTAAATTATTACACTTTTTGGATTGGACTGTACAGAACCAGATCTTGGTCAGATCAGAGTAACTCTTCATTCAGTAACTGGAGGACAGGACAACCAGATAATGCTGGAAACAGTCAATACTGCACTGCAGTGTCATTTAGTGACTTTGGGAACTGGACAGATGAAAACTGCAACTTTGCATTACCTTTCATTTGCTACAGTGGTGAGTAGTTTTTAAGAGTAAAAAAAGTAAATTGTTCCATTTTAAAATAGTGAGACAAAGTAACAAATAAGGATAAGTTGTATTATAACATCACAAAATAAAGGGTCTGCTAAATATAGGGCGAATATAGGGTCTGATAAAGGTCCCGTTATTCGCGCTTTTTTTTAAGCTTTGATTGTGTTTACAGTGTACAATATAACGTGTTCATGTTTCGCATGTAAAAAAACACAGTATTTTTCACACAATTCACCTGTATACCGCTGTTTTCACTGTCATAAAAATGGGCTGATGACTTCCTTGTTCTATAAAGTCCCTCCTTCAGAAATACGTAACGAGTTCTGATTGGGCCAGCGGTTCCTGTGTTGTGATTCGACAGCAGCTGAGCGCACACTGCCCTCCTGCTAACGTGATTGGGCTAGAACGCACGTGCTGGAGATGTACTTATAATCACAGGAGCGTTTTTACTGACGAAATGCGCATGAAAAACGCATTAGTTTATTTTTTTGCACAGCCCTAACATCTAGTTAACAAAGCTAAACAGCGTTGCCCTTTTTTTTAATAAGTTACAGAAACTGTTAAACGCACCAACTTAAATAATACAATACACTTACCGGTTGTGGTCCATAAACAACGCCTTCTCCAGACAAAGAGGGAACTGCTCCATCTTTCAAGAATAATCTTTGTACGAATCCGATTGAGATTGAGGAAGTTGTCCTCAGCAAGCTGTCCTCAGCAAAATGTGCTGCACATGTGGATTATAATTTTCGGGAACCGAGTAAAACATAAATTGTAACCATTAATCTCCAAGTACAGCGTCCCTGGGAAGCACAAACAAAGATGATTTGACTCCAAGATGAAAATAACAGCGTTTCAACGACATGGCAAACAAAAACGCAGGTCTTCCTTCTTCTCCGTCGGAATGCAACAAGACCACGCCCCCTGTTTGTGAATTCATGTGGGCGGAGGTTAGTCAAAACACTGTTTTAGTGACGTCATTGCTGCAGGAACTAGAGGGCTGTAGTCCAAACGGGTCATTTTTTGTAGGCGAATTCTGTTAAATAAAATATCTTGCTTGGCATTGAACTTTGAGCTTTAGCATTTTACAGAGATTATTTATACTCTAACAACAACATTACACACTAACTAAAGTTTAAAACATGGGATCACGAAGAAGGGGACCTTTAAGGTGTGACATGATTAAATGTGTTTCTTTTGTATCACCACATTTTTCTTCACCCCAACAGCATTAGCATTATCTCATCAGTATCACTTTGTGAATGAGTCTAAGACCTGGACTGAAGCTCAGAGTTACTGCAGACAGAATTACTCTGATCTGGCCACCATTGATAACATGGAGGAAATGAACAGCCTGATTAACACAGTTAATGGGAGTTACAATGGTTCAGCCTGGATTGGACTGTATGATGATGTGAACAGCTGGAGATGGTCACTGGAAGACAATGATTTCTATCAAGAAGGAGAGAGAGATTTCAGAAACTTCTATCATGAGCCGAACAACAATGGTGGGAATGAACTGTGTGTTTACATGGATTATAATGGGAAATGGTTTGATTCATCATGTGACAGTTATTACCAATTTGTCTGCTATGATGGTAAGACATTCCAATTGAATTATTTTTTCTTTTCTTTTTTTTTCTTTTTTTAATAAATTTACATATTCAGTTTCCTTTCTGTAAAACACTAATTGCTAAGTCAAAATCTCAAGTCAGCATTACTGTAATTGAAATAAAATCTCTGGAACATGTCTTAGCTTAGTTGGCCAGGATCAAAAACCCAATGTACCACCAAAAAACATCAGGTTTATTGAGTGTTATATTGATAGCAAAATAAAGATGTTCAATGTTCAAATTGTAAGCTTAAAAAGAATAGTAAATGTCTGTGTATTGTAGATATAAATGTATGCATTTAAAAGTTTGATAGCCAGATGAAATAAGCAATGAACTGACTTATTAAATTTATGTTTTTATTTCAGGTAAAGAAAACGCCACTCAGAAATATGTCTATGTATATCAGGGGATGACCTGGATTGGAGCTCAGAGCTACTGCAGAGAGAAATACACAGACCTGGCCAGTGTGAGGAATGAGACAGAGCGTCAACAGATACTGAGCATTGCACGCAGTTATGGGTATGCATATATATGGATTGGTCTGCACAGAAACAGACTGTGGTCAGATCAGAGCAGCTCTTCATTCACATATTGGCTGCCATACACTCCCGGGGTTGCTGCACAACCAGATAATGGTGCAAATGTTCAGGGAGAGCAGGGATCTCAACACTGCACTGCTGTGTCTTTACAATATTTTGGCCAGTGGACAGATGAGAGATGCTTTGCAAGTTTGCCTTTCTTCTGTTACAGTGGTGAGCAAATATACCTAGTACTATAATTAAGTAAAAGAATAAACATCTGGCTGTTCCACACAAAAACAAGAAAATATAGATTTAAATGTGGATTCTGTGAAATAAAAAGAATCAAAAATCTGCATAATAAGTGTAACATATGATAGTGATAAAGTTTTGCTAATGCAAGCCTTCTGTTTGTTTGTTTTTGCTGAACCTGATGACCATCACATCATCCTATTCAGATGAGTACGGTATGTTTGAGTATATTTGTTTCTAGTGTTTTCAGTACATTCATGCACTGTAAATATTTTGGAGTTTTGAAGTTTTATGCTTACATTTAACTGGGACTAAAAATAATTGAAATTTTGTAGCAAATTAACAAAATGTTTAGTTTTGACCTCTAAAGTCTTTTACAGTGTGGGTGTAATAATTGTTAATTTTAACACCTGACCTGTTCCATCTTTTATTATTGTTATTATTATTCATCAGTGATGGGAATGCGAGTAGAAGTTACAAGCCTGGAAAATTTATCAGAGTCTCAGATCAAAGAGCTTGTGATTATACAGGTAAGTCAAAGTCAATACGACTCATTTGCATATCGTCCCCTTGGAATTATAAGGTTCTATCTGCGTTCTGAGTAGTTTTGAGATATTGAGCTTTAAAATTTTTGTGTTCCATAGACTTCTTTAGATAGAACCTTTTTGTTTTTTTTCAATAAAAAATCCCAAAATGTACACAACTTAAAATAAAACATCACATAATGTAAATACATTGTCACAGAATAAGAATATGTGAATAACTCAATTTTGACAAAAATGTCAGATAGAACCTTATAATTCCAAGGGAACGATATGGTAATGAATATTTATTTATATTTAACACTTTATTTAGTTTATTGATACTACATATAATTATCTAAATGAACATGGAGGCAACTAGGAAACAGTCCAATAAATACTTTTAAATTTGAATAATAAATCAAATTAATTAATTTGATACTTAAACAATATGACTGACATATCATATCAGTGCATGACTGTCATAAACCTCATATATTTTCAGTTACAAGAAGAGATGATGAGGCTCGGACTTCCCAAAAACGTCACCATGAATTTAAGAGGCTATCGTAAGATCAAGCCATGACAGAGGATGTTCCAATGGACCTATTAAATCAGTAAAGGGCTTTGTATAAAAATTAATGTAGCTTGATTTATGGAAAGTTGGGCTTATAGTACAGCGATACATAATCAATAGTTTTTCATATAAAGGCATATCAGGTGAAAACAATAACATTATACTCATTATAGCAATGATTTTACATCAATATGATCTGAATACACAAAAAAATATATAAGATGATGGGGGAATTTGTGGTTGTCTTGAAGTTATGTATACCAATGGTACTGAATGTTGAGTCTGTAAAATTAAATAAAGTTTGACATTTTGATAGGAGGCTGTGGTTGTTTTGTGGGTCTAGTATAGTACACAGGTTTTAGTATAGTTTTAGTATAGTACATAGGGATAAAAACATGATATCAGAATCAGAATGAGCGTTATTGCCAAGTGTGTTTTCACACCCATAGAATTCGTCTTGGGTGTCAGGAGCTTCCAATACAGAAAGTGACAGTGCAGACATACATACAATTTAATGTAATAAAACACTAATAATAAAGAGAATAGATAATAAATTATATATAACAGTAAAGTAGTAATAATATAGAGAAAAAGAAAATGTCAACAGACAGAATTTTGAATTTGCACATGTGCTATTATTAAAGTTTTGATAAGTTATTTACAGATGTAAAGTCCTGATTTTTCAGGTGGGATATGGCCTGGGGAAACAAACTGTTCTTGTGTCTGGCTGTTTTGGTATTCAGTGCTCTGTACGACCGGCCAAAGAGCAACAGTTCAAAGCGGGAGTGTGAGGGGTCCAGGTTGAGCTATTTTTTCTCACTCTGGAGGTGTAAAGTTCTCAAAGGTTAGACAGGGTAGCACCAATAATCTTCTCAGCAGTTCTTGCTGCCCATTGTAGTTTCCTGATGTCTGATTTGGTAGCTGAGCCAAACCAAACAGTTATAGATGAACACAGGACAGACTCATTGCTGGCAGAGTAGAACTGTTTCAGCAGATCCTGTGGCAGGTTGAACTTCTTCTGCATGGTGGAGGAAATACAGCCTGTACTGGGCCTTTTTACACAATAGAGTTAAAGATATAGTCAAGGATAGTGAACAGAGCATATTCTTCTCCTCAGTTTTAGCTAGTAAGGTGTTGAAGTGCATGTACTATAACTAAATACATCATGTGCAAAATAAGAAATAATATGGACATATAAAACAAAACTTTCCTGTTTCCCCCTTTGCAAATATGTTTTCTTTACCGAGACATACAACACAGATGGAATATAAAATAAAGAGTTTTCATTTTTCCTTTACTAACTATTAGGATGTAGCAAACAATTAAGATGTAATTTTTCAATAAATACAATTAAATACAGTGTCAAGGGTAAACTGGATGTCAACTGGAGAGTAGCTGTCACTACTAATTTAAGATACCAAACACCTTGAGATGAAAGCAGGTGAGAGTAGATGGCTGCTGTCAGGGAAGCAGTCACATAAGTGCAGTCAAGATAGATAGTTCTCACTTCTCGCAGTAGATCAGACACCTACGAGATCAAAAATAGATATTGTGTGATTCACTATAATGTGCTTTGTTGCTAATTTAACGTAATTTAAATAAAAAAAATAATAACAATTTCACCTTAACCCTTGTGGGTTGTTCAAATTCATTACCCTTTTTAGATTTTTTTCAAATACATCAAGGTAAATGCACAAAGGTCTCTCTCACACAATCTCTCTCTCTCTCTCTCTCTGACACACACACACACACACACATACACACACACACACTATAGTTTGCTGTTACACTCCGTATAACTCCATATAAAAGTCAGAAACTAAGCTTTTTTTGCACAGGTCTATCTAAAGGATTAATGTTCCCACCTAGTGATCAACTGTAAAAAAAAAAAAAAAAAAAGAAAAGAAAAGAAATTACCTCTTCCCAACAGGGAAAACCACCAACAATCAAGAATCTCGCACACACACACACACACACACTATATTTTGCTGTTATACTTAATATAACTCCATATACAGAGAAAACTACCAACATTAAAGTTTGCATGATTATATTGTGTCATGGCTTTGCAATCAAAAAATGTCATCATAATTTAAGTAAATGGGGTAAAAACAGCCACGAACAATAAATGAAGGAGAAAAAAATTTAATCTAATGCTCCACAAAAACCAATGCATCAAAGCCAATGTTGTTACTAATCTTTGACTTGCCCAAGACTGTGATAAAAGGTAAAAAATAAATAAAAAAATCTAGTCCACAATCACTTTTTATATTGAAAATAAGTCATTTTGTGTGTTTTTTCCCCCAAATCAGTAACATAATTTATGAACTTGGTAACTAAAGAGTTAAAATCTTGGATTTTTTTAAATATTTGGTTGATTAATATATATATATATATATATATATATATATATATATATATATATATATATATATATATATATATATATATATATATATATACGTTTGATGCATTTTTACAGCAGTTTAATTTAGTGGATGTTTTCATCAATGAACATAATGAAAGGGTAGTGAATTTGCCAACAGTCTATTGTTGAGTTTTTTAACATTTTCAATGCATTTCCCCAAAATGTGTGTCAAAATAAGATTTGTCACTAAAAATCATTCCATTTGCTGAAACACAGAGAAAGTTGTGGCCAAAATAATACTCACCTTTACCCAGTAGTGGACAAAAACGTCCCCAACACTGCATAAGGGTTAAATACATGTTTTCTATGCATTTTTAGCTTAATAAACAAGTAATTTTGTGTTGTTTTAGATATATACAGTATTAAGTGTAGCAGTGTTCATTTTAGAGAATATTTACACATAAAACCATGATTAAAAAAATCTAACATTTTAAAATCTAAACATTTTCTGTGTTGTCAGCAAGTTGATTCTCATAGTTCTTTGACGCTGTGCTCCATTTACGTTGGAAGTGGGATGTTAGAGCTGGGAATGACATCACACCTTAGTTCACCTAGTCATTACACAGTCACAAAAATAAATATGCAAAAACTGTACCTTTAGAGGTGCAACTGCTTGTCACAAGTGACATGACATTTAGCCAAGTATGGTGACCCATACTAAGAATTCATGCTCTGCATTTAACCCGTCCAAAGTGCACACACACAGAGCAGTGAACACACACAAACTGTGAACACACACCCGGAGCAGTAGGCAGCCATTTATGCTGTGGCGCCCGGGGAGCAGTTGGGGGTTCAATGCCTTGCTCAAGGGCACCTAAGTCGTGGTATTGAGAGAGCACTGTACATGCACTCCCCCCACCCACAATTCCTCCCGGTCCAAGACTCGAACTCGATTGCGAGTCAGACTCTCTATCCATTAGGCCACGACTTCCCACTGGGGCAGTGACCTTAAAATGTTACTTTGTACCTTATCTAACCCTAAAAGATGCATGTCAATACCTTAGAGTAATATGTACTCAAATACTATTAATATTTTATGGATAAATAGGGTACAATGATGTCACTTAGAGGGAACTGCCCCAGTGCCAGTTTCTTACACTTGTCACCTGAATCCTTTTTTGCTCATTTCAAAACCTCTTTTCAGAGCTGGTAACAGAGGATTGAGCCATTGATATGCAGACTAATGCAGTTATAAAAAAGAGATTGAGCATGTGAATTACTTCAGTCTGTGTGTCTTTCAGCAATGTTTGGCAGCAGTCCCTCAACTAATATCAAAACTGTATGTTTAACTGCTTCAAGAACAGAACTTTGCTAGCTCACTATTGGACTGCAAAAAGATTTTCTTGATAAATCTGTGAGGCAGCACTGACAACAACTTTATCTGTCTAAGTTTAAATGTCCATTGTTAGTGCTTGACTTCTGTTGTTTTTAAAACTGAGCGATATGTTGTTGTATATGATTTGTCATATATATATATATATATCTGTGAAAATTAAAGCATGTAACAAAAGATAATAGTGGAACTGCAACATTCCTTTAAAATCATGATTTTGTGAATGAATCTATTTATCTCATAGTTTAGGACAGATATCATAGTAGGAAATGTCATGACTTGGCATCTTGCACAACAAAAAAAGTTGCGTGACAAGTAAGTTTGATGACGCACTTATTATCTCAGAACATCATCAAGGTATTTGACCTTTCATTTATTTTACTAGTAAACTTCAGACAGCTCTGACAACTCTCTAACAGCTCACAAACTATATTTGTCCTACTGTTCATATGAAAATTTACTGTACACATAATGATTCTTAAATACATGGGCTTTTCAAGTAAAGCAAATCGAGGCACAGACTACAAGATAATCAAAATCACTATAATATTGATGGGTTCTTCAGATGAAGTTTTTCTTGTGTTGTGTTAAAAGGGTCATATGACACTTTTTAAAGATCGTTATGTTGTGTATTTGGTGTAACAGAATATGCTGACATGCTTTAATGTTCAAAAAACATCAAATACTGCATTTTGTTTTAAATACTGTACATTATTGTAGGTCCTCTATGCACCGCCTCATTCACGCACGTTGATTTCTACAAAAACCTTCCATCCGAGAAGAGCAGACTGCTCTGATTGGCCAACTGACCCAGTGCATTGTGATTGGCCAATCACCGCAAAAACTCGTCGGAAATGTAATGACCTTTTCCATAATCGAGAGCTTTGTCTTTCAAAATAAATGTAAAGACAGTTAATAATGTCCTTAGTTTTACCATCAGTTCAAGCCTGAAAGGGGAGCAGAGTGGTGTTACAGACACAGTGTTGAAGCTTGTAATTGTTTGCAGTACACCGGGTGAGTTTACTCGTTCATTCTGGTCAGTGTTTACATTCCTCCTCAAGCGCATGTGAGCTCAGCTTTACAGAAACTCGCTGATCAGATCACAGACACAGAACAACAACACCCGGACTCTGTTTTAATAATTCTTGGGTACTTTAATAAAGCCAAACTCTCCCGTGAACTGCCAAAATACAGACAGCATGCTACATGTCCCACGAGAGACAGTAATATATTGGATCACTGTTACACAATAAAGGATGCATATCACTCTGTTCCACGAGCAGCTTTGGGACGTTCTGATCACCTTTTGGTTCATCTAATACTGTCCTACAGGCAGAAACTAAAATCAGCTAAACCTGTATCAAGGACTGTAAAAAGATGGACTAATGAAGCAGAGCAGGATTTACAATCTTGTTTTGACCTTACTGATAGTGTTTTTGAAGCTGCTGCCACCGATCTGGACGAGCTCACAGAGACCGTAACATCATATATCAGTTTCTGTGAGGATATGTGTATTCCTACAAAGACTCAACTAATTTACAACAATGACAAACCATGGTTCACTGCAAAACTCAGACAGCTCCGTCAGGCCAAAGAAGATGCTTATGTGAAGGGGGACAATGTCTTGTATAAACAGGCTAAATACACACTGGAAAAAGAGATCAAAGTGGCAAAGAGGAATTATTCTGAAAAAATAAGGACTCAGTTCACTTCCAACGACTCCGCATCAATGTGGAAAAGTCTAAAGAAGATCACCAATTACAAGACACCACCCCCCAGCACTGTGTAGAATCAACGACTGGCAGACGATCTGAACGAGTTTTACTGCAGGTTTGAAAGAACACCCATCACCTGCCCTGAATGCCTCCCCACACAACCATTCACACCATTCACAACTCCTGCAACCAGCCCTGAATGCCTCTCCAAACTACCGTTCACACCATTAACAGCTCCTGCAACCCATCCTGAACACCTCTCCTATCAAGCACTCTCATCATTCTCACCTCCTGCGTCCCCCCTCTCCCCCACACCTGCAATTCAGATCAGCGAGAATGCGGTGCGCCAGGTCTTCCGGAAGCAGAAAAGGAAAAAAGCACCAGGTCCAGATTGTGTTACACCAGCCTGTCTGAAATACTGTGCTGACCAGCTGGCCCCCATCTTCACACAGATCTTCAACAGATCGCCGGAGCTGTGCGAAGTCCCTTCATGCTTCAAACGCTCCACCATCATCCCCATCCCTAAGAAAACCAAAATTACAGGACTAAATGACTACAGGCCTGTGGCTCTAACGTATGTAGTCATGAAGTCATTTGAAAAACTGGTGCTGGCCCACCTGAAGGACATCACTGGGCCCTTGCTGGATCCTCTTCAGTTTGCCTACAGAGCAAACAGGTCTGTGGACGATGCAGTAAACATTGGACTACAGAGGGTAGTCCGGACTGCTGAGCGAATCATTGGTACAACCCTCTCTTCTATTCAAGAACTGTACTTATCCAGAGTGAGAAAAAGGGCTGTCAAAATCACTCTGGACCCCTCACATCCAGCACACTCCCTCTTTGAACTGTTGCCATCTGGACACTAGAACGACCAGACACAGGACCAGTTTCTTCCCTCAGGCAATCCATCTTATGAACAGCTGATAATAACTGCGAACACACTACACTTTATATTTATATACACATACACTTTATTTATCTAACACACATACTTAGTATACACTTAAATTTTGCACATAATATACATGTACATACATAACTGCATTTTGTAATATACCTGCCTACAATTGTCCATTTGTATATTGTCATTCACTATCTACTTATTTGTATTTTTTATTCTTTTATTATGTGTTTTATGTTCTGTCGCTGTCATTCTGTTGTACTGCGGAGCTTCTGTCACGAAAACAAATTCCTCGTATGTGTAAACATACCTGGCAATAAAGCTCATTCTGATTCTGATTCTGATACACAAGCCACGGACGGTTAAGACAGCTGACTCCACTGTTTGTCCATCTCTCTCTCTCTCTCTCTCTCTCTCTCTCTCTCTTTCTCTCTCTCTCACTCTCTCACTCTCTTTCTCTCTCTCTCTCTCTCTCTCTCTCTCACACACACACACACACACACACACACGTCTGCGAGAGCGCACACACACGCAACACGCAGACACTATTGGCAAAACTCTGCATTTGAACATTCAATAGCAAATACTTAAACTAATAACAAAACATACTTCCACGTGCTGATTCAGTAGCGGCAGATTGTCATAGCAAAGTCAGAATGACCCCCTCTACTAGGTTCACCAAATAGTCGTCCATAAAATGCGTTGTTGTCCTGTTAAAATTAATCTTAAAGATTCCTATTTACATCTACTTTCGGAAAACCAAATAATGGCTGCTTCAACACTAACTGCGGTAAGGTTAGTGAAGCCACGCCTTTTTTTGTGTGTGAACATTTGTGGCGGCATTATGCAAATATTTCAACATAGTGATGTAGACATGTGGGGGTGTGTTTGAATGAGCCGTTTTGAGGGGTGTGGCAGAGTCTCAACTTTTAAAAAGAATATCTCTTTTGATTTGAGACTTTAGTCTTTGCAATTTTACAGGTCTTCTTTATGCACCAAGAGCTTGTAACACTCAAAAGATAAAGGAAAGATTGAAATTATCATATGACCCCTTTAACAGTAATTGTATCTGCTCAGAAGAATGTTGGTGTCGAACTGATCTTTAATCATAAATATCCAACAATATTTATGATCAGAAATGTTGTGTGGTGGATCCCCAGGACAAATACACTCACAGATTGTTACGTGGAACTAAATGATTCTCAATCAGAAAGAGAGCTGATGGAAGATGGAATCATTAATCATCTACTCACCTGTAAAGTCTGTGTTCATGCTTTTTCCACAATTTCATCGAAACATTTATCTTTTATTTCAGCATTATTTTGTTAAAAGCAGTCCCAACACTATTATCTCCATTTCTTCTTGTACACACTTCATCATTCTTTTTTTTAAAGTCACGTTTGAACGTAAGAGATTTTATGAGATGTCCTTTTGTTCACAGTAAATATCTATGATTTTTTTTTTGAAGGAAGTGTGTGATCTCTGGTAAGATTTAAAAAATCTTTTAGTGCGGGCCAGCCTTCGTCTTCCATTGCTGGATGGAGAGAAACATACATTTAAATCACAATACTTGGTTTAATTTTTCGACTACAAATATTGTAAGTTAACAATTTGTGTTTAAGATTCAGGAGGAGGGGAAAGTAAAAAAATGTTGTTAACATTTAGATACCCTTATGTTGTTCCAAACCTGTATGAGTTTCTGTTAAACACAAAAGAAAATATTTTTCAAGAATGTTGGCAACCAAACATTGCTGGTAGTCATGGTAGCCAGTGTTTGTTTTGTCAGGTCTTGACTTTGGTAGGCTGTTCCCTAGCCTTTCATGTTCTGTGTTTATGTTTCTTATAGGCCTATTTTCTAATAAATTTAAATTTAAATCATTGTTTAAAACAATAAAGATAATGCACATTGTATGAAAAGCTAGTATAGAAACAGAATGAAAACTTACTGAATTGAAACATTTTCAGTTTATAGCTTATCTTTCACTTATGACTTCAGTTTGTTTGCTTGTATTTACACTGTGAGGGATGAGAAAAATGCTGTTAGTTGTGCCTAACCTGTTTTTAACTTGCACTTAAGCAGGATTATTTACATTTTCTTTATGTAAGCATGGAATAAATTTGCCTGGATATAGCTTAATAAAGTTCAAGTATATGGAACATAGAGCATGAATGCTTTTGTTGTAAACAGACAATTTTAAATCATTTTATCTTAATTGAGTGTGCACTAGTTCAGTATTATATATTTCTTATAGTGCTGTCAAATGATTAATCGAGATTAATTGCATCCAAAATAAGATTTTTTGTTTACATAATATATGAATATGATTATGAATATCTATCTAAAAGGTCCAAATTTACTAGAATTCACCCCAATTTTTTTGTATTGAATTTCTTAACTGCTATTGTCTGATCAGTTATTTTTTTATTATTATTATTATGCCATCTAACAGGTCTTCTAATGCCAAAAGTGAAACTAAAGAAATGAATATCCGCATTTTTGAGGTTGCTCAAGTATAAAAGACCCACACAAACAATAAACAGAAACTGGAGAGCAAGAGAGGAGACTTGAATTCTTGAAGGTATTTAAAAGTGGATCTTGAATATTTCATATATAGTTTAAAACTTTAAAACTTAACTTTAAATCATGCATCTTCTTTTTCACTCCACAGCCATGTTTCTTCTGGTTCTATTCTCAGGTACTGTCTGTACTTTTTATGTATTTTTCTTAAAATCATGCAAATGAGTTAATACATTTGTAAACAAAATAAATTTTTTTACTTCTTGAAATGTTGGCATAAAGTTAGCCAGAAGGCATACGGAAAGAAAAAAGGCAAGGCTTGAGTGAATTATAGCATTGTTGCCGTGTTGCAAATCATAGCACACCAATTGCTTTCATTGCCTTCACCTTGCCGCGTTTCCACCACAGGAACTTTACACAGGAACTAGGGACTTTGGCCTGGTACTCGGTGTGTTCCCACCACAGGAACCAGGAACTAAATAAACTTCCGGGTAAAAAAAATGCCCCTCAGAAAGTCCCTGCTGGCGAGGTGGTACTTTTTCAAAGTTCCGGAAATTTCGGGGGTGGGACTTGGGCGCTAAACATCCTGATTGGTTGAGTTCACACAGCATTGGTTGAGTTCAACCACCATTTATTCGGATAATTTTCAAAATATTACTGTAATTGAGTCATCAAATGTAATTTTAAAAGTATTTCAGGCGAGAATGTAGTTGATTAAAACTCAAATCTGTGGTTTATTTATAAAGACAGTGCCTATTTTTAAAATGCGTTTCGCCGATCTCGGAGACGAGCTCCCCGCGACCAGCGGGAGCTCAGTGCTTATGTATCTGCCGAGAAGCAGCCTCACCTCGGCTAGAGCTACTGATGTGTGCCGCTGGCTTTGATGTCTCTTTAATGGTTAAACATAAAATATAATTCATTTGGGGTAAATCCAACAGGTTTTCTCTGGTCTGTTTTCAATTTATCTATATGTTAAAATGAAAATAAAAAAGCCAAATTTATATAATATTTTGTTTCATTGTTCATTGCTGCCAACTCTCACGCATTCAGCGTGAGACTCATGCAATCGACCCAATTTACATGTTCTCACGCCACACCTCGAAAGTTGGCAGCCCTGTTGTAATGGCAGTATATATATATATATATACACATATGCCTGAACTGAGTACATTTCTGCAGCTAATTCATTAATGTTTAAATGAAAACGAAAGGAGGCAGTGGTATTTGATATCCTATTTCGTTTTATTGTAAATATACAGAGAGTAA
Organism: Carassius gibelio; assembly: GCF_023724105.1. Taxonomy (NCBI): domain Eukaryota; kingdom Metazoa; phylum Chordata; class Actinopteri; order Cypriniformes; family Cyprinidae; genus Carassius; species Carassius gibelio. The sequence continues at coordinate 20,551,607 of NC_068416.1, read as the reverse complement.
TATTTTAGTAGCCATGGTCTGCTGACTTAAGTTATCAAGTAGGCTGCTGTTTGCAGAATTAGCGGATTTGCGTCGTCGCGGACATCACACTCCCGAGTCAAATGCACAAAGTCTGAACTACCGAGGATGCATGTCCAAAATCAGCGTACTTTGTATTGAGAAACGCACGCAGACCTACGTCACCATTCTATTAGCCTAATCTTCCCGGTACTTTACACCGCGGTGGAAACGCAGAAAGCAACAGGTCTGGGGGGGGGGGGGGAGTTCCTGGGAAAACAAGTTCCTGGTACAAATGTTCCGGGTAATTTCGGTGGTAACGCGGCAACTGTTACCCTCTCATTATTGGCCCTATCATACACCCGGCGCAATGCGACACAAAGCGCAGCACAAGTGTGTTTGCTAGTTTCAGCGCTAGTGTGTTTGCTAGTTCCTGCGCTATTTGCATTTTCTCATCCAGCGCCACGTCGTTTAATTAGCAAATACATCTGCGCCCATTTCTGCGCCCAAGAGGTGTGGTCAATTGCATTGCTAGCGCAATGCTACTTTAAGGAGCCGAAAATAGACTGTGCCATATTCAACCAACTCAAACCTGGTCTAAAGTCTAAAGTCAATGGCGCAATATTTTTTTGTTATTTAAATTGCGCCTCTGGGCGGGTCCACAGTGTGTGTTGACTTTGCTTATTACACACAGGGATGCATCACACAAACATGACAAATATTAAAAACAAAAGGATTAGACTGTAAAATTATAATAATAATGTTGTGTAGGCTACATAAATATAAAAATGTAATGATGGGTAGTCATTGCATGTATTAGAATTAGGCTACCTATTTTCAATTCAGCCTATTATTTATTATAATGATGAATAAAATTGGCAAATTAATTAACAATCATGCCAATAGACACACACACATATATATTAACTGACTCATCGCGCAGAGCTTTGGTGTATTCCTGCTTGTCCCGTAGATGATCTGCTCGCGCACTTTAACTTTGTGCACGAGCAGATCGGTTTCTTCTGTTTCTTCTATTGATTGTTACACCCATTGCTCATTAAGATAATATGGACAATCCATTCCAAAAATTCCATGGACCGTTTTTCCATCGTTAAAATAGCTAAATGGATTTGGACACGCCCGGAGTGCTCCTGCACCGTGCCCATTACACTTTGCATTTAGATTGTTAAAATAAGGCCCTATGTCTTTGTGAATTAGTCTGAAACTTGGACAGAAGCTCAGAGATACTAGAGAGCAGGGATGTCAAACTCAGGGCCACTGTACTGCAGAGTTAAACACACCTGAACCAGCGAATCAAGGTCTTCTGAGCAGGTGTTTTGGAGCTGGTTGGAGCTACATTCAATAGGACAGTGGCCCTCAAGGAGTGGCATTTGACATACGTGTGGTAAATATAAATAGACTGATCTCACTGAAAAGTTAACTTTTCTTTAACAGGGTTTTTTACCTTCACCTTGAGTTTCGATCGTCAGTATGTTTTTGTGAATGAATCCAAGACTTGGGCAGAAGCTCAGAGATACTGTAGGGAGAAATACACCGATCTGGCCACCATTGAAAATGAACAAGAGACTGTTCATTTAATTGACACAATAAATGATGATTCCATTGATTTGGCATGGATTGGACTCTATGATGATCTGAACAGTTGGAAATGGACTCTAGAAGACACTGATTTCTTCAAGGCTGGAGAGGAAAACTTCAGGAACTGGAACAGCCCAGGACCAGACAATTCTGGAGGGTATCGTTTGTGTGTATACATGTACAATGGAATATGGCAAACAACAGCCTGCTCTGGTTTTTATTATCAATCTGTCTGCTACGATGGTAAGCCATACCTTTAAAATGTATACAGGCGCATCTTAAAATTTTGAATATCATGGAAAAGGTCTTTATGTTTTGTAATTTAATTACGTGCTATGCGCGAGATGGAAAGGACTGCTGAATGAGAAGTGTACCCGGGACTTAAGATCCCAGGAGCAGCTCCTTAAGCTTGCTATCCTACACACATGTGACTGACTGCTCACTCCACCAACAGGAGAGGGAGGGGTCAGTGTTACTCACTACACTGCACTCATTCTGAGGGATTCCTACTCATTCAGTCATTGAGAAGACATGCATGGAAAACTGCACATACTGCAGGAATGACAGAATCCAAGCTGCTTGAAGTCCAGTGTGAAGTTTCTGAAGTCAGAGATGATTGCTGCTGGTCTGCTAGTGTTGCTCCACTGTGTTTTATCAAGTCCAAAGTCAATGCAGTCATACCAGGAGATTTTGGAGCACTTTATGCTTTCATCTGCTGACATGCTTTATGGAGATGCTGATTTAATTTTGCAGCAGGACTTTAGCACCGGCTCACAGTGCCATAACCACTTCCAAGTAGTCTGATGACCATGATATTACTGTGCTTGATTGGCCAGCCAACTCACCTGACCTGAACCTCTATGGGGTTTTGTGAAGAGGAAGATAAGTAACATCTGACAAACAATACAGAGGAGTCGCTATCAAAGCAACCTAGGCTTCTGAGCAGAGCCACAGCCTGATCGCCTCCATGCCACGCTGCATAGAAGCAGTAATTTGTGCAAAAGGAGCCCCAACCAATTATTGAGTGTATAATTAAACCTGCTTTGGAGATCTTGAACATTTCTGTTTTGTAAATCTTTTTTTGATTGATCTTTGAGAAAATATTCTATCTTTTTGAGATACTAAATTTGTATTGTCCTAAGCTGTACAGTAAGTCATAACGATCAGAATTAAAATAAAAACCTCTTCAAATATTTCAGTTTGTGTGCAATTAATCTAGAATATAAGAAATGTAGCTTTTTAAAATTAAATTACAAAAAATAAATAACTTTTCCATGATATTAAAATTTTTTTAGATGCACCTGTAGGACATTGAACAAGACTGAAAAGGACTGTCACTATCCTTAATAATAATCATTTCTTTCAGGCAGAAAAAATGCCAGTGCCTCCTATGTTGTCATTACCCAATACCAAACCTGGACTGAAGCTCAGAGTTACTGCAGAGAACATCACACAGACCTCATCAGTATCAGAAATGAGACTGAAAACTATAAGATGCAATATTTATTACACAAGTTTAGTCTTAAAGAATTTTGGATCGGACTGTACAGAACCAGGTCTTGGTCAGATCATAGTAACTCTTCATTTACTTACTGGAAAACAGGACACCCAAATACAGCGGAATTCTGCACTGTAGTCTCATTCAGCGACTCTGGGAAATGGACAGATGAATACTGCAATAATGTATTTACTTTTTTTTGTTACAGCGGTGAGTAGATCTAAACTTTACTAGTTTTGATAGTAGTCTATCACACTTTTTTACCTATTGCCCCAATGTAATCACAATGGCATTTCAAAACCATGCTGTTAGTAGAAGTGACTATGCTCAAATTTGTCTTTACTTGCCTGAAATTGAACATGATCATCAGGTTTTACACAGACTTGTGGAATTCCATTGCTGCTTTTAAGATATATTTAGGGTTATTTTTCATTTAATCTTTTCACTGTTATTTGTGCTGATAGTATTATCCATCATCATAACGTTTCTTTTAATGCAAAAGAGGAGCATTTCGCCTGTGGTCTCAGTCGTTTGAATTTGAACATTTTGAATTTGACTTTGAATTTAACTGTTTTATAGAAATATTTACTGTTAGAAAAGACTTAGCGCTGTGCATCATTTTGATAGGAAGTGACATACAAACTCTGTCATAATGTATTATTACCCATCATTTTGATAATAAGACTTTTAATAGCGTTCAATTTTGTTCACCTTTTCATTATTATTTATTTATGAAAAGACAGCAGATGAGGAAGAGGAGCAGATTAATTGATATTTTGGTCTATGCTGTTTAGCACGCCTAATTCAAAAATGAGCATTCAGAAAATTGAAACAAAACACTGTTTTGGTGCTTTTTAATGTGCTGTGATAGAACGTTTGGATGCAGCAGCAAATGAAATGATCATCTTTCTCTTTAATACTAGTTACAGCACAGAAAACATGATAAAAAATCAGAAGGTATGTAGAAAGAAGCAGTACAACTTACTGAAATCTGTATCATGTCTCATAGTCATAAGTTATCGATCAATAATCTCTTTGACCATGGAAAGATGACAATAAAACATTTCTATACAATATGTTACGTTATGTTACATTACATTTTAGAACATAAATGCAGTGAGCATAAACTCAATCGTTTGCTTGAAAATAACTATTATAACATGGACTTCAATTGGGTGATTGCCTGTGCGTTATCAAGCATATCAAGGGAGGCTGATGAAGAGAGAATTGTCAGATTTTTCATCTTTGGACTTCTAGCTTTTTAGCTTTAATTTTGTCAAAGTTCACACTCTTCTGCCAAAATGAAGCACATTCACCACCGATCAGAAAATAGGAATTACAGTTACAATTTACAGTATACCACTCTCAGTGTATTCGGTCAAAATGACGAATGGCCTAAAGATTTTTCTGTCACAGAAAAAATAAATTTAGTCAGTGTTGGAAAGTTTTTAGTTACATTTACATTTCGTCATTAAGCAGATGATTTTCTTTAAGCGACTTACAAATGAGGACAACAGAAGCAGTCAAAAACAACAAAATAGTTAATAACAATAGTTAAATGGTTAAAAACATCAACAATTTATTTGTTTTCCTCCACTGACAGAACTGTCATCATCCCGTCAGTATCACTTTGTGAATGAGTCTAAGACCTGGACTGAAGCTCAGAGTTACTGCAGACAGAATTACTCTGATCTGGCCACCATTGATAACATGGAGGAAATGAACAGCCTGATTAACACAGTTAATGGGAGTTACTATGGTTCAGCCTGGATTGGACTGTATGATGATGTGAACAGCTGGAGATGGTCACTGGAAGACAATGATTTCTATCAGGAAGGAGAGAAAGATTTCAGAAACTGGTATCATGAACCGAACAACAATGGTGGGAATGAACTGTGTGTTTACATGGATTACAATGGGAAATGGTTTGATTACCCATGTGGTTATACAGGAAATAATTTTGTTTGCTATGATGGTAGGGATATTTCTTTATTGTTTATAAATCAGATATATTTTTCTTATGTGATAGCTAAAATGCTATACTTTGTATACACACACACACACACACACACACACACACACATCTATCTATTTATCTATCTATCTATCTATATATTTATATTCATATATATATATATATATATATATATATATATATATATATATATATATATATATATATATATATATATATATATATATATATATATTGTCATATTTCATATCTCAGGCAGAGAGAATGCCACACAGAGTTACATCAGAATCAATGACTGGACAAACTGGACCGAGGCTCGTAGATACTGCAGAGATCATTACACAGATCTCGTCAATGTGAGAAATCAGACTGAGAACCAGAGGATCCTTGAAACAGCAGGTGGAAGAGTCTGGATCGGCCTGTACAGAAACAGGATTTGGTCTGATCATCAGATTACCAGTTACCAAAACTGGAGACCTTACTCTTCTGATTCGGTGGGACAACCAGATAATGGTGAAGGTTATGCTCAAACAACTGTGGCAAAATATGGTTTTCAGCACTGTACTGCTGTATCATTCAGGAATTCAGGCCGATGGACAGATGAGGTCTGCATATCTGACATGCCTTTCTTCTGCTACAGCAGTAAGTTGGATATAATTTTTAGCAGGAATGAGAGAGTGCCGTAGCAGTTTTGTATAATTATAACATATTTAATATAGGCTAAAGACACCAAGTTTATAAATGGCTTTAACATTTATTGTGATATTTTTCAAAACTATAACCATTGCAAACCCTGATATTTTTAAAGGGAGCAACAAGCTAAATTGAGTTAAAACATTACTGAACATTAGTATTAAAACAAAACTATGAATTCCAAATAAAAGAACGCACAAAAACACACACACAAAAAATCTACATGGCAGAAAATAATCGATGATGGAAATGTAATCGAATATGCCTTTTATAGAGCACCATAATAATAATAATAATAATAATAATAATAATAATAATAATGCCCACTTGAGCATTTGGCTGAAATATGTTGATTAAGTAGTGGTAAAGTGCAAGACTGCACTTTATTTATTGGGATGAGCTATTTGAAAGGCTGACATATTCATGTTGTTGCCATGCATGACTTACTAGAACATGGCACAATGGCAACAACAAAAACTTTAACGTAATAAACTCTTTCGAATGTCAAACATAACTGAACACTTAACATTAATAGATGTTTCCCTTCACTTAAAAACACATATATTAGCACCTAATTTCAGTATTTACTCTCCTTCACTTAAAAACACATATATTAGCACCTAATTTCAGTATTTACTCTCCTCATTCAGACATATGCAAATCATGCTGGGAATCACCACTAAAATAAAACTGCTTACGTTTTCTTAAAAAGATTAGTAAAACACGTCTCTTGGTTGTATTAGTAAAATGTCCTCAATATTGTCTATACAACACTGAACCACAATGATTTCTTTAATTTTCTTAATGCAAATTACACGACCCATGATTCATTTTTTTACAGTGATTGCTGACCATCTAAGTCAACATTTAATTTTTCCTATACTGTGCATTCGGTACTCACAGGAAACTGCACACTGTCTTCATGCAACCGCCAATATCACTTTGTGTCTGAGTCTAAAACCTGGACTGAGGCTCAGAGATTCTGTAGAGAAAATTACTCTGATCTGGCCACCATTGATAACATGGAGGAAATGAACAGACTCATTAAAACAGTGCGTGGGACTTTCTATGGCTCAGCTTGGATTGGTCTGTATGATGATCTGAACAGCTGGAGATGGTCACTGGATAATACAGCATTAGATGGAGGTTACAAAAGATGGTATGTTTCGCAACCACTGAACTCAGGTGGAAAAAGTCTATGTGTTTACTTGTTAAACACCCAGGGAATATGGATTGAAAGGCCTTGCAACACTGAACTTCTCTTTGTTTGCTATGATGGTGAGAACTGCTGGTGCCTTTTAAAATATGAAATAGAACAACTTGTTTATTATACCATATCTATATATCACATATTTAAATTGTTTCCCCACAGGAAGAGTGAACGCTAGTACAAGATATGTGTTTATTGAACAGTCCAAATCCTGGAGTGAAGCTCAGAGTTACTGCAGAGAACATCACACAGACCTCGTCAGTATCAGAAATGAGGATGAAAACTACAGGATTCGGACAATACTTTCATATTATTCAACTGTTTGGATTGGACTGTACAGAACCAGATCTTGGTCGGATCAGAGTAACTCTTCATTCAGTAACTGGAGGACAGGACAGCCAGATAATGCTGGATTCCGTGAATACTGCACTGCAGTGTCATTTAGTGACTCAGGAAGCTGGACAGATGAAAACTGCAACATTGCATTCCCTTTCATTTGCTACAGTGGTGAGTAGATCTCTACCCTACAAAAACTAAAAAAATACAAATACAAATACAAATAAAAAATAAAAAATAATGACTTTTTCACGGTTCATTTTCATCTTAAATTTTTCTCCTATCTTGACAGGATTGGCATCTTCCCGCCAGTATTACTTTGTGTCTGAAAACAAGACCTGGACTGAAGCTCAGAGTTACTGCAGACAGAATTACATTGATCTGGCCACCATTGATAACATGGAGGAAATGAACAGCCTGATTAACACAGTTAATGGGAGTTACAATGGTTCAGCCTGGATTGGACTGTATGATGATGTGAACAGCTGGAGATGGTCACTGGAAGACAATGATTTCTACCAGGAAGGAGAGAGAGATTTCAGAAACTGGTATCATCAACCAGACAACAATGGTGGGAAAGAACTGTGTGTTTTCATGAATGGTGATGGGAAATGGGTTGATTCACCATGTGACTATTACAACACATTTGTCTGCTATGATGGTAAGGCAATCTTTATTGTAAGGTCATTTTATTTTAATGTACATTCTAAGTTTACTTTCAGTAACACCTTAATAATAATAATAATAAATATTGTACAATAATAATTAATACGGAGACAGGAACAAATGGACTGACTAATTACAATTCTTTATATAATTTTCTATCCTAGGTAGAGTAAATGCCTCTCAAAGGTATGTTTTTGTACGTGACAGCAAGACTTGGAGTGAAGCTCAGAGATACTGCAGAGAGAAACACACAGACCTGACCAGTGTGAGGAATGAGGAAGAGTATCAGCAGATACTGACCATTACAAGTGCTTGTGTTTATGGCAATTGTTTTGTTTATACTATATGGATAGGTCTGTATAGAAACAGACTGTGGTCAGATCAGAGTAGCTCTTCTTTCACATACTGGCTCCCATGGACACGAGTTGATTATGCACAACCAGATAATGGTATAAATGTCCCAGGAATGTTTGGTACTCAACACTGCACAGCTGTGTCTTTAAACAACTTTGGCCTGTGGTCAGATGAGACCTGCACTGTCAGTTTGCCTTTCTTCTGTTACAGTGGTGAGCAATAAATATCAAATAAACAAATAAACATAAAACATAAACTTAAATCTATTACACACAAAAACAAGTAAATTATTTTAGTTAGTTCATTTATTTTTTCGTGCTAATGATATACTCCTGTGTTTGCTTTTTTATGGAATCTGATGAACAGCATTTCAAGTCAAACTGTCAGATGAGTACGGTATGTTTAATTAGATATGTGATCTATTTGTTTCTGCTATTTTCAGTTCTTAATGGGTGTTATTCACCACATACATCTCACAAAATTAAAGTTGCTTATTAATATTTAAAGTGACACCTAATCTGTTTGGTTGTTTTGTTTTTACCAATCAGTGGTGGGAATGCAATTGAAAGTTAGAAGTGTGGAAAGTTTTTCCCATTCCCAGATTGAAGAGCTTGTGTTTATAAAGGTAAGTAACTCATTTATCTTTACTAATAAAATGTACTATGTTTTCACATTAACATTGTCTTTGATACTTTGATACGACTGACAAATGACCTCCTATATAAACTTTATTTGCAACCAAAACAGTTATACACAACAGTACAATAAAGTTAATGTTTCATATGTTTTTAGTTACAAGAGCAGCTGGTTAGACTTGGACTTCCTAAAAACGTCACCATGCATTTGAGAGGCTACCGTAAAATCAATCCCTGATGGAGGTCGACAGCACTTTCCAGTTGTCAATATTTACTCAATAAAGGATGAAATACTACAATCTATTTAACACATTTTAAATAAATGGGTTTCATGAGTATACAGTGCTATAAAGCTATAAATAGCTTAATCAATACATTTAAAATATAAAGGCAAAGCGGGTTAAACAATTACATAATACTCATTATATTGATCATTTTTAACATAAGTATGTTATTTTGATCTGAATATGAAATCAGAAAAATTAAAAAAGGATTTTGTTAGCTGTGAAGTTATGCATAACAATGTTATACATGTTGTGTCAATAAAGCTTAGAAGCTTTGATGTTCTATAGACTTTATTCATTAATTCTTTAATATCATATAATATGACTTTGTCCTGAAATTTTATTCTCTAAAGATTAAGACTTTATTCTCAAAGTCTTCGCTTTTTATTTTAAGACAACACTAAATTTGTCTTCTAATGTGAGCTTTATACAATTTGTGTGCTAGAACAGGATATGAGGGTAAATTAATAAATACATTTTTACATGTTACTATATAATTATAAGAAAAAGTATGAAAGAAAATACTGCCTTTCTCTTTAATGGTTTAACTGATTCCATTGCTTTTCACATTGCTTCTTTCAAATGAGGCAAGGGTGGTAGTGTCTACTGTACACAAAACAAATTGGAAGATAAAATAATTCCAGTGCAAAAATAAAACAACACAGATGAAAGCTATGTCAGATTTGTCAACTCAGTTCAGCTAGTTAACTCTCATGTCACACCTTGTATTTCTCATGCTGAGAAGTATGGGATGACTTGTCCTGCTATACAATTAATGGATGAGGAGTAGCCATATGGAGGGAGGTTCTCAGCTGACTTCATAGCTGGCTCAAGTTATACAGAGTTAAAAACCTCTTTCCACCCAATCAGAAATTAGAATTTGTTGTTTATTTTATTTATTTATTTTATTTAGGCAATTTCCGATGAACAAACTCATATTGGTAACTTGGACGACCCAAAAGGTTTTTTTTAATTAATGTTTTTTTTTACATATATATATAGAAGATCCCACCCACATTTTGTAATAAATATAAAAACAGCCTCAGACATAAACTGATGAGCAAGACAGGGGACTTGACAATTTTGACAAAACTAGTGCTTAATTACTTTTCAACATTATGTACAAATTACCTATTCCAATATAACAGACAGAATTTCCTCCAGAATCATGTTTTCACTGGTATTACTATCAAGTATGGAACCTTTTTTTATTTTATTTTTTTACTTATTTTGAATCCTTAATTAGGTTTTATATATTATTTTTGGGGGGTCCAGTAGCAAACCAATGCAAAATACTTTATTTGTGAATGAATTGTTAATTAAGCTCTGTTTAAAAGGTTAATAATTTATTTAGGCCACCAAACAGGTTGTGTGATGTTACAGAAATGAGTCACACCCACATTACAAATTTTTGCTATAAAGAGAACTTGAAATTTTTTTTATATATATATATATATATATATATATATATATATATATATATATATATATATATATATATATATATATATATATATATATATATTTATTTATTTATTTATTTATTTATTTATTTATTTATTTATTTATTTATTTATGTATATAATTTTGACAAACAATTTATTTGTTTATTTTTCATTAGAACAGGCATAATAATCTCTGTTACTTCAAGTAATAGTTGGGGTAGGTGGGGATTTGGTTCTCCAAATATTGACCACTGCAAGTTATTGATGATTTTTTTAATTTGTCTTTATATATTTGTGCCTCAATAATAATAGTCAGTTTTTATTTAGTGTAATATATATATATATATATATATATATATATATATATATATATATATATATATATATATATATATATATATATATATATTAAATATCATTGTTTCATATTTTACCAGCTTAATTTATATGGGAAATTGTGACGTATTATAAAAAAAGTTGGAATCGCACAAATTTCATGTCTTATAAAACAAATAGCTTAAGGCAATCATAAACATGTTTGACTAGTTGGTGGCAGGAGGTATTAATGACATAAAACGTTTATGTAAGGACAGTCAAGCCTTCTTATGAAAAATTGTATGTATATATTTATATGATATAAAATGTTAGTGTATGGTTGTAGATCTAAACAAAACACTTGTTTGGGCCAATGAAGAAATGAAAAAAAAAGGTGAGTTTTGACCTCATATTTGAATACCTTTTCACATTATAGAAAGAGATTTTTCTTTCTTGTAAAACTTCTTGTACTTTATGTACAGATCATTTTGAGAGCCGCAGTGGTGTATCTTATAGATTAATATTTTTTATCTATGGGGGTTTGTGGCTGGACCTTATACTTACTGATGGAAGTAGACTCAGAACATAGAGATGGCAGTACAAGATGTTTACTGACAGCACTATGAGCACTATGAGATATATATATATATATTTATAAGAACAAACCGGTAATAAACAACCCTTGCTCTGCCCTAGTGATAGGTTCTCTTTTTCTGTGACATGTCCTGGATGGGATTTCTAAATTGCCTAAAATGTCAGGGTTTGGCCTTTGTTTTCTGTTGATGACCATAGATCTGTAGATACAGATATAGATATATATTACTGATCATTGAAGGGACAGAGAATGACATTTACAAGCATGTAAAATGTCAATGTAAAACATACAACCATTATGTTGTTTTATGCTTGTTATAGTAAAAATATTATTTTATAATCTTTATTGTTTTGTACACTATATCCTTCCCAAACCAATATTATTAAATCACTTTGAGAAAAAAACAACATCAATATTATTAACAGAGATTGTCATTATGTATTTAGCCAAGAAATATCTCACATAAAACAAAATGTTTCAGATCCAGAAAATCTTTATCAGATGAGTACTTCCTAGCAGCTGATAACCATGTTGTAAAACTGGTTGATGAGAAGTAAGGACAGCATTCCTGCACGTAAGCAAATTATTTAATGTTTCATGTTTTATCAAGCTAACACTGGTATTCCGTGTTTTTTTTTTTTTTTTCAGTATACAGAACTCCAAGTTATAATTTATATTATTTTTATATGGATGCTTAAAAAATAAAACATTTAAGGCTGTGGGTTTAAGTCTCGGGCCGGTAATACTATGACTAAGGTTCCCTTGAGCAAGGCACCAAACCCCAAACTGCTTCCTGTGGAATAAATGGCTGCACACTACTCCAGGTGTGTGTTCATTATATGTGTTCACTGCTGTGTGTGTGCACTTTGGATGGGTAAAATGCAGGGCACAAATTCTGAGTATGGGTCACCATACTTGGCTGTATGTCACTCCACTTCACTTTATGGTCCAAATATGGTCAATTATTTTATACTGTCTGAAGTTATCATACTTTGCAGTCTTTCATGGCTCTGAGTTTCAGTATATATCCACTATATCCACAAACCAACCAAGACATCTGCACTCAGAAGTTCAGAAAATTCAAATTGATTCTTATTCTGAGAGCGAGTGAGAAAAAGGATTGGAGTAAAAAAAAAAAAAAAGGTCTGTGCAAAGAATTTGTTTCATGTAACAGCAGAATGTGGACACAGAGTACATTTAACACAGCAGCTATGTGACCCAACGGGTTTCATGATGCAAGGTGAGTTTAGAAAGAAAGGTCCCTCCCATATTTTGGAAACACGGCAAATATTGAGAGAGTCAGGTAATCTAAATCAAAATCAGCAAGAGAAAATACAAGGCTCCAAAAGTAAACTTTTAAAAATTGCTTTTCACCTTGGCATTTAAAACTTTAAAAGGAAAAAGTAGTGAAATTAAAATTATTGGATTTATTTGGCATGTGCATATCATTTTTCACAGCTATGTTTCCATTCCTTCTATTATCAGGTAAGACAAATATTTCAATAAAATATTTTATCAGCAATTAAACTGACATTTTGTATTACAGTGTGATGTGGACTTTTATTGCCTACTGAAATTGCATTAATTCATTTTTAATCATTTGGAGAAAACAGTTATTAATATTTACCCATTTGGTCCTTGCTTTCTGATTGAAAAAGTATACTTGTCCTTAATAGGGTTTTTGATCTTCGCCTTGAGTGTTCCTCATCAGTATGTCTTTGTGAAGGAGCCCAAGACTTGGTCAGAAGCTCAAAGATACTGTAGAGAGAAATACACTGATCTGGTCACCATTGAAAATGACCAACAAACGGTTCAGATAATAGACACGGTGAATGATGATTCAACTGATTTGGCCTGGATTGGACTCTACGATGACCTGAACAGTTGGAAATGGACCCTGGAGAACAATGATTTCTTTAATATGGGACAGAAAGACTTCAGGAACTGGAATAAGCCTGAACCAGATAATTCTGGAGGACAACATCTATGTGTGTATATGAATAATGGGTTATGGTATACATCACACTGTTCCTATAAAGAACATTTTATCTGCTATGACGGTAGGTACTTTAATTAAGAATATAGAACAATAGGGAATAAAGTAATTACATTTTATTATAGCTCTCATATAACTCAATACTATATTTAAATGTTTAAGGAAGACAGGATGCCAGTGCAAGTTATGTTTGGGTTGACCAGTACAAAACCTGGACTGAAGCTCAGAGTTACTGCAGAGAACATCACACAGACCTCATCAGTATCAGAAATGAGATTGAAATCCAGAAAATCCAGGATTTATTTCAGAATTATTATGCTTGGAATGCTTGGATTGGACTGTACAGAACCAGGTCTTGGTCAGATCAGAGCAACTCTTCATTCAGTAACTGGAGGACAGGACAACCAGATAATGCTGGAAACAGTGAATACTGCACTGCAGTGTCATTTAGTGAGTCTGGGAACTGGACAGACGAAAACTGCAACTTTGCATTACCTTTCATTTGCTACAGTGGTGAGTAAATGTATGTGTAGTAGCCAAAGTTGTCAAAGATTTTAAATGCTAAATTTTGAAACTTTCTCCACAGTGTCATCGTTGGTATCTTCCCGTCAGTATCACTTTGTGTCTGAGTCTAAGACCTGGACTGAAGCTCAGAGATACTGCAGACAGAATTACATTGATCTGGCCACCATTGATAACATGGAGGAAATGAACAGCCTGATTAACACAGTTAATGGGAGTTACAATGGTTCAGCCTGGATTGGACTGTATGATGATGTGAACAGCTGGAGATGGTCACTGGAAGACAATGATTTCTATCAGGAAGCAGAAAGAGATTTCAGAAACTTCTATCATGAACCAGACAACTATGGTGGGAATGAACTGTGTGTTTACATGAATTATGATGGAAACTGGTTTGATATGGCATGCGACAACATGCTGCCATTCATTTGCTATGATGGTAAGTACATTTTGTTCATGAGATGTGTTACACATTTTTCAGTATTTTTGTTTGTACACATTGTACAAATATGTACATATTTCATATCTCAGGCAGAGAGACTGCCACACAGAGTTACATCAGAATCGGGGACTGGAAAAACTGGACCGAGGCTCGTAGATACTGCAGAGATCATTACACAGATCTCGTCAATGTGAGAAATCAGACTGAGAACCAGAGGATCCTTGAGACAGCAGGTGGAAGAGTCTGGATCGGCCTGTACAGAAACAGGATTTGGTCAAATGGTCAGAATACCAAATATGAAGATTGGAGACCAGCCATTCCCTACTCAGCACAGCAACCAGATAATGGTGAATATGTTTTCAGTCAGTGGGGTACCGAGCTCTGCACTGCTGTATCATTCAGTCATTTAGGTCGATGGACTGATGAGAACTGCTTATCCAGCATGCCTTTCATCTGCTATAACAGTACGTTTATTTTTGCTCTTTTTAACACTTAACATTTTTGCACAGGGTAAAAAGTGGATAGATGTCAATGTGTATATATTTACTCACAATAATTTATTTATTATTGTATATTAAGATTATATACAGTAGAGAGAGAGAGAGAGTTTTTACAGTATATGATAATTCACAGGAACCTGCACACAATCTTCATGCACCCATCAGTATCACTTTGTGTCTGAGTCTAAGACCTGGACTGAAGCTCAGAGTTACTGCAGACAGAATTACTCTGATCTGGCCACCATTGATAACATGGAGGAAATTAACAGACTCATTAAAACAGTGCGCAGGACTTATGGCAAAGCTTGGATTGGTCTGTATGATGATATGAACAGCTGGACATGGTCACTGGATAATACAGCTTTGGATGGAGGATTTAAAAGCTGGAATGTCCAGCAACCAGTGAACTCATATGGACAGAGTCTGTGTGTGTACATGCTTTATAATCGAGGAAGATGGAGTGAAGACTTTTGCTCGCAAACACGTCCCTTTGTTTGCTATGATGGTGAGAACTTCTGCTGACTTTTTCAAGATATTAGAACAATATATTTATGACACATACACACACACACACACAAAACTAAAATATGTCATATTCACACCTATATTCCCCACAGGACGAGTGAATGCTAGTACAAGCTATGTTCATGTTTACCAGTACAAAACCTGGACTGAGGCTCAGAGTTACTGCAGAGAACATCACACAGACCTCGTCAGTATCAAAAATGAGACCGAAAACTACAGGGTTCAGTTATTAATTTTTGATTATGACACTGTTTGGATTGGACTGTACAGAATCAGATCTTGGTCGGATCAGAGCAACTCTTCATTCAGTAACTGGAGGACAGGACAACCAGATAATGCTGGAAACAGTCAATACTGCACTGCAGTGTCATTTAGTGACTCAGGAAGCTGGACAGATGAAAACTGCAACACTGCATTATTTTTCATTTGTTACAGTGGTGAGTACTTATTTCAGACCCCAACAGAGTCTGTACAATTCTGTATGTTTAAAAACACAGATGCAGTTCACAGATTTGAACTGTTATTGAATTAAGATTTTTTTCTTTAAAACTGAGAAGAAAACATGTTAGCCTAATATTTAGATCCTCTTATATAGTCTGCAAATATTCTACAAACTTTTATTAGTTCAATATAAAGGAGTCTTTAAGATGTAGTTAATTCAGCTTCACACTTTCTCCCCACCTTGATAGCATCAGCATCATCCCGCCAATTTCATTTTGTGAATGAGTCTAAGACCTGGACTGAAGCTCAGAGTTACTGCAGACAGAATTACTCTGATCTGGCCACCATTGATAACATGGAGGAAATGAACAGCCTGATTAACACAGTTAATGGGAGTTACAATGGTTCAGCCTGGATTGGACTGTATGATGATGTGAACAGCTGGAGATGGTCACTGGAAGACAATGATTTCTATCAGGAAGCAGAAAGAGATTTCAGAAACTGGTATCATGAACCGAACAACATTGCTGGAAATGAACTGTGTGTTTTCATGGATTCTAATGGAAACTGGTTTGATTCATCATGTGAATATGTGTTCATATTTGTTTGCTATGATGGTAAGACATACCATTTTCTTCTTCGAATAAATTGAAAGATCCTAATTTGTTCAGTAATTGTCTTCCACATTTAAACCCCAAATTCTTCTGCGATAATGAAACCATTATTTTTCGTTATTTGATTGATTTATTATCTATAAAATTGACAAGTGAATAAATTAATTTACATCTAGTAATTTATGCTGTTGTTGTGTTTTCTTAGGTAGAGAAAATTCCTCTCAGAAGTATATCTTGGTATATTATTATACAACCTGGACTGGAGCTCAGAGCTACTGCAGAGAGACATACACAGACCTGGCCAGTGTGAGGAATGAGACAGAGCGTCAACAGATACTGGATGTTACACGTTATTATAGTTATTATGTCTGGATTGGTCTGTACAGAAACAGACTGTGGTCAGATCAGAGCAGCATTTCTTTTACATATTGGCTTCCATTTACTCAAGGTATTGATGCACAACCAGATAATGGTGTAAATGTCCCAGGACAGAGGATAGCCCAACACTGCACAGCTGTGTCTTTACAATACTTTGGCCAGTGGACAGATGAGAACTGCTTTGCTAATTTGCCCTTTTTCTGTTACAGCGGTAAACAAAAATAAGTTCTAATTAAAAAAAATAAAAAAATAAAAATAAGCACAGAGGAAAAGAAAATTCATTGTGTGTAACTCAACTTTAACACTAATGCTGGCTCTGTTTTCTCTTTGGTTTCTGGTGGACATAATGAACATCATATTGATGCATCATTTCAGATAAATATGGTATGTTTGTGCAAATATGTGCTCTCTTTCTGCTGCTTTCCTACTCTACACACACACACACACACACACACACATATATATATATATATATATATGTTTTTTTTTACAGTATCAGTGATGGGACTGAGTGTGAAAGTTACAAGTCTGGAGAATCTGTCAGAGTATCAGATTGAAGAGCTGGTTATACAGGTGAGAAACGTGTCAATGTAAAACACTCTAAATGGTATTTTTGTTTATTCTACAAGAATAACGCGCACAAAAATTAATACATTAATAAATCACTTTAAATCACATTTCAGCTCCAGGAAGAATTTATTAGACAAGGACTACCCAGCAACTTCACCATGCATTTGAGAAACTATCGTAAAACCAATCCATGAGAGGGAATAAAGAGCATTCCATTAAAAATACGGGTTTACATTTTTATCAAACTATTACTGAACTTCTACATTTTGCATGTTCTTGCTACTGTTAACTGAAATTCTGCACTGTTCATGATATTACAAAAAAAAAAAAAAAAAAAATACTGCAATGATTTGTTAATTCACCCCAGAACATTGGGATAGACTCCAATATATTTCTGACCAGACATGATAAGTGGTTTGGATATATGATAGATGGATGTTGACATGTTTATAATCTTATATGATAATTCAAACATCATAATAACTCAGGTTTCCTATCGGTCGTTCACTACGAGTTATGTCGTACGACATATGGGGTCTTACTTGGGAGGCCAATCATATTTGAGTTTAAGTGGATTTTGCATACCTGAGCCACTCCCTGTGCATACAGGTATAAATAGGTGACAGGTCCATCTACTCTTCAGATTTTTGCTTGTGGGTGGTTCATGCCTGCACTGCGTGCATGACCATGGCAATGCTGCAGTTGCGTCTCTCCTTTCTCAGGCCCTATTTACACTAGTGCATTTTCGTTTTAAAATGAACAACTTTTTGTTTATGCCCCAATCACACAGGACGTCACAGTCAATGCCTCTCATTACTTTGAATGGAGTGACGTCAAGCATTGCCAAAATGAATTGTGGGTCCATCGCGTCACGTTGGTACCGTTGCTCACAACAGACATGATAATTGGCCTCCCAAGTGAGACCCTGTATGTTGTTCGACATAACGTCTCAATTCCCTCCATCAGAGAACGAGGGTTACGTATATAACCGAGACGTTTTTTTGCACTTCACAAATAAAATGTTATTTGTCTACAGTACAATGGAATGTTACAGTACAACAACATACAGTGGAACAACCGGATGAAGGCAGGCACCTGACACGACTTACAGATCATATGGCACTTTCAGAATAAATGGGTCTGGAGGAAGTGTTACTGTGTATGCAGGTGGCAGGAATGATATACTTCATTTTCTTTTACTTTTCTTTCTTTCTTTCTTTTTTTCAAATGTTGCATATTTGTTTTATGGACAATGTGGTCATGGGGTATTTTATATTATCTTATATTATTTGCAGGTTTATCATGTATTTTAATAAATAATCACAAAAATGTGTGTAACAAATTTAATTTCTATCTATTGTATACATATTTAGTACAAGTTTGGTATTTATTTATTTTCAATATTGTAGTGAATTAGCTCAAAAAGGTTACTGTACTAATGCATTAAGCTATGTAGAAAGAATTAGCTTGTCTGCAAACACTAAACATAGAATCAAACTTGACTGAATGTACAACATTTAACTAAACTAAGAAAGCAGTTTGCAGTATAATTGAGCACAATCAATTTATTACTGCCCGGTGCAGTTATTTTCCTGTCCTGTACTGTGTTGTATAAATAGCAAATGCATTTGTGCCCATTTTTTCGTTGTTATTTAAAGAGGGCATTATTATAGGTGGGTCTTCAATGCGCATACACGCTGCTTATTACACACATAAGGATGCACAGCAACACATAAAAATTAAAGGATTACAATGTAAAAGAATATTATTGGGTAGACTACATAAATATAAAAATGCCACATGTATCAGAATTAGGCTACCTATTTGCTCGGACGAGCAGTCCAGTTTTCTTTCTGGAGATGCGTTCTGTCTTTGCACTTGCAAATTCCACCATGTAAAAAGCAAAACCATCTTGGCATGAGTGCAACTCACTGGTGAATGGGAGATGAGACTCTGATTGGTTTATTGCACGTTGTGTCCAAAAAACACCCATTACTCATTAAGAGAATATGGACACCAAGTTTACACTATGTGCCTGGGCACGCCGATCATTTTCCTGATGTTAAACTAGCAAAAGTGGAGCGCACCTACACCGTGCGCTTTAGACCATGCACTTAGATCATTAAAATATGGCTCAATATGTCCTTGCAATCAGTTGCTAACAACCATAACAGATGAAAATAACTATTAGTTAAACAAAATATGAGACAAATCATGCATCCATGCTTCCACAAAACATGCTTGTATTGTAACAGAAATGTAATCTTGTGTAAGTAATGTAATCTAGTAATAATCTGATATAGGAAGTATAACAAATCATAAATACTGATATGCAACCCAAAGCCAGGGACATGTAATGTTGACTATATTAACATTGCAGTATAATTGAGCACTATCAATTTAACATTTATTACACTTAATAAGAACTCTGATTTATTTTACTTAAAAAACAATCTTCACATAAATGTTATAATAAATATCATATAATAAATGTTATTAGAAAAATTATATTTAAAATAAATGTAAAAATGTAAAAACATATTTACCTATGCCCTTTAGCAAATAGGAAATATACAGAAATTGAATAAAGTTATTAAACACTACTTTAAAATGAAATATACATTCAAACCAAAATGTATTCAGACACCTTCGAAATGTCTCACATTATCACAGTTTTTTCACTATAGTTTATAAAGTGGTAATAAAATATGACAAGAACAAATGTGTCAGAACAAATTCATCTTTATAATGTCATAACTTTGATAGAAAGTTATTTAATGAATTAGATTGAATAGCTGTCAGCCATTAAATTTTAAAACACAATTAGATGATACCAATTTAGGTCAACCAATTACCAAGCAATTTTTGATTTTGTTCAGTCTGTGGTGTAAATAGCTCACATTAGCAGTTAAAGAAAAAACATTTAAGGAAAACATGTTCATGTCAAAGTGTTTGAATAATCTTTGTTCCCAATTTTTTTTATCAGTTTTACTTAATTTTGCCATACTCACTTACATAAATTAACTATAGTGTCCTGCACCCACTAGTAAAAAAAATTAATCAAAAATTATATCTGGTGTCTGAATAACTTTTGGTTTGACTGTAGATGAATTCTAAAAACAACCAAATGTTTTTCTTTGATTAACAGACATCGCAGCAGCTGGGTTATTAGGTTATTTGGCTGCTATTACTTTAAGAGCTGCCACTGCTGAACTTTGTTTACAGCCTACACTGTGTAATGACATCTGTAATAAAATTTGCTCTGACAACATCTCATCTGACTGCAGTTCACTGATTGTCACCTGTACTGTTTCTGCGCTCATTTGACTAGCACCTGTTGCTGAGGTGGAGTGCGCATCTGAAAAGCATCCCGTTTTATATGGTTGTAAAGATTTTCTAAATAAACATAATTATTGTCAAGAAGAGACAGAAACAGAAATTTTGCAAGCACTAGAATAAACCTAACTTAAAACTTAAAAAAGAAAGGTAAAAAAAAAAAAAGAAATTGTTAAAAAAAATTGTTAATATCATGTGCAGTTTATCTTGTTTTAAGTTTGTTACACTTACAAGTTCCAGAAAATGCAGCATATAAACATTAAACATTGTATAATGAATTCTGTCACATACATGTAGACCTATTAAAAGTATGCAGAGATAAGGGTATTCTGCGTAGTATGCTAGTGTTTCATTTTACAAATAGCACTGTTCCTGACAACAAAAAACAGTTTTTCTGTTCTTTGAGAAGAGTGGCTGCTGTTAAACTTCCACTCTCATGTGAACCAAAAAAGCCTTTTTTGTGAAGTGACAACAAGTGACAAATAAGCCTACCACACATAATCTGGCTTATATTTTAGAAACTTACTGTTTGTCCAAGATAATCATTATTTATATTAAGAACTGAACAGTACAACACACACACACACACACACACACGTTCTTTAAAAATAATTTATTTGATCCAGAGGCATTTGTTCATGCTTGAATTCAGTTAACCAGTCAGGATAACTCATAAAAAAGTCAAAAGATGATTCAACAGTGCAGATATAGATAATAACAAGAAAAAAAAGAAAAAAAAAAAAACGGTACAACAATATTGGTTTCCCCTTTTCTTCATCCTTTATCCACTGATCTGCCCTTTCTTGGTGCTATCGATCAA
Source organism: Carassius gibelio (assembly GCF_023724105.1). Lineage (NCBI taxonomy): Eukaryota > Metazoa > Chordata > Actinopteri > Cypriniformes > Cyprinidae > Carassius > Carassius gibelio. The sequence goes on along the minus strand of NC_068416.1, from coordinate 20,529,861 downwards.
CTTATTAAGTGTCAAATCAGATGCACTTTATCATGGCTGCATGCTTGTTTTCCAGGCGTCATCTTGAGCAATGGAGGCAAAATGCTGCCTGTAGTTTATTTCAGCTGATTAATTCGACCCGGCCACTTTTATTTGTCACGTACCTGTGACTGACTGACTTATTGTGGATGGGTGAGACCTTAAAATAAAAACTGTGTTTCAGGCTATGTTGACACATATATGCATACTCTGATTTTGCAGATTAAAAACTGAGCTAAACCAAAAAAACTGAAACCAAAACTATTACAAATAAATTTTCACAGACAGACGTACAGATATCCTAGATAGACAGATTTGGTGATACACCCACACACACACTCACACAAATTATACAGCACATCTGTTGCCATCAGCAGGGTATAATAAAGTACATGATTGGATGAAATACAGAAGAGAAACGCATGACAAGCCAGTTGGTGACATTATTTAGACTGACAAAGAGTGTTTGCACAACAGATTGGGTGACCCAAAGCAATGTCAAAACCTGACTGTGTCAGATGAGAAATTAAAAATGACAGACTCCAATATGTTGCACAGAAGGATGGCGACAAATACAAGGCTTTGAGAGAACATAACAGAGGCTCTATAAAGGAACCATGGTGCCTCTGTGACAGCATCTTAAAAACTCAATACCACCACACAAAGACAAGGAGACGCGTCACATTATTAAACCTCTAATCACATGGTAAACGAGCCCCCTTTGTGCTGGTAAGATTCATAAAGTGCTGTCGGATTCAATTTTGTGGAAATATCTTTCTCAAATCTCAAAGGGCGAATCATATAATAATGTGAAAACAAGCTATTTATAGGAACTGAAATAATTTACACTAGTTTAAACCTCATGTGCATACAGTAACCACAAAAACAAAAGGCTGCCAGTATAGAAATTTGGCAGTCTGAGAACTTTAATAATGTGCTATCTATAATGTTGGCCAAATATAACAACACTGAAAGTACTGACCTTTTCTCTGATATACATGGTCACAGGGTTGCTTGTGTAAAAAGACACATTGACTGAGCCTCAAATAAAACTACATTTGTAAACTAATAATAATAATCAATTTGAATTTAATCTTTTAAAAATGCTTATTATGTACTTATAATACCATAAAATGTAAATAAAATGCAAAAAGAATTGGTTCAATTAAATCAAACTCTGTTGTTATATCTCTGTTAATGCGGTTTGTTTTAATAAATGTGAATGCTGCTCTGGTGCAGTGATATATAAAAGCACAATGAACCAAAGACATCTAAATGAACCAAAAACAGGATGTGATGTCACACTTTTAGAATGCTGCCCTTTTTATAGCACATATAATGTGCTTCACAAAATGTCTACCCAAACATTAAATATGTACACTTTAGATATGACTACACAATTTGTATTATTTTAAGATACGCTTTGCTATTTATTTTAGAATCCCTGACTCATCTCAAATCTGAAGTCATATATGGAGCCCGCTGTCTGGCTGTATTACTTCTGCTTTGCAGTCTCTGAGGTCTTCATTCCCTTTCTCAGACCCCCACTGATTGAATTTGACTTTGAAATATGTTGAGAACTAATGGAAACCAATGGGAGGGTAGGCGGCTCTATGAATAATGATATTCATTTCCATAGGTTTTTGCTATGGCTGAATGCCAACGAGAGCCAGCAGTATGACTTTTATATTATTAAAGTAACTAGGTGGATGTAGAAGGGCCAAATGGCCTCATTACTGCACATATCTCAGGCTTCATGTACTTTACTTATGAAGTGGTCGATCAACTTAACACAACACATCATGACTATGACAAGAAAATGCATTAGCGGGTGATCTGTCTGAAACGCAACTACTCTACAGTATACTGGATCAAATACTAACATGTTTTAGATATTTTTGTACAGTGGGAGTCATAATAGAGTCTTAGATTTATTAATACACATACTGTACAAACACACACACACATTGAGAAGAGTACTTCCACATGAAATGCACCAAAAGTGCTAGTGTAAAAGTACTTTAAGAGTCACAAAATGAGACTCTCTCATTTTAAGAGTCATTAATTAAATAACTAAATTACTTGCTTGTTTTCTAGTATGCATCAATTTCTATGCAAGGCTTATAAGTAATGGTTGTTTCAAATGTTATTTTAGTCTCATTGAGAGACCGTTATAGTTTTAGGTAGTATTTTGATTTTATATATATACAGTATATATATTTTTATTCTTTTTTGTTTCTTTTTTTTAAATCTTAGTTTTAGTTCTATTGTTGTGTGTTTTTCATTTGATAGTTCTTTTGATAGTTCTTTAGTAATTTTGTTGTGTTTTGTCATTTAAGGTTAAAAGCTTAAAATAATGCGTATAATACAGTTTTTGTTCATTTTAGTTTTAGTTGTTTTAGCACAAAAGTTAAACTAAATAAAAATAAGAAATGGTGAAAATTGTATTTCAAATAATGAAAGACGAGTAAAAACTTAAAAGCTGTTTGTTTGTAAGAAAATAAGAAATACATTAAGACATTTCAATCAGAAAAAATACAACTCCTCAGTCCATAATATTTCTTTCTGACGGCACCCATTCACTGCAGAGGATCCATTTGCTAGCGAGTGATGTAATACTAAATTTCTCCAAATCTGTTTTGATGATGAAACAAACCGCATGTTGGATGGCTTGAAGAGGAGTGCATTTCCAGAAAATATAAATTTTCGGCTGAACTGCTCCTTTAAAGGCTTTTATTCAGTTTTTGTGCTGAAAATAATGTTTGTTAAATTTGATTTCACCCTTTCTGTTGCCTTCTGCTCTATCCATTTCCTGTTTGCTCCTTTCAGTTCCACTTGTGTTGCCCCACCTCTGTTTTATAATCGTTTGTACCTCCTTTCCTCCCAACTTCTGAGCAAATGTATGTATTGCTTAGACTGCGTGGTTCTGCTGTCTCATACTATACACACTGTTAACTTTGTCTTTGTGTCAATGTGTGCTGCTGCCTGTCTCCATCAGCCTGTTAGAGCTGTTTGGAGTAATGAATGAATCCATCTCCACACACTGAGCGCACTGCCACCATTAGACCAGACTGGGCCATATATCACACCATATATCATAAATCACGAGCCAAGTCAAGGCCTAATGGTTAGAGAGTCAGATTTGTAACCTTTAGTTTTTGGGTTGGAGTCTCGTCTTGTGTGTGTGGTGGGGGGGAGGGGGGACAGCTTACTTGGCCACATGTCACATCACTTTCAGTAGGGTCTAAATGTCTAGTTAAAAAGTTTTTTTTTTTTTTTTTATTCATTATAAACTTTTTGGAGCACTTGTGGACTTTTGAAAAGTACCGCCATGAAGCGCATTAACTGGTGAAAAAGAAATAAAAAGGATTTTGACATGTTTAATGTTAATCTTATTTCAGTTTCATAACCCTCATGCTGTAAACTTCACACCATCAGACCAGACGGAAACTGATTAAACCGAAACAAACCTCCATACGGTCTGAAATGCCACAAATAGTGTCTTAGTATGACTTCTGGGTGGATGGAGTTGTGTGTTTTATGAGACCTGTCCAGATGGGTGAGTCTGTTTACCTGGAATTACCTCACGCTGGTGGGGAATCTCTATTGAAACTCTACTAAAGGTCAGAGAAAAAAGGCCAATCACTCCTAAAAAAACAACAACAACAACAACCTTGCATTGATTACTTAAAGTTCATTTAGAGATTGTGTTAAAAATATAAATCCAAATAAGCTTCCAAAGGATTTCCAGTGAATAGGTATTAGTCATTATATCCAGAATAGCATTGCAAAGTATTTTTAAGGACTTTATTCCAATGTTACACATTTATTGCTTAATAATTTTGATTCTAATTCACTTGTTAACATGTATAGCCACTATATTAGACAGCTAAAATAGGTGGTGAGTGCAATTATCAGTATAAACGGACAGCTACTTAACATTCATATATTTGCCAACATGATTTGATGTAAATAAAACCCAGGAAACCTAGACTATACAAATACTTTCTCATATGTAATATTTCATGAATCATATTACAGCATATGTAAGCCTGCCCTTGCATGTGCATGTCAACATCAGATTTTGCACAGCCAGTGATTCCTCAGTGAACGCTTAAAAACTCATTGCTTGGTTTTAATATGTTGGGGAAATATCTAATAATGTGTCCATAAAGTTGTTCATTATCTATGACCAATGTTGTAAAAAATATAGATTCAGGTTTTTCTAATGATTGGTGCCCATTTTTAAGAGACAAGTTTCTTGCTGAGCTACCTTTATGTATTGTATATAATAAATATGTTTTATATACACCACCTTCTAAAACAAAACTGTCTAAAACGAATACAAACAGTCCAAATGCATTTAAGAAAAAAAATTCATTCATGTTTTAGCAAAGCCACTGAATACAGAGTGGAAGAACATGGGGGATTCAAAGATTTTGTATTAATCAAAGCAAAACATATCCATTCAAAAAGTCATTTTAATCCTCTCAAAAACTATTCAACATGAGGATGGGAAGAGCCGACACAATACTTTAAACTTTGATGGGTTCCCTAAACGGTCTGGTGCTTTAATTTAAAATTACATTGCAAAAATAACACCTCCTTTCAAAAGCCACAGCATTTGTTTTCCTTTTTTTTTTTTTTTTTTTTTTTTGGATCACTTCAGGGTCCAAACTGGGACTTCTGGCCAGTTTGACCATTATTTATTTAAACAACACAACAATTTTGATGTGTTTTAAAAAGAAAACAAATTGTCAGAGCTCTCGAGAAATGAGAAGCCATCTAATGTGCTGATTTAAAAGCCTTTTGATTTTTTATTCTCACGGCATTTTGAAAGCAAAACCCTCACTGTTTCCCCTGAGGCCGATTGTTCAGGTCTACTGATCTCAAGTCTTTGATTGTATATGGTGAGCATGTAAGCTCAGATGATGAAGTTTTTGATGTTTAGAAAAAGAAGACTGAATGACTTTAGTCCTCAAAAAGTATTCTCAATGAGACTTTGAGCATCTCTTTAATGAAATGAACATCCTTTGTGTTGTGTTCACATTGCGTTTTTTGCAATGGAATTTTAAAATAAGACATTTTCAATCAATGAGAGACTTAAGGAACATTTTTGGAAGTTCAGATTGTGCAACTGTTGTGTAAGGGTGTTTCTTCAATTAATTCCACTTTCATATACCAGGGGTTGATTTTTAAACTGATAGACTGTAACTTTTTCCTTTTTGTTATGTAAAGGTCACATCTAACTTCTTGAAAAGATTTTTCAGTGCTGTCATTAATTCTGCTACTTTCTTAGTTACTTACAAGATCTTTTTTTTTACTCGTCTGAGATTTTAAATCACAAAAGATGACAATCCACCATAAAATTATTAAATGTACAAAAGATGGAAATTAATACAGGGTAATTACCCAGCACAAAAGGGTTTTTTTTTTATCAAGGAGATATAAACTTTGCAATGTGCGAAATGAAGAAAAAAACATGCCAGAATTTGTATCAAAGTATGTAAAAGTATAAATATAAAATGTTTATTCATAAAATGTACATGAGGAAAAAGTGGTGGAAATGGCATTTATTAATGATAGTTCAGGGTAAAAATAACAATAGTAGAATTCGCCTCCAATGCACATATGCTGTTGTATATTGACAAGTGTGTTTTAAGAGTTATTTTGTGTGTTTTGTGTATGTCAGATCTGCTTGATCCAATTGATTTGTTTCACAGAAGTCACTGGTGCACCTCCGAGACATGACTCAATACAGATTTCAGTAAATGAAGCATGGCCACAGCTGATAAACTCAATGCAATAAAACAATCCCCTCTCGGCTATTAAATAATCATTCATAAACCACCCTGTGGGCTTCGTGTAAAGAAAAAGCCAAGAAAAGCAGATTATATTTAAATGACTTTACTGTTCCTTCAGTCCCCCTCCTGTTTCCTTCTTAATCATAATTATCTCTTGGTACAAACCCTTAGCGTAAACAAAGCCTTAGCACAATTGTTTAAAGTGTGTGAATAATGCAGCAGAGAGCTGAATATTTAAAACAAGCGATAAATCTGTGGTTCCATGTCTACACTGCTCTTCAGCTGCTCTTTTGGTCACGTTTTGACCAAAAACATGTCCACGACACAGGACTCTGAAGCACTATACACTGTTTAAATTAATAAACAAACAAATAAATTATATATCTATAGATAGACATATAAATGGATTATATTATACAAATAAATACATGTACATTATATACATGAACATTATCTGTTAAGTTTACAGACATTTCCAACAGTGTAGTGCATTCAAAATATGGCTAAAACACCTGTGAAAAATCAATATGGGAAATCATATTAATATAGGACATTAGGCCCTATTTTTACAGACTTTTCTTAGAATGGAGATATGAAATGTAGGGTTTCACTTGTAACCATCACTGATTATGCGTGAAATAAGAAAGACAAGAAAAGGAAGAGAAAAGAACATCCCACTGAAGCAAAGGCAATTTTACCTCTTTTATAAGATCATTTTGCTGCTCCTGGACAGAACCTTATCAAGCCAGCCAAGAAATAATTTTGAGTCGATTAAGATGATCGTCCAAATCACATTACACTTTGGAGGCTGAGCTTGATGAGTTTTTTATCTTTCAGTTGAGCAAGGAACAAAATCTCATTAATACAGAAGGGGTGAAGAGCAGATGCCTCAGGGTTTTGCATTATAGCTAATATCTGATTTACACCATGCATAAGTATGGTAATTTCCACTTGGTGATTGGTGCCTTATACTATGTAAGGTGACTGGTCTCTCCATCTCTCTCCATCTTTCTTGCATACTGCTCTCAATGTACAGTAATGTTTAATATTTGTGCAATATTTTAGCCCTTTTTTCTGGTGTTATTTGAAAGAAAGTTGAGTTTGTCACTGCTACATGCTGTAAGATTCTAATGGAAACAACACTGTAACAATCTTGAACTGTAAAATATGTATTTATGATATTTTTAATTTCATTTTAGGGTATTCCGACTACAGAAATTGGTCAGCTGGTAGAGATTTTGGACTAGCATCTCTATTGCGGTTACACGCTCACGTGATATTGCTGTGCTGTGGTCACAAAAACCTGTCGTTTATGTGCATTGTAAGCATTGTGGTTTAAAAACAAGTGGTTTTGAGTTGCTGAAATGCAATTAGCAGTGAAAGAGAGCTTATTTTGCTATGAGATAATGTCTGAGATATTGTTTCTGAGTGCTGTCAGAGAGGCATGTACACTTGAAGATGGTGCTCTTAGAGTGTGGGAGCAGGGCCGCTGCTGGCCAAATGGGTGCCCTAAGCTGAATTGTATAGTTGTCCCCCCTCCCTGCAAATATTATGGATGTAAAAAAAAAAAAAAAAAAAAAAAACTACTATGGGGTCAGACCTTTAATAAAATATAAAAGTAAATAAATAAACTGTCATTAAATTGTATTATTTACAATTGTAGCTCTAGGCAGTTTCCTATGGCTATTATTTTATTTATAGAGTTGTCGGATTGATTTTAGACTCTAAGCATTCGGAAATCCCACAAAAGAAAATTAATCATTTTTACTACGCTAAAACTGTGGTTAATATTTGTAAAGGTTGTGATTTCCACGTTTTTGTTGAAAAAATTATAAAGGCTGTGGCATTTCTATCGCAAAAAGTTGGCCAAAACTTAAAGATTAAGTAGATATTTAAATTAGCCTAAATGTCAATAATATTGGTCAATATTAAAGGACTCAATCGTCCTGTAAGTGTAACAGCAGCAATTATCAGGCCTTTGACTCCCTTTGCAGGCGTCTGTAATGTACATAAATTGTTTATTTTGTATTACATTATGTATTTTAACAGTGTGAAACCATATGAAATTGTAAAAAAAATTAATTAATTAACTGTTTTATATAGTGCATTTTAAGTAATTTTAAAGGTCTTTTTTTTACTGTATAATCAAAAAACAAATGCCAGGATTTATGTTAATGCACTAAAAAAATGTCTCATTCATCCAATTAAAAAAAAATTCAGGGTAATGATTCACATCTATATTTTTTTTTTTTACTTGAGTCAATTAAAAATAAATAACTCGCCCTTAGGGGCAAAATCATAACCCTAATCTTTTTAAATGTAGGAATGAAACATTTTTTTTTGTGTGTGTGAAAATTGTGTGTCAATCAAGATTGATATGAAGCTTAGTCGTAACGTTAGACCTTTAGATGCAAGTTATAGTTTATGAACTTAATTGTATTCTTTTACATTTAAACTAGCGGTAACGCTGAACTAATGCAAACAAAGAACGTCTCTGTGTTGGCATCCTCCCACAGGTTAAGAGATTTTAAACAAACACTGTTAATACACATTTAGTTGCCCAGGGATGTTGTACACGCCAACGTCCCTTGGCTCCACCCCCACAGTGCCAGAAAGAGAGACGCGCAAAAGCGTGAGGCGCAAAGGGAAAAACAGTATCGAAAGCTCAAATTTGACTGAAACGCTACATAAAAGCAGCGTTGTAAATAAATGAGTAAATAAATTGGAAAATATGTATATGTTTCATTTATATTTTGCAATTATATACCTATTAAATAAATACCTTATTTAAATAAAAAATAACTATATCAGGAAATATAACGTTACTTTGGAATAAATGACTCATATCGGATATAAGATTTTGGTCATTTTGCCCATCCCTAATTCCAACAACAAATAAATAAGGTCAATTTAAATGTTTGATGAATAAACTTTAAAAAATGTAATACAATAAAGATTATAATAAAAAAAAATATATAACGAGTATCTACGAGTAATTTTGCGATCGTTCGTTATTGTTTCACGAGCGTTTCCCAACAATGCACTTGACACAGTTGCACGTAGCTGTGCTTTAAGGGCTACTTAGGAGTCGCTGTCCCTTTATCAAGTGCTGAAATGTCACATTATGGCTCTTCATTGTAGTACTCTATCGTTTATTGATGTAAACCTAATGCTGCATTCCAGACAGACAACTTGGATATAATAACTATAACACAATAAAATATTATAGTCTATAATATTATACTTTACTTAATAATATATAATATACTTAATATACTTTAAATATTTATATATTATGTTAGGTAAAAAATGTTAGCCTAGTAAGTCGCTTTAGATAAAAGTGTCTGCTAAATGCACAAAAATATTTAAATTAATTTATTAATACACAGTATATATAGTATATATATATATATATATATATAGAGAGAGAGAGAGAGAGAGAGAGAGAGAGAGAGAGAGAGAGAGAGAGAGAGAGAGAGAGAGAAAGAGAGACGTTATTTTGGATCAAATACATAGCTGGTTCTCGTGCACTTCAGCAAGTCATTGACATATTTTTTCATTGTCATTTAATATAAATGTGTATTTCTATATTTCTGTCCTCTTTAATTATTTCATTTATAATAAAAAAAAAAACAATCAAATCCTTATATTATAATCACATTGCAGTTGAATCAAGTTAAAAGTGTAATCTGCTGATTTTCCTGCAGGTGACCGCATAAATCTGGGCCCGGTTTCCCGATAACGCTCACTCTTAGCGCGCTAAGAAGACCTCAAAAGATATATCTTACCAAAGTTGTTTATGTTCCTAAGTGTGTTCCCCGAAGTGTCCCTTAGGAAGCTCTTAGCACGCTGCCTCTTACGTCCGACGTAACAAGAGCGCTGTCCCGAGCGAGGGTGCTGAATTAGTTGGCATCGATTGCTCATGAATCGATTTTCCATTTCACGCGAAGGTACAATAAAGCGTTAAGAAAGACAACACGTTCTATGCAAATTAAATATTCCTCAAATTATTATAGTAACATTTATTTTAACATATTTTAAGTTATCAGTATATAGACTATAAATTTAATTATCAAATTGTCAGTAACCATATGTTGTGATGGTTAGATGAATCAGGGATCCCTCACTAATCATACACCATCCTTATCCCGTTGTGCCACATGTGCCGCTTCGTGACATGGGTTTAAAGACTTATAAAAATTATATAATACACCTTTATATTAATGGTAAGGTACTTTACAATCAGACTTGACTGGCAAGCATCTGCAGTTACTTCCGTTTAATGCGGTAATGATTGCAATTGGTTTATGTTTTAAATAAAAAGCAACCTATCAATGAACAGGGAGAGAGAGTTAGATACAGAATATGGTGGGGAAGCAACGTAAAAAAGGGCACCAAGCCTCTCGTCAGAGGAAGTTGAAGTTTTGCTGGACATTGCCACCAGGTCGGAGATCACACCCCTGTGGTCCACTATAACCTGCACGTTTATGGACGCGTATCCCTTTCGTGATGAGTAGCCTACGCCTGATCAATCACTGATGGATTGGAGATAGGGATGAGTGTGCCATCCACCAGGATCTAATCCCCAGCATGGAGCAGAAGGGCTATGGTGACAGTGTGGACGCACCTCCACACCGAGGTCTTGATTAGGCTGTAGCCCTCTCTCACGACCTCGATGAATCTCTCAGTAGCAAAAAAAAATAATAAAAAAAAAAAAAAAAAAAAAAAAACCTTAGCGCTGAGCTTCAGGGCTTAAAGCAAAATCCCGCCGCGTTAGGTCTGAATTTTTTTTTTTATATATAGCCACGTCAGGCAAAATGTAAGAAGGGCTTAAGTTTTGCAGAATAAAAAAATTGACATGGACTAAATGGCTCCGCGTCTGGCACAGTCTTTGATTCAATACAAGGACAGGTTGGATCGCTGCTATGGTCGCTTACTGGACACAACCATGATTACCCATTTAAAGATCTTAGCCATTTAGAGCCAAATTGTTTCCCAGATTTAAATTATCAAAAAATTGCTTGTCAATTCGCTTTAATTACATTACGAAAAAGCCTAGGCTAATTACCACCATTTTAGTTCTGATACCACATGAAGTCAACTTTATAAATAGGCCTGTATCCATTGCGAACATAATTTATTATGAGTTTTAAAAAATAACATAAAATCATTGTTGAGCCACAACATTGTCAACATACCATAGTTTGACTTAAGAGTTTGACTTAAGAGCGATAAGAACGTTTTGGGGAACCGGGCCCTGTTTTCTACGATGCACTTAGGGCTTAACGATTACTCCAGAGCACACGTAGATCTAAGATGATTTTTAAGTGCTACTTAAGTTACGATGCTTTTGGGAAACAGACCGTAATATTAAAATCATTCGTACGATCGTTTTTTACAAATTTCTTAGGCTTATGAAGCTTTTGGGAAACCTGGCACAGAATAATTTCACTTTTGTCTCAGAAAGGCTCTCATTTCAATATGAGTCATTTCAGCATACAGAACCATTTAAAAGTTAAACCAAACTCATGAAAACAGATGTTTCACCCCACATGCATACACATGCAAAGCATGCTACAGACTGCAAGTGACCTTTTGAAAGGAAGCTACCTATGGATTCCATAAAGGGAATTGGGACTATCATTACTAAAACTCTGTTGACTTCTATTGTTTTAATACTGAGCTAATCCTAAAACTAATCATGACTGTAACCTATTCCTCTTTTAGATTTTCATTATCAATTAGTATCTATTTAAAGTCCTTTTTCATTGGCTGATCCTCAGCAAGGGCCATAAAACAGGCAAAATCTGACCCCCTCATATTTAAATGTATCCTGCAGTTACCAACTGCTTGTATTGTATATGTGTAGCCACATTCATGCATTTAACAAACTGATGAGAATAGATTTGGAGGAATTTACAGTTTTGTGCTGGCATCACTGTCTTAAAACTTTAGGTTACTTTAGTTTGTTAAAGAACTATCTATCTAACACTGTTTATACTACAGTGCTGACAAAATGGGGATTATATAACTGTCTTTTCATGAGAGTGAAGGGAGCAACACAAGTTACAGATGCACAGCAAAATGTCAGCCTGGGAAAATTAGTGCATCCCAGATCTCAGATTCCTCTTCTCCTTCATCTATCCTAGTCTTCATCTGTCCCACTGATTGGGTGATTTGACAGTTTATACCCATAAGGCACTGCTGTCTTTGACATTATCCATTAGTAACCTGACTGCCCACTCTCCATCTTGATGGTGTCTATCTCTGCTGCTTGGTTTTGACCTTTCGGCTGTTTTTAGGTCCCTCTGAAATACGGTCAGTCCATCAGTATCATTCCGACTGAAAAAAAAAGAAAAATAAATTAAAGTTCTGACATTGAAATTCATATCCTGCTCAACAGCACTGCTAAAGAATAATCAGAATTTCAAATTCATATTTTATATGGACTGTGGATTATTATTGTTTTGCATATTGTGTAACATCAGTAAACAAAACAAAATTGAAAAAGTCATTTCATGAACTCCAAGAAAATATTGAACTAAAAGTGTACTTTGAGAAACTGAGAATCAGCAGTTATTCAAAAGCATTACAGATAATGGATCTCATTCACCACCAACAGGTCAAAACTGGCACTGAGTGAATCAGAGCATTTGAGGTTTATCTCTACACTTTGATTCGTCTCATCTATCAAATAGTCTGGGAACACAAAACTGCCTGACTTTATGGTTTTATTTGTGCATAATACTTTAAAATCTGAATAACAAAAACGACCATATCATCAGCATGGGCCAAGAGGACAAAGCAGCACTGCAACATTACAGGGCTCTCAAATAGAAAAAGGCTATTCTATTCTGTGGCTCAATTGAGCTGTGTTTTGTAGCTGCACCCATCAGTTTTTTGGCCACGGGAGTACCACAGAACCTTGCGTGGGACAACTCTAGGTGGGTAGGTTTCTATTCATAACATAACAGACTGAGCTGTTGATTTCTGGAACACAATGGCCAATAAGAGGTGATTAAGTTAAAATCTACTCACTTCAGTGCTGAAGTTGCATGCTCACGAATCATCTAATTTTAACACATGAAGTGTAGACATTATCAAAGATTCATTGTACATATGTTCATTGTGCTATAACAGAGCTTTATAAGATCGTGATGAATTGAGATGTCAGCTTTTAGTGATAATAAAGCAAGCGCTACTCGCATTCTGCCATGCCAAACAATTGCACGCCCATGTTTGCTTTCTGTTAAAAATAACAGTGGTTTGTGAATGGTGATGCTTAGCCTAAATAACAAATATGTTATCAGGAGCAATTATGCTGGGATGTTGTGGATCTTAGGAGATGTTACAAAACCATTCATGTAAATTTTTTTGATGTGCTGGAAAAAAACATCTATTTAGACTACTTTTAATGCCAGCTTTTGCAGATGGGAGAGGGACAAAATAGGAATGTCGTGGGCGGGATATATATATATATATATATATATATATATATATATATATATATATATATATATATATATATATATACATTTTTTCAATAGTTATTTCAATAGTTTTACTGAAAGTCTTTGTCACAACTTCCCAATGTGACTACTTGTATTATCTGACAATGCATGTCTACACCCAATTACTGATTTGTCAGGATCTTGTGACATATTTATTGTGGACCACCAACGCAGTGGGTCATGATCAAGCATATAATTGATTGCCTTAATGGTTTAACTGTTACTCAGTGTTCACAATGTCTGGAACATTTATGTCCTTGAGTGACTAACCGCTTGCCTGTAATGACGTTAAATGCCAATTCATCCACACTTTGTGACATTTCAACACAGTCAATCAGGGTATAAAAAAAATGTAATGGCCTCAGTAAAAAAGAAAAGAAAAAAAGAAAAACACGGATAAATGTAATAAGTTCTTCTTCTTTGCAATTACTTTTTTTTTGCTAAATGCTGCCATTGTGCCGATGAAGAAGAGCAGGCAATTATTTATCCTAATTTAATGGGATTCTACTGCAGCAGGTTTTCAATTTGGGCCTGAGCGGCCGTACATAAAATTTTAATCTCGTCTCGAAACTGTCTGAGGTAAACAGTAACATCCAGGCACAGAGGTGTTATGACAGTTCAGCTCATAATAATGATGGAAATAATGTTTTAGCTCACGAAAACAGATCAGTGAAAACATCAAATATACTTAAAGGACAAACATGAGCTAAGATACACATGCAGAAACAAAGAACCAAACAGAAACCAAGTCCTTTTCAAAGGCTGAGGTCTTTTGTGGTTGTTTTGTTGATGCATGGTTATTCTCAGTTGAGATGTTATGAATATATATAGTGGTATACATTTCTATAGAGAAACAATAATGAGCCAACATGTAAAAAGATGCTATGCCTCCTACAAACCCATGCACTAACACCTATAGATCATTACATTGAGCTTTTTTTATTATAATCATGACAAAATGAAACTAAAAGGCTGGAAGTTTCATCCTCATCTAAGTCACATACTGTAACCAGCAGGATACTCATTAAAACTTTAGCCCTAAGTGAAAAAAGTGGCCAGCTGTGAGCGCCCTGCTTTTATTTCAAACATGGTAACCAAAAGGGCATGCGTTCATTAAGTAACAGTAAGAATTCGATTACTAGATCACCAAAGTATAGTTTTATAAAATTTCTCCAAACAATAAGGTATTTTCTGACAATACCATGAAAATTCTCTATCTCTGTGTGTATAGTAATACATGCAAATTATGTGAAAAAAGGCATTGTACATATACATTTAATTGTATTTAAAATGCATTTCTTTACATGCTACATTTAAACTGAAGGGCAAGGGAATTTGTTTCTGTGAAATATAATAAAGGATGCACAAACAGAATGAAAAAACAAGTAAATGAGTGGGTTAGTGGATAATAAATGAAGCTTTTAAATTTGCTTAGAGAACAGTTGAATAATTGATGATTAAACATTAAATGTGAGGATGCTTTCCCAGCTGCATCCAAAAGTCTTTATTGGATCAGTGCAAAAAATAAAAAGATGCTTTTCATTTTAATTGCTTGAAATTTACATAGAATAAAGTATATATAAATTATAACAATCATCTTACCCAATGCTAATGAGTTCTATTAAAACAAAATGTGCCCTGATTTCATTAAGCCTTGTGGGGATCCCTCTAAAACCACTTACATTAGGACTAATGCACATTACTGAGTCTTCTCTAGTACAGCAGTGTCTTTACCAGTTCACATTTTATTATTGAGGGAGTTTATTTATCAGATGCACAGTGACTTAGTGCTAAGAATAGGCAATTTTCTGTCTATTATAAAGCATTATTGATAAAATGACAGTGCATCGGTGCCTCCTGAGAACATGTGTGGCTGGGAGAGGCGGTGTCAGTA
Organism: Carassius gibelio; assembly: GCF_023724105.1. NCBI lineage: Eukaryota > Metazoa > Chordata > Actinopteri > Cypriniformes > Cyprinidae > Carassius > Carassius gibelio. The sequence goes on along the minus strand of NC_068416.1, from coordinate 20,514,634 downwards.
AAAGAACATTAGTCTTCATCTCTGCTACATCTCTTCCCTTCTGTCACAAGGCTGAATACAAATCAAGACAGAAAGAGCTGTCCTGTCAATGCTTGTGGTTAAATTTAGTTGACAGCAACGGTGAGATGATGTGCTGACGGTGCTAACAGAAGTATACTGTCAATGTTTAGATGAAGCCCAATGAGCTGGGAATTCAATGGAATAGAAAGTTGAGAAAGAAGGGCAAAATGTATCTACTTTTTAGCCTGCTATTTAAAAACTGAGAGAAGTTTAAGTCATTATTATTCGTCCTTTAGCTATAGGGACACTGTTCTATCTAGGTGCAGTGTTCCTCCATTTAATGTCAGCCAGGAAGAGTTGGGAAAAATTCTGAATTTAAGAACTGGCTTATTTCAGTTCACAAGTTGAAATAGCTGAACTGCAATTTAACACAGTGACACAACATCTTAAAGAAAAACATTTATAAAGAATATTTTTTGGACATTCTTTTAAATATTGATCTAAAAAACATATCAGTACTGTTAATAAATCAATAATTTAATTTATATTCATATTTGTATCACTTGTCTGTGTTGACAGTGAGTCTGTTACATTCACTTTATTGATCATTTAAATGATTTGTTCAAAGATGTTGACTGATTCTGGAACGAAACGTGATTGTGTTCATGAGTTATTGAATCATTCTCTCAGTCATTTATTTAAAAACTTAAAAATGCAAACAAAATGATTTTCTGAATACCAGTACTATTATCAAAGAAATGCTGATGATTTATGGCCATAACACTCTTGTTCATAAGATATTGCTTAAATATGTCAATTATGAGTATTGATATAGCAATGATGTACTGTATATAGCAGTTATAACACCAAAATTGGATGTATTATTTTGGCCCTTCTACTTCTTGTTTTCTACCTCAATTCATATCATTTCTGGTGAGGATGGGAGAGGACAGGTGGGAGAGGTCATCTCTTACCCTAGGGGAGCCTCTATGATTCAAAAAAGAAAAGCAATTGCTTATCAGGTGAAGTGAATGAGGCCAGAGTCAAAGAAGACTATTAGCAAATGGATCTGATATGAATGCAATTTTCAGTTCATTTGGACAGGAACCATGATAAAGACCTGAATCAGTTGGCAAATAGCAAACTTTTTGTTTCTAATCTTTTTTATTTTTTTTACAGAAGGTTTGTGTGTGTGTGTGTGTGTGTGTGTGTGTGTGTGTGTGTGTGTGTGTGTGTGTGTGTGTCTTTTATTCTCTTTGAACAAAGTGCATGAACAGTGTTCCCCAAACTTGGCCCTATATCATATCCAGCTCTTTCACTTTATCTGGCAATCATTAAGTCATTAATAAAACATGAGACAAGATAAGATTATAAGCACAGAATTACAATTTGCCTAAATGAATTAAACCCAACCAAACATTAACACAAAGTGTTTTAATTAGCATAATGTATTAGCATACACAATGTAAAGGGTCACTCAAGGGTCAATCAGGTTATATCAAGTTTTGAGGGCAGCATTTATTTTTTGCTTACAGGTAACTGTCCAGCTTTATCATTTTTTAAAGCAAGCCTTTCATTCTTACCTGGATGAACCAGGATATTTGCAACATTGATATAAGATTTGAATATTTATAACCTAAGATAAAGACTGGCCTAAAGTCTTCACATTTATTCATTTAACTGACGCTTTTATCCAAAGCAACTTACAATTGCTATATATGTCGCACGGGTTAAGTGTCTTGCTCAGAGACACATTGGTGTCTCCCAGTGCATTCGAACCCAGGTCTCTCCGACCAATGGCATGCATCTTATCCACTGAGCCATCACCACCCCTTTATCACTGATGCATTAAATATTTTAAACATTCATCTAGTATAGCTAACAGCAATAGCTCCATCATATTGCAAACATCTGTCCCAAACAGATCTCAGAGGCGGATCTACGGGGTGGCAAAGAGTGGCAGCTGCCACCCCTGGGATACAGTCTTGCCACCCCTGTTGCCACCCCATTTATAAATCAGATAATATTTTTAAGTATATTTTATATTCATAGCCTACATGTTGAAGGTCAAGGAGACCCGCACCAAACTCCTTTCAAACAGTGTTTGCCGATTTAGAATCCCCTCCCCCTCACAGTCACAATGGTTTAACCCATGACTAGCACGGCAACGACCCCTACAAAATTTTACCAGTCAGTGGCAGCAGGACAGCCTGGGCAGGCTGCACAGTGCACCTGTCTGCAGTATATAGTGTCTCGGAGAAGAGAGGGTGATAAGCAGTTAGCAGTGAGTTTAGAGGTAAGTTTGACACCAAGTCGAAAAAGCCCATAAGTAGACAGTTAACCCTGCAACAACCACATTGTTACTTTATTTACATCCGCAATACTTTCTTTTCTCATCTAATTTTTCGTCATTAATCGTCAGGTCAAGGGTCTAACACTTTCCCAGCATCTACTGAATGACCATTCAATTTTGAAAAATAGCCGACATGCCAAATTAAACTGAGATATCTAAGTGGTGTCATACGCTGGTGATGCACAAGCACTGCACGTTTGACTCACATGGATTGTAGTGTAGAGAACAAAACACATTCAATGAAAACCGTAGCATTTCAAATTAGGAATAATGTCCATGGCCCCCCTCCTGAAACCTTATGCCACCGCTTTGCCGCCTCAGGAAAAAAATATTTTTGTAAATCTGGTCAAAAGCTGTGTGGCCCCTCAAATTTCTGTGTACTTAATATCAACCTGACTTGTTAATGGTCTTTATGTGAATGTCTGCAAAACTGGAACATTTTCTGAATGTATATAAGAGGTAGGCTATTTTAGAAAAGTTATTTTAAAAGTTTGAAAGGTATTATGCCCTGTTTTACATTATGTAATACAGGTCTCTGGTGTCCCCAGAAAGTGTCAAAATACCCCACAGATCATTTATTATATCATTTTGAAAATGCCAATTCTGAGCGGAAGCAGAAACGCAGTGATTTTCGTGCCTGTCTCTTTAAATGCAAATGAGCTGCTGCTCCCCGCCCCTTTTTCCAGAACAGAGCTGCTTCATTACAGCTTGGACCTGCTAAAAACATGTGTTTTGGTTCTGATTATCATGTTTATCATGCTGAAATCAGGCGTTTTAAACCATATTAGTTTAAGCTTCTGATACAGGGTTTTCTGAGTGCACAAACAGAAAGCGGCAGTCATAGCATTTGAGCAGCTACTAAATTAAGTTCTCATCCACACACAAGTTTATGTTAAAAACACAGGAGTTACAAAAACAGTCGGTTATGTCTGTGAAGGTTTTAGATCTGTGTGGCAGCAGCAATATACAGTAAATACATCTATAAATCCTCTGCTCTTGTCCCTCTGAGGCTGGGACTGTACCGCGTTACTGTAATTTAATTACTTTTCCAATGTAACTTTTTAATACTGTAACTGTTGTCTGATTCTCAGTGTTTTAAAATGCAATTTAATAATTACAAATATAACTTAATATTATATATAAATGTAATCCAAATAAAAAGCAATCAGTTACTACCCAGCTCTGGTCCCAAAGATATTTACAATTTAATTATTACAATTCACACTGAATTAATTTTATCACAAATTAAAATGATGCAATTCCTGCAAGCGTTTGGCAAAAACTGAATCAAATTAAAAATCTTATTATTATGAGTGCACCAAAGCAGCAAGAAGGAAAATATCCTAATGATGTTATTACGAGACATGTAGAGCCCGATGATAACAGAGCTGCAAATTACACCCAAGTACAGGGACTACAGGGACTGAATCCACAGAACCTAATCAAAACACTGACTAACACATCAGCATTGCATCACAGATGGCCACATAAACATGAAATGTGCTCATATTCTTCTACACTACTGCTTCATTTGCCTTTATTTATTTTTTTAATAATATATCTATATTCCCTATTTATTTGAATTATATTCAGTTAGACAAAATGTTGCAGTTTAATTAGAAACAGATACTGTATCTTCTGTGGCATTCTCCATATCTTCTTTTCATGTTTCTCAAGTTAATGTAAGACTTCTTCCATAAAAGTAAGGTATGCACAGTTTAGATATATAAAAAGAAAAAAATTAAACAAAAGGACAATTTGTTTTAATTGTATTAATTCAAGTTTTAATTCAAGTTTACAGTACATCTCACAATTACACGTTTATCTCTCACAATTCTGACTTTATCCCCTCAAAGTTTGAGCTTACATCAAACAATTATGACTTTTTGGAGAAATTACTACACCGAAAACTAATGGAGCCCTTGAAAATAAGCCAAGGTAAGATTTGGTAGTGCAGAATGCTTCTCTTTTCATGAGAGTGTGCTGGCACATGGGGAGCCTTTCCACTTAAGAGCAATGAAGAAAACCCTTGAATAAAGGCTTGACATTCAAACGAATACAGAGAGCAAAGGGGGAAGAGATAGTGTGAGAGGTGGAATACAAAATCTGTTTGTGAAAAACCTTGTGCCTTCATATTCTAACACACACTGAGATATCTGATGTGTGTGGTGTGTTTGTGATAATAGGCTTCGGTGAAGAGAGTGCTTCTCAAAGGGCCTTGTCCTCCACACAAGGGTCTGTGTTCTTGTCAAGCAATACTTACAATTTAATCAGGAGCTGAAGCTACCACTATGATCCTCGCTAATGAGAACACTGATTATTCAAATAAAATTCAGCAAAAATGCACAGACGCTGCACGCAGAGCCTTAATGAATACAAACACAAGCTGTTAATTCTGTCTCCAATCCTCATTTGCCTAACAATGTTCAGCACTTCGAGACAGATGGAGAAATGGGGAGGTCAGAGTACTATCTGCTTGGTAAACCCCTCAGCTTGAAATAAAATATCATGAGAAGCTTTTGAAAACTGCTTGAAATGCACGCTTTGATCAGTTTTGTGATCTCTTAAGCTTACATTTAAAAAATGTAAGCTTTGTTCCAGAACTGCCTCCTCACTGCCTACATAGGCAGCTGCTTTCTGTTGCAACTACTGAAATGAAACCTCATTAGTGACTGATTCGGTACGCTTTACATAAGTAGAAACTCTATTATCATATTATGCACCATACAATTAGCACTCAGAATGTGATTCTCCATTCAGAATAGAGGGAAATAGGCATACACATACATAGCATGCATTCATTTTTGGTTAAAAAAATCATTCAAGTTTTAAAACTGATTTACTTTTTTGTATTCAATGAAGCATGTTTATATTTATAATTTAAATGTATAATTTTAAAAATGAAATACATATGAAAAAACATCAAAGGCATGTCAAGCATCACAAGAAAGCACATGCATTATCTGTCACGTGATCTATTAAGACATTTTTTCTCCTCAGACAGACTCAAATGCATGGTAGAGGCGAGCAGGGATCATTGTAATACATTATTATATATCACTTATGTCACTATGCCTATAAAAGTGTCTCTCTGGTGTTTAAAGTGCATTCTTTTAAAAGACGTATTTTCAACATTTTGATGCGAGTTTAAAGTATAGGCGTATATCACTATCAAAGACTTTTCTTCATGATTTGACAATAGGTCTTCTTTCAGGATGTGTTGCACATCGACAAAGAATAAAATGTATAATATGAAAAATATGTCCATTACATGTACTATTGTGAAAATGTATATTCTTCAAAAATCATCATAACAGTTATATATACAGTAGCTTAGCATGCTATAAATCTAACATCTGCCTTTGTGACTGAATTAAGTTACATTAACATTTTTATGAAATTGACATGGGTAATGATTGCTGTTTTATCAGAGATGTGAGGCAAACTTTCAAACATTTAGGCTTTTTATTTTTAAGCTTTTTGGATAAATTAGAAAAGAAAATGGAATTAGTGAATAAATGACTGCCTACACTAATGGTTTATTAAGAGTTTCCCATATGGTGCATTAGTATACACTAAGAGCTCCGAAATTAGTCAACATGGACTAGTGATAAATTATGCTGGCTTCATTAAATGCAATATTCCCAGGTTTATTCAAGTACATCAACATTTCTTAGGCTGAGGCAGCAATCAATTATTAGCACATGATATTTCAGTGTCTTTGTCTTCGACCAACTGTTGTTTACCATGGAAATGTCAATCTTATCATATCTGCATAAGTCCCTGATGTAAATATGTAAGCTTCACACCTGAGTTGAAAACCAAATAGCATTAGTAAATGAGCCGCAATGATAATCAATCTTTTCGCCTTGGCATGCTTAACAACAAGCCATCCAAACTGCATCGGATCAGAACAAGAGACCAGTAGCACCACAATCAAGAAGATTTTCCAGAACATTCTAGTTATTATTGGACATGGAGATAATGGCTGAATGATCTAAAGCATGCAGGCAAACAAATAAAGAGTGCTCAGGAAACAGCAGGATTTTAACTGGTGCTAATTTAGATGAATTATGAACGCTGTGTGCCTTTAAATGTGCCAGCTGTAAGAGTGAGCAACAGATGGGTTGTGACAAACTAAATGTGTGTGGCTTTGGACCGTTAGTGGTGAGGAACTCCGATAAATGTGCAGCATCAAAACCATAGACTGTATAAAAACATGGACGTAGTGTCCATGACGTCACCCGTAGACTCCTGAAGAGTGTTTTTGAAGCTTGAAGTGTGCAGAGCAGGCCGTCGCCATCTTGGCAGCGCATCACTGCCCGACTATCCTGGAGAATCGAAAATGGGCAAAAGGCAGGAGCTGGTTGCTGAAGCCACGCCCACCGGCAGTGAAAGCAGCGCCAATACATTTGTCACTCAAGTGACCACGCCCTTAATTATGCAGAACTTTAAGTTTTAATATTATTTAAATGAATGAGTTATAAAAAAAACTCACCCCTCTCACAGTTGTCATGAAGGCCAAAATTAGCTATATAGACCAAAACAATTTTTTGCACCAGGCTGTAAACATGTTTTGTTCTGCTATAGAGTTGAGCATTTTAACATGGGGAGTCTATGGGACTGACTCCCTTTTGGAGCCAGCCTCAAACGGCCAGTCGAAGAATTACAGTTTTAGTCACTTCCTTGTTGGCTTCACGAGAGAGAACGGGAGGTTGCCGCTCGATCAAAACCCCTTGAACTTTCAGATATTATTTAGAATGTGTGAATCAAGGAATTAAGATTAAGGACACCCCTGATATCAGAAGATAACAATAAGCATTGTACTTAACGTAATCAGTTTCAGCTGTTGGGTCACAACCCATAAATGAGAATGTTCTGATCAAAAAAACATTAAAGAAAAACACTACAAAATGCTAAATTTAAAAAGACAGACAGAAAGAAAGAAAGTCAGAAAGAAAGAAAATACAGCTAAATAAAACCTTGAAACAGGACTAACACCATTAAAAGAGTTTTTATTTTTTTTTTTTATTTTTTTTTTGCTATACTGATCAAGGCAACATTTTCATTTCCATTTTAACTACTACAAAAAGAAAAAGGAAATTAAACAACAAAATTACTACAATTTTAAAATTTAAATAAAATTAAAACTAATTTGAAATATTATAAAAAAGTGAATTCTTATCTTAATTATGCTAAAATAATAATGCTTTTATTTTAGAAAGAAATGATTAAACATAATGTAAACATGGTTTGTGCTTTGAATTATGGCTGCAGATGGCATGAAACCATCAAAACTGAAGGACTGAAAACCCTCTGCATTATTCTAATGAAGTCACAGAAAGCTTCTTCTTATATTGTATTCTGGGCAGCACAGAATATATCTGACATAGACCAGCTTTTGTGCCACATTCAATTTATACACACTGCATGACTATCTTCAGAACAGAGGCAATTTACCTGTGGTGGCTTTTACTATTCCCTCACGTGTGCATGTACATCTTAGGGTAACTGCCATTCCAAATAGTGTGATACACTAATTTTCCTTCTTTTCAAAAGGACTCCCAGTAGAACGCAGCATGAAGCCAATCTTCAGTTTCCTTACTTTTTATCTACTTAATTTGCATAAATATACACACTTGATTTGCATCTCCTCCAAACATTTTAAAAAAGAAATTCATTTAAAGTCAAGTCCCATAGCCCAGAGTGACTCACTTTAGATAAAGTGTTATAGCTATCCCTGGTAATTCTAATATATGGACTACAATAACTTGTGAATTCTACTTTACTGTATTCCTGGCACAGCCAACTGAAGATTCTGATTCTTCTAAAAAAAAAATGGGTGTCATCGTTAATCACCTGGTGTCAAAAACAATAAACCACTAACCACAGAAGAGACAGAAGTGACAGAAGCCTGTGATAAAACAAGAGTAAATATTGGCACAGCTTTTGAGAAGTGGTGACAAGTCTGAGATCAGAAGGGATTGAAGACTAATGCAAGACAATTCAGTGGCTCAGTGGGTAGCTAGCTATAATTAGAGCACTATATCGAGCTCCCTTTGTTATTTCTGTCTTATTTTGCGATGGTCAGTGTGGTCAATTGCACTCACTTTCTGCTAGCTATGAGGTAGTTTTCTAGCTTCAATAAATAAAAAATAAGAATTCATGGAAGTTTTTGTGTTTTGGCATCACATAGGAAATGTGTTCATCAAACCATTAACCCAATTTTGAGGCAGAGATTATACAAACGGTCATGCAGGAGTTCTCCTTTTCTCTTTATAGCATTCATGCGGTTTCAGACCAGTTTGGTGGACTCTGTGCGCAGAAACTTTCTTACAAGATGATTTAATGTTGTGCTGTATTGATCTGACCGTTGGGAGGTTTTATTGAGCGAGTGTGATGCTTTGATCTGATTTGCTCTTATTCACACACTCCACTAAAGCATTCAAATGAAATGCCTGCTGGTAAAACATTTGTAAATTAGTGAAATAGTCAGAATTATTTTCCAATTACTTATAACTCTTAATTTATTTATGGGAACAAATATTCCCTTGCTTTAGTCTAAAGTGTGTAACAAACATTTAAATAAGTAATTGTTTTCTAGAACCCCCGTCTGCTTTTCATCAGATTAGTCTTGTTCAAAATATAGTCTGGAAGTTTTGATATAGCATTTTCTTTAATTGAAGATGCCACTGATAACAGTACAAAACACTTCTGCATTTCCTGTCTGGCTGCTTGCGCATATCTTCCTTTTTAAATTCGGTGTCTTCATCTGGCCATTTGGCCTTTTTTACAGCCTATTGCTCCAATTTAAAGAGAAGTAATTTCATGGCCTCTCTGCTCTATTTATTTATTTGAATAACCTGTGTGCTCATAGTAATTTTGCGAACTTCTACCCATAAAATTTAAGTGGTGTAGTCAGGTGTGAGCCACTGTAAACCCCCTTCTCTCTCCCTAGGTGAGCCAAACCACATATAATTCTCTAATAAACCAAATCACTGCATGCAAGTTCATTATCAGCTGCAATATTGGATGTATAGAAGAATGTAGATAAATAGTGAAATAGTGTCTGATTTTTTGAAATGTAAGTGTAATGGTCCAGACATTGGCTTGTTCAGATTCAGCTTCTTTTAAATATTTAGCCCTAAGGAGTGGACTAAAAGTGTTACTTTAGAAATGGCTGGAGAATGAAAAATTTAGATGGGTTTTATAGGAAAGTATTTCTTCAAGATTTAACCAAGGACTGAGCAGGTTCTGTATGACCTTACTCTGGTTATGAATGAATGTATAAGAGCAAATGGAACAGAATTACAAGCTAATGCAATGAGGTGATGTTTCACAGAAGAAAATGTTGTTTATATCATTAACATAATGTACATGCAGATACTGGTCTTATTTTATGCAAAAATATGTAAAGAGGGCAAATGCAAACTTTCAACAATAACAAATTCAGAATAAACCGTTTTACCTTGTGTTTCATATAGTTTGTCATTGTGCTGTATGGTAATACATAAACTAGCGATACCAAATATGTATGGGAGTAATAAAATATAAGTATAAATATTAATACATTTCTACCAGTTCTTGGATGAAAGAGGACGGAAACCCGAAAAAGATCAGGGGAGTATTCACACTTGGTCACTATGTAATTAGATAATATTTATATTCATTATGTCGTGACACGTTTATGTAATTCAATTAAAGCACATGAAGTGATCAAGTATGAATACCTCAGTGTCTGTGTGCAATTGCTCAGTGCCTATAAGAAAACCTGGAAGACCTCGTTGAAAATGGTTGGTACAGTCCAAAATTATTAGAAGATAAGATGTTTTTTTGCGTTGCATCAGCAGAACAACTGACAGCAAAGTTAAAATAATACATCTAAATTAGAATATTGTATGCATGTCCCTTGCAGCCTAATTTTCATTGGTTAAAATAAATTAAATATGGCATTATCCTGACTAAGGGGTCTATGGAGCTTCCTTCACCACCCTCTAAGTTCACTCCTCATCAGTCAGGCTGATTTGTCCCTGAGGCCTGGTAGAATTGGGCAAATAAGTCACCGGAGCAGCCTGTAATGCATTCTATTAATTACTAAGATTCATGGCGGAATGAATGGGGAAAACAAGAAAAAAGGGGCTCACTAGTCTTTTTCAATTAGATTGTTTCTCTCCTCCGGAAAATTGAGTGCTTGATTTACACAAATGAAAGGCAACAAACAAATTATTAGATTTTCCCCTCTCCTTTCAGTGTGTGAGCTGCAAAATCTTTAAAAGGGGTTCCATTACGAGTAATAGAAGACATTTGTAATGAAAACGCATTTTAGAAACAAAACAAAAGGTAAAGTTGGTAATGAAATCACAAGAAATTTGTTTTATGAAAACAAAGAATAATAAAATTTTCAATCTCTTTCGTGCTGAATGTCACCTTATGTAAAGCAAAACATCATTCTGGCTCATGGGTCAAAGGTCAGAGTGCAAGAAACAAGAGTGTTTCTTCATAGCGTTCTCAAACTATTCTACAGTTTGAGTCAGAGGTGAAAGCAGAATATATACAGTGTACAGTATGTGTTGTCAATGTTTATTCTTTGCGGACCAGAGACGAATGAATCCTTTGTTTGAATGCTGCAGCTTTCAGCCTTAGGGCCATTTTTCTCTCGGAGACTAACCAAAGTTCAAGATCAAAATAAACATAGTTCAATGTCAACTGAGGCTTCAAATTGGTTTAAGAAAAGCAAACACATCTTTGACCTACACTTTCTAAAGTTTGGCGTTAAGGACAAACAAATGATGAACTCTTTTGTTCAATGGCTTGTCCCAGTGGAGGAACCTTCTCTTAGGCTTTAAGCCTAATATTAAAAAATATCCATTTCCTACATTAATATGCAGTTACCACTGTAGGTCAGCCTCATTTATCAGGTTTATGGCAATGGTATTCAATGTCATGTTCATCAGCTTCATAACTCAAAAGGACAAGAAAGGTTTAGAAGCACACATTTAAATCAGATTGTTGAATGTAACCCTCTATTATTATTAAATCATTGGCAAGGCTTTAAGCTTTGTAAGCTATAAATGCAATTTTGCTTTATAGACTATTGACTTCCATGACATCCAAATTGGTAGAATCAGTCTAAATTCACTTCAATTGTTTTTGGTTCAATTCAGAAAGCTCAATATTACCTGTTTGCACATCCATGACCGTGACGTTTCATAAGTGGCATGGTCCAGTCTAGATCTTTGTCATTGGCCTGTTACTGAAACATTTTTACTTGTAGACTTGTAATGATAGAAAAAAATCTCAAGGATAAAGCATAACACTGGTTGTTCTGCCACATGCGGTTGCTGTTCTAAGGAAGAAACAATGTTCTATGGTTACTTACATAATACCAAACTTTATTTCAAAACAATTTAATAAAATTACACAATCTATGCAGACAGCTTTTTCTTCACAATAGACAGAAACTCATTTTAGAGAGACAGATGGGATATTAGCTAATGGTAAACAGAGGATAGGAGGAAGTTTCATAAAAAGATAATAAACGTGTCATACCCAAAAGATAAACAGGTCACATACTGCATAGTCAATGAAGCAAATATGAACATCACCATACAGGACTGATAGCAATTTCAAATGAAATTCAAGCACCGGACTGGAGGCATAACAACATCACTACAAAGCCAAGAGACACTGAAACTAAATCTAACCAGATCAGATCTGAGAAACTGAAACAAATGCATTTAGAAAACAAGTTTCTGTACTTGAAAAAAAAACATTCTTATAGTCACAAGATTTTTTATGGTAGTTTATGAAAACTTAGTGAGTGTAGGGAGATGAAATCAATTACGTCATCACAACGTAGTAGCGCTATCAATTTTGTAGTGTTTGACCTAGAATTTTTTTTCAACTTCAACAGATCTATTAATAACCTTGCTGGTATTATCTAAATTGTTGGCCTGCTGATGTAATAATAAGATTAAAGCTTGACAGTATAGATTATTGGCCTTATATTAAACACGACAAAGAAAGAAAAGTTTAAGGTTTCTTGGAAAAGAACTGAGATTCAAGGTCGTGATATTCAAGTTTCCAGATTTCCCTCACGTTTTGTGTCAAGCTGGATCACACAAGCTGTTTCTGATTCTCAGTAATCCTCTGCTCTAATCTTTCTTCAGAAGAGATGCATTTAGGTCTGTAAGAAGGAGCACAGCCTTGGTAAGACATTCAAATTCAAATAAGCCTCGTGAGCAGGTTGAGATGGAGGGTTTCACACTTTTAGGATGTATTTGGCTGAACTTAAAAAAAAGGTAATTTAAACCATGAAGCATTTTTCAAATCAATTCGAAATCCGAAAGCAAGATGAGAAAAACAGTGATGGACATAATTGCTCAGAATTACAAAGAAGTGAATCGAACCTATGTATATCGTTCCATGTGTAAGAACATCAGAGCATTACACTAACAGCCTGCATTCACTTACAGCCCTTTATTTAACCATATATGGCAGTTGCATAAACATAAATGCACAGTAATTGTTTTCAATGTTAAACAATCACAAAGTTTTATTGAAAGGACATGTTTGAATCTTGTTTATGTGTATATGTCCCTGGGAGGTACATAAAAATAAACAGACAATTTCATTTTAGATGAAAAGTTGTCATTAGACATAAATAGCTGGCTCTCTGTTATCAAAAGAGCCAGCCACTGACAAAGAACAGAGCTGTGGGAAAAACGTCTTTGAAATTCATTTTCTATTTCCATGTGTAGTCTAAATTAGACACAAAATGATTTTTTGATATCTTCTTCAATGCATCTGGAAATATATCAATGTTCAGTCACAGTAACTCTCTCTTCTCTCTAAAGACCATGAGTGGAGAATAATTTGAAGAAGAAATATCACAAATCAAAGGAAGGATGAGCAAAATGATAAAAATGTGCGATACGGTGCTGCATTTCAAGCTTGGGAGATAAGGTAAGGGCAGGCTTTCCGTTCTTTTCTCTTCTCTCATCCCATATTTTCATTCTGCTCACATCATATTGATGTCTGTATGTTGACATTGCCACGAGGATCTTCAGATTTCAGTTTCAAACTGATCAAACAGGGCATGAGAGAAAATACAACAGTAAATAATTAAAACCACAATAAAATGGCTTGAATAGTTTTGTTTCTTGTGAGTTTTTTTTTTATGTGTCTTACTAAAGCAATATGTTTTCCAGGGAAATACATTATCTAAAGGCCCTCTTTCTTTCAAAAGCCAAGAGTCACAGTCACGAATCATGACTTGCTTGTCCCCCAGTTACAGAAGTAATAGAGGGAAGGTAATTTTTATTCTAGAGAGCACTTCATTGGACAAAAATATATTATGCAGGATCATTATTTCTTTTCTATTTTCACAGAAGAAAAAAAGTTGAATTCGGTTGACAATTAGATTTTCAATCAGGTTTGGGAAGAGTTTTAATGGATTCATGGAACAATCAGAGATAAAATGGTTAAAACATTCTATATTGTATTATGTTTCATTAGAAATATATGTACATTTCATTGTGTTTGTTTCATTAGAAATATATGTAAGATGAACAATTACAGTATTAACAATTACCTGTGCTCTTAGTGGTTCATAAAAAACAAAAATGTGTCGCTTCGTCAGATAATATTTTACACATCTATGGACACTTTTCACATTTCCAGAGATCTCAGAAGCAAAGTCATCATGGTTGGTTTAACTTCTAGTGGTGAACAGAAAATACTTAAAATATATCTGTATATATATATATATATATATATATATATATATATATATATATACATATATGTATGTATGTATGTATTTATGTATGTATTTATATATATATATATATATATATATATATATATATATATATATATATATATATATATATATATATATATCAAGGACCAATATTAATTATGTGAATGTTACTTTAATATGTACAGTGTTGCCATAAATAAGGGACAAGTTACAGAAAAAATATCTGCACACCATTTCATTGAAAAATGTTTGCTTAGAGACAGCACACAGATTCTTCTTTTAAAATGAAGATAAAGTTTCAGATAAAGTTTTATTTATTTTTATTTTTTTTCTAGTTGACTTTACTTAATTTAACATACGAAATATATCGAAACTACTTATTATGTTTGGTTAAATTGAAAAATAAATCAAATTTAATTGAACAAGATAAATTGAATTATGTTATTTTTAATTAAGGCCAAGTACTTCTTTTTTTCAGTTCAATGTATGAATATTTATAATAATTATATATATATATATATATATATATATATATATATATATATATATATATATATATATATATGTGTGTATGTATGTATGTATAAAAAAAATATAAATTGGTCAATACACCAAAAATAATATATATATGCAGTCTTTGGGCATGAGAAAGTTTGAAAAAAGGTTAGCATATACAGAATGGCTCCACAATGAAACATGAAATGCATTATTCAAATCTACACTTACAGCAAGTATACTTAAATTTACACACCAGTTAGCACACCAGTTAGTAGATATATAAGGTTTTCAAGCGAATACTATTGGATGGGAAAAGGCAAGAGCAAGCACTCAGGTCAGACTAACACATACGTTCAGTAAGTCGGGGTAAGTGCTGGATGCTAGAGAGCACAGCATGACATTCAATCTGTTCTGTCTCCAGCTCCAGGGAAGTAACTGCCTCAGTAAATAAACGTCTAAACATTGCTGCATGCTTCTGCTGCCATGCCACGACTTTCCAGCAACATGGGCACAACCAATGACTTCTCATTCTCCCAAGCGGCATGAGAAACAGCAATTCATTGCCATTTTGAGCAGGCTAAAAATACTTCTGTCCACTGAAAATTAATTACGAGACTATGCCAACTGCTTTCTGCAGGAAGTGAGCTGTGCTGATATTTTCAAAGAGGTGATGCTTCTTCATGTTATTGGCGTTGCACTTCATCTATTTTTAATCGCCATGATGCTGCTGACGTGATAAAATTAACTGCCCCCCAAAACTCTGAAATAGAAATTGTACACAGTCTAAATGTTTTAATAACCTGTGCATTGAAATTTTAATATTGGTGATTTTTTCTTGTCCAGTGGATGTGAACTTGATGTGACACATGATTAAAAAACATCTATATTTATACTTGGCTCTTATGTGTGCAGGTAGTGTGGAAGAAACACATCACACACTCCACAGATCTGGAAGATCGCCTGCTGAAAAGACCTACACAAATTTATTTTTCTGAGTTAACGGTCCCTCAAGCATCCTTCCTTCTGTTTTACAGGTTTTTTTATTATAAAAAGGATACATTATACCACTGTGTGGGTGGAAGTAGCAAATCCTGACTCACTGGTTCCTGTGGTTAACTGCCAGGTAAACAGAAGGTGCACCAGACCAACACAAGTGTCACACGGTTAAACCTTGGTACATATTTGCCAAGATTAAATGTTCCTCAGAGAATTTCCATACTGCTAACAACAGCCTACAAATGAATGCTTACACAGCGTTTAAAGCTCACTGCAAAATCTTGTAAGGTCAAAACAACAGAATAATACTGTGAGGACTGTAATGAACCACTGTTCACTTTAAAGATAAAAATCTCCATTCACACTCAGTGCAAAGAGTCCGGCTTGTTGGCAGAGGCTATTTACACTAACTCCACTCACCAATGTGTGTTTGTGCAAGACAATATTCCAAAAGACAGCTGTGCATAATGTATATGTTCATTTAAGTGTATAACACATTCATCACATTCATTTTTTCTTTTTCTTTTTTGTATAAAATGAGGTAAATAATCAAAAAGGTGTAGGGAGGGTTTTTGTTGTCCCAATAATGCACCATCCATTTCATAATTTTAATAAAAATGATAATTTACACTAAAACGTTATTATTGCATACAATTTTATAATGTAGTATACTGAGCTGCAAATATTTGCCACCATTTGTATAAAGTATAAACAGCATAAAAAGTATAAACAGCAGTAAATAATGCAACATTTACATTATGTACAGTAAAAAGCATCTTTCGCCATTTAACTTAGTATAAATAAAATCCATTGCTATTTGCACTTAGCATCTCTCACCATTTACACTTAGTGCAAACAGCCGCTGCCTTTAAAATTTTAAATTAGAGTACATTTTACAGAAAAAATACTATTTTAGTCTTTCCACTGTAATGCCATCACTTTGCATGTGAGACTGTTTTAATTGCAGTCTGGAGCTCTGTTCATTCCTGTCACTGTTGACAGCGGAAAAAGGACAGTGCATGTTGAATCTGCCTTCTAGAACTTGCTCATTCTGTTGCATTCAGTCTGAATTTCAAGTGGCTAATTAATACAAAGGTTTGTTGTTGACATGCCTTTGGTGCTCTTTATCCCCTGCCTGGGGCTGAATAAAGCACTTCTGAAACCTGAAGACGCTGCCAGATCAACTGGACTGTCAGACCCAATTTAGGAAATACCCTTGGCCAAGAAATAGAGTAGACAGAGGAGTGTTATTATCAAAGGTGTGTTGACATGAAAAGGTAGTGATGAAAAATTAAACATGATAGGAACCAAAGAATTTAAGATGAAAGTATGCACTACCGGTCCTTACTGAGAAGTAAAACATGCATGGCTGTTCCTCTGAATTGCAAGTGAAATGTTTGTCTGACAGTTGTTTTGCTGGTGTTAGGGCAGATCACGAAAGCCTTGATTACGTTTATTCAGCAGTGCATATAGAAACAAAACCATCGCAATGGCATTAGACATGTTGAAAAAAGGAATTGCTTACCTCACGTCTCAGCGAGCACTTCATTTTCTTCCTGACTTCCTTATTTTTGTTTCAGTGGCCTTGTGATGCTTTTCCTTTTATCCGCAGAAATTCTCATTGTGTTAACACTCCAACTGAATCACAATTAATAATGCATGAAATAGAGAAATTAGCAAAAACAATATTTTTACTTCTTCCAACAAAAAACTGTCACACCTTTTACTGAAGTTTTCTTTCAAGCCGGTGAAACAAGTCTTTTATAGGGAATCTAAAGATAGTGATGTGTAATATACAACTACATGGAGCAATGAACAAAGAAGATCTATGGATTTCTTTAACATATTTTTTTCCAATCTCATATCCGACAATTGACTGCTGCAGATTTAAATTTAATCAAAGTCTCTGAGACAGAAACCTGCGCCCCTTTCTTAGAGAAATTATAGTTGATATTATTCCGCCCCTGCATTTGACCCTGTCTCCACGTACTCTTTAGGAAAATATAATTTTATAAAAGGCAAGAAAGGTCTGGCATGTAATTGGTGTGTAAAAGCAATCACTTCAAATAAAGGCATGGTAATTCAAAAATGTAATTCAAAAGAAAGGAATAATGCAATATAACAGACAGAATAAAGTGGATGGTACATAAAAGGCCTCTAGTAGAAAAAGAAACATTGTATATTTCTGTTGGTTTTGAATCTGTATAAAAATAAGAAAATTTATATGATTTGATATGATGAAGTGTTAATACTGATCAAAAGATTCTACATACTGTATCTATAATCCTGAAAATATGCATCACTATTTCCACAAAAATATTAATAAGAAATGTGACCCTGGACCACAAAACCTTATTGTCTTATGTCGCTGGGGTATATTTTTAGCAATAGCCAAATAAACATTTTAAGGGTTAAAATTATTGATTTTTCTTTTATGCCAAAAATCATTAGGATATGAAGTACAGATTATGTTCCCTGAATATATTTTGAATAAATATTTTGAATAAATTTCCTACCGTAAATATTTCAAAACTTGATTTTTTATTAGTAATATGCATTGTTAAGAATTCATTTGGACAATTTAAAAGGCGATTTTCTCTGTTTTTAGATTTTTTTGCACCCTCAGATTTTCAAATAGTTGTATCTCAGCCAAATATTGTCATATCCTAACAAACCATGCATCAATGGAAAGCTCACTTTTTTCAGCTTTCAGATGATGTTTGAATCTCAATTTCGAAATTGACACTTAAGACAGTTTTTGTGGTCCAGGGTCACAAATGTTTCTTGAGCACTAAATCACCATATCAGAATCATTTCCGAAGGATCGTGTGGCACTCAAAACTGCGAGAAATTCAACTTTCCCTCACAGGAACAAATTACCTTTTAAAATATATTGAAATAAAATGCAATTTTAAATTGCAATATAAATATACACAGCAAAATTGCAACTGAACTTTACATCAATCATTTATTTGCATCTTATGGATACGAGCAGCTGTGACATTTCATTCCACAGGAAAAAGTCATACAAGTGACATTAGAGTGACATTAGTGAGGCTAGATGACAGAATACCAGGAGTTCAAGAAAGCTTTCTCTTGCTTTCTCTCTTCCTTTACAGAGATATAAAAAATTTCCACTGTATTCCACATCTGTCCACATGACACTTCATATACTATTCACTTTCATATTTTCAGAGAAAAGTATTTTCAGATTACTCCACCATCCCAGGATGCAACAAGAAATAGAAAGCTCCCTGTTTGATTTTTATCACAAATAATCAGTTCATTTGTTGTGGCATTGCTTGTGATATGAACACCGCAGAGAGGAAATATCCACTTCTAGACCTGTTCCAGACAAAGCTGCCAAAGAGTGATTTCATCATTTCTGATTTTCTTATGATTGTTCTTATTGATTATTCACTATTGATATAAACTGACTTCTATTGTGTTTGGCTGGATGTTCGGAGGAACTTAACATAATAATTAATAGTTAACACAAATCAAATAAATTTGTTAATTTTTTTACTTGATTGTGCCCAACTCCAAGTCTAAATATTAGTGGTGCAAAGCTGACATGTTAATGTCTTTTAGAGCAGAATCATGTTTGATAAATGAAAGTGCATGGCAGACCGTGACCTTTGCTTGTGGCTTTTTTTTTCTGTTTTCTTTTGACTGTAATTAACCACCAAATATCTACAAGTGCAACACTCCACTTCAGACACAACCTTTCACCAATCTGTTCTATTTCAATATTAATTGAGTTTAAAAGGTCATGTTGACTTGTCCGGGACATATTGCAAATCTTTATATGTCTAGTGGATCCACTTAAATAATCACAATAATCAGAAATCGAACCTTCCTGCTGTGAACATATTCAACAGGGCCAAGCTCTGAAATTAAGTTTCCAAAATGTTGTTCTCGCTCTTTTTCTATAGGGAAACATTGGAAAATGTCTATTAAAGTTCTCAGTATAAAGTTCTTGAGGGCGCATTGGTGGAAATAACATGTAATTGTGTTTCCATTCACCTGCATTCGTTGCCCGGTAATTGGACTGAACTATGGAATAGGTAGCTGAGTGGCAATTCATAAGAGAAAACAGCAGGCCAAATGGGTGTATTCTCAACAGGCGCTTACGTAGGTAGCCGTCTGTGTTTAAATGCGAGGGACAGTCTGGGTCAGTGCATAAGGGAGCAAAGAAAACCAGTACAACAGGAGTTGAGGTACTGCAGCTGGTCCTGATAACAAAGCTTTTGGTAAAACGAAGAGCCATTACAGTTCCACTGAGACTGTGGAACCAGAGTATTCTGTCAGGTCTTATCATTCTTAACATTCTAGCCCAAAGATTGAAGCCTACCGGCTATGGGATCCCTTTATGAGTGACCTCTTGTTCTCATCCCACTGTAATTCATGCACACACATTGATATAAAGATGTTCGTCTGAACTTCAGGATCTGCCTTGAGGTCAGGGAGGAAGTAATTAGTGGTGGAAAGGAAAGAGAATGCATTAAACCAAACCACCAGAGAGAAAACCAGGAAAGGGTAGTTCACAGTGTGAGCTAAATCAATAGTAGTAGAAGACTGAGATACCGCAGTGCCCATATTCCTTCAGGCTAGAATCACAACCACATTTTTGATGCCACCATATGGCACTGTGAATGAATGATTAATGTTGTCTTAGCTTTAATATATTCCCAATTGTTAGACGATGTTAGACATGTCTGGTATATGGAAACAAATAGGATCATGATTTAATAATTCCAAAAAACTGACCCTTATACTCAAATTATGGATTTAAATCACCAATATCCAATACGGGTCACTGCTACAGAGCACTGGGGTGAACAGCTACTTCATGTTTCAAAGCATTTGAGGAGGATAGGAGCTTTATATATGAATTCATTTTTCACAGATGTGAAGAAAAGGCAAAAAATGGATTGGGGAAATTGGAAAAGATTGCAGCCAAGCATGCTGTTGCTCTAAATAGATACAGCCAAGAAAAAGGGCATTTGACAAAACTGTCATGGCAGTGATTTAAAGGCTTACTGAAACATAAAAAAAAAAAAACATTTAAGGGATAGTTCATCTAAAAATGAAAATCATTTACTCACCTTCCTGTCATTTCAAACCTGTTTGGCTTTCTTCCCTGTAACCCATTTTGTCTGACTGATCAAAAGTCAGCAGAACAGCTGAAATATTCTTCAAACAATTACATTTTTGGATTAATAGAATTTGAAAAATTTCTTATCAATAGCAGAAATGCATGTTAATCAAACCCTTTTCACACTTCATGTTGATCCCGGCGTGTTGGCATATCGTGTACCCATGTTGGCGTATCGCCTTCTATGTGAACGCAAACACATCGATCCCGGGTTGGGGACCTAGTAACACTGCCGGGTTCAGTCCCAGAATGTGAAACAAAAGCCAGAACCAATGCCGTAAAGGTGTGTCGTAGGGATGACGCACGTTATCGTGCGACTCTTTTACCGGGTTTTTTTTTGAAGGCAGATCAACGGTCGCGATGAAAAAAATATTTGCAAACTATAATGAAGCAGAGATCAGGTAGTTCCTAACCATCTATGCTGAAGCTGAGATTGTTCGTTAACGTGCCTAGCATTTTCACATACTGATGTCACGTGTCATTACGGGATTTTTACAGGTTGAGTGTGAACGCAGGCACAGATTCCAGGAAATCACTGGCAGTGTGAATGAACCAAAATCTAATGATCTGGGAACAATTGCCAGGACACATTACCCGGTATCCAGAATCTCAGTGTGAAAGGGGCTTTATTGTTACAGTGACAAAAGTCGTTTTAAGGCATTCTGCCAAATCATAACACAGTATAGACAAAGTTAACCAGAGTGACTTTTATCCTAATGTCGCTGTAGGGGTTAGCTTGATTTTTTTTCCCACACCCAACTAAACCTGCCCTACAGTGGTGAAGTGTGGAGTTAATGGCAGTGAAGTATGCCAGTGCCTCTCCTGAATAATTGAGCTATAATGAGAAGCATTTTTCTCTCAGAAACAGTAGGAGGTGGAGAGAAGAGTGCAGCAAAGTGGACTTCAGCTATTACTCATTGAGAGGAGTTCAAAAGGGGACAGTGGTTAAAGAAATGCAGGCATAAGGCACACTAATCACCACATGGGGTAGTGTCACAACATTTATGAAAAAAATTCATTCGGTGGATTGGTTTTGTGCTTGTTGCATACTGTAGTTCAGTATGGCAGCCTGGTGATAAACTGTCAGGTAAGTGAAGCCATTTGACAAAGCTCCCCATCAAAAGAGTCACCAGCAGAGCTCTATGGATTATTAATGTGTTCATGTCCAGATGCATGGGGCATAGAAATGAACCACTTTGTTCCTAGAAAGAAGAGAAAAACACAGCCGCCCATCCCGGTCTGTGGGCTAAATTGTTTAATCATTTTGTGAATACATTTGTATGGAAAATTATGCAATGCCACTCACCATGCATAACCAGTGTGAGTCTGAAGATCCTGAAAGGAGTTAGCGAAGTCTATTTATAAAATGTAAAGCAATCTTTGATTATTTTCCCGGGCTGAGGTGGAGTGATGAAGTGAAAGGTAATTGACTGCAATGGAAGTCACCTTGGATAAGTGTCTGTGTGACCGTTAATGAGACCAGACTCCTCAGAATGAGAGCGGAGGATATCTACTAATAAACATGCATCATGCACTGATAAAACTCATATCTTAGTATATGACAACAAACTTAGTACTCATTAACTTCAGTTGGACTCTAGTATATCTAGGATACAAAAGAAGATATTTAGAAAAAAACTTGTTATCAGAGTGATTCCAAAGAAATTGTCACTGATAATATACACATTATTTCTAATGGATTCTGATAATGGACACATTACTACAAGAAAATGGACTTGGCTTCCAGATTTTTCAAACAGTGTGTGCATTAATAAATAGTGCAAAATGCAGATAATCATAAAACTTTAGCTCATACAGTATCCTTAAAAAATCCTTCATTTTGCTTTTTCGTTGAGTTCATTATTATATAAAACTTTGAAATTTGGGTTTATCTTTGGTCTTTACATTTGACCAGTTATTAAGTAAATCTTAGCAATCTTTGCCCTCTTAAAAGGAATCATGCACAGGTAAAATATCTATTATAAAGTACCAAAATATTAACAATGTACATCACATTTCTTTGCTCATTTTGAATTATTGTTTTCATAAAAAGATGCATTGTCCAGATGCAAAGTTTCCTTCCAACTCAGTTTCTATAATATGTGCAAGAATTTATAAACAGTAAATCCTGAAATTGTATTCTTTAGGTATACCATATACCATATCCTTTCTACAAATTAAACGTGGAAGTGCTGTGCTGTAAACACAGATCCAGCTCAAGTCTTCATAATTATACATTAAGATCCATCTGCTAAGCTCTAATTGTGCACTTTGCCTCATGCAGACCAGTGTAAGACTGTCTGGATTTAAATTAAATGATGCCACTCATTCCTTTATAGTATTTATAGAGCCACATATGTCATGATATGCCCCCTCTAGCCCACCCTCCAATTTATCCCATTTTAATTGGCAGTAAGAGAAGATGAAACATGCTTTTATGTTCCCCTGACCAATTGTCCCCTTCATCTCCTGAGATAAAATGTGGGAATGTTTCTGAGACTCCCAGGGCCTGCAGAAGACAAACCTATTTGCAGAGAAAACACATACAGACTTTCAGTTGTTAAAAGAAGAATAGAGCATTTTAAAGATAGAAAAGGAGTAAGAGAGAAAAGTCCTCCTGTCTTTTGTAACGATCTTGTATTCTGATTGACATGAGCAACTATTTATCTCATTCATGAGGAGATGGACGGGGGTCCACAGTGCATATTAAATAACCGAAAAGCATATTTATGGTTAATCGTGTCTGACGTCCTGACTCTTGAAAACTGATATGCTTGTTGGAAATAATGTGCCACCTTGAAGTGAGAAGACATTAGCTGATTACAGAACTCTTTGCAGATGGTAGCATGTTTCTTTTTTATTATTATTATTGTTTGAATGAGAGCGAGAGATAGAGATGGTAGGATGAAGTGTCTTGAGCAGCACAATTAATATGTCCTTTACCGCCTCTCATTATCATCCAAGAGGCACCTAATTCTGTATTCAGCCAGGGATGCTGGCCATAAATATTCACAAATTCACTATTGTACCGTGCAGAAGAGATTGCAGCAGATTGCATCTTTTGTTTACACTTCAGAAACATTGTGAATAGAATTATTAAAAAATACAAGCACTGAACATTTGAAAAAGCTTGTTCCTTCGCATAAAAAAAAATATATTTTAAAGATTGATAATTAAAAACGTATTACTATTTGTCCCATTTATGTTTTAAGAAAAGTCTCGAAAGCATCTTGTGTGCCTCACTGTGAAGCAGATCCCATTTCTTTGTATACATTGTTTTGTTTTTAGCTTATATTTTGATAGACATTACACTGCATTGGAAAACAAATACAGATTTGGTAACAGAAGCATAAGTTAAAATTCAAAGACTTGCCAAAATATGCAGAGACAGACAAAAGGGTAAAACAACTAGTAAAAACTGCTGGAGCTTTTACAAGATGTGTGATTTGATGGAATGTTTGGGTTTCAGTAGAGTTTCTTTTCAAAAGGTAAACTAACTCAAGTTTTTGCCACACGTTAACTCGCATGTTATAACCCCAGACACAATATTAACATATTGCAACAAGGTTGTGATGAGTGTAATGGGTGTTTGCAAAGGTTGTTTGAAAATATGCTTTATTTTTCTAGTGCAGCAGCACAAAAACAGCATACTGTACTTTACCAAATTTGGTGTTCCCAGTCAAAAAACTGGCCATTCAAAAATAGCTTGAACATCTATCATAATGCTATATCTGAAAATTCTGGATTCAATATTTTTGTTTTCTCGTGATTAGCGCAGTTTCTGTCATTATTTTTGCAACTTACTGACTGTAAGCTTTGTTGATCTGAGCTTGCATCTCAAAAACTGAGGTGCAAAAACCCAGATGAGGTCTGCAATCAATTAATAAAAAATAAATACAAATACAAACCATGTGCTAATTAAAATGTAACAAAACGATAAAAAAATACTATACCAATATTTGGCAAAAACACACAATAAAAATTTGCAGGCTGGTCCATTTTGACTTAAGAACATAAAACATAAGTTTAACCAAAAAGATGCTTATTTTTTTATAATTATGTGTGAGCTAAATCAGTTAGCTAATCAAGCTAATCAAGCTAATCAAGTTTTAGTCCATTGCCAACATTAGTCCAATGATAAAATTAACCTTTTAACAAACATGAGGGTTAAAAATGAAATCTATTAGTTTTCCAAATTATTCATTTTACAGCATTAAATCTTCCCAGATGATGAATACTAAGTTGAAAAGATGATATTACCCTATAAACATGCCAATCACAGGGCCCACCCAAAACCACATTATAACCTTAGACAACTCGGCTCAGCCAAAACTTTTGCAGATTTTTCCCCATTAATCCTACAGAGCTGTGATGATCAATTGATGCAGTGCTGTTTATTAAATCCCCGAATCTCCCATGATGTTACAAAAAGCACAGAGCAATAAAATGTGCAGTCATATTGCTGCATCGTTTTCAATCAATCCACCAATTCCCCATTCACAAACCCCCCAACCCACCCACCAACCAACACCTCCCATTAGCCGATTGAGTTTTCTTCTTCTTTCCTATTAATATGACCTCGTAAATCAGTCCGAACCAATGCATTGAAAAATTGGAAAAATTACGGTACAACCTGAAGAAGTTGACAACCAGCTGATAAGTCAAGTATGCATTGGTGATGTGCTGCATGCATAAAGGCATATCTCATTTTGAAGCTGGTTTAATCGGAGTAAACCCAAACTTTCTCTTTGAGAAAAATAAACGATGCAATAGATAAGGAGCCATATGGTAAAAAAAAAAAACATGTGTAGAACAATTACAGATTAACTACTCAACATTTGTCCTTTGTAAATCACAATGTCAGCATCTTTGCAGAAACAAAAAATTTTATGCAGTGAACAGAGCTTAGGGTATCGAGAAATTTCATAGTGCCAAGCAAATACCATGTAATAGTGGGCCAGATAAAGGCAGAAATAATTTAAGCATGAAATTAATTGTAGAGCTTGATAAAAGACTTTTGTGTGACAGGGATAAATGGCTTTGATATATTTAATAAGGGTACCCTCTCTCATAATACTCCATAACACAGAAAGAGTTCTGCTATGGCTTATTGCTTTCCCGATCTAGAGATGGGCTCAGATCTACTGCACACTATCTTATCCTGAAAACAGCAAACATAAAGAGAAACTCATAACAGAGACACCCCCTTATATCACTCTATGAAACTGCAAACTGGACTAGTACTACTCAGATACTTTTACAAGTACACATTTTCTTGATTAGTAATCAATCAATCAATTAAAACCTTTTTAAAACAGCAAATGCATTAGACTTGATTTTTTTTTTTTTTGCCAAACTGATATATATATATATATATATATATATATATATAAATACAAAAAAATTCCAATTAAAATGTTTTTGAAAAACTTAATACAATTATTTTCTTTCAGTATAACTATAAAGAGACATTCATTTGGTTACATTTAGCATATAGATTCAAACTGCTTCATTTTTAAATATTCAAGTATTACATTTTCTTCTGATGGCTAAATTGCATTTTAGCCCAATACAGAGTAGGTCATTAATTTGCAAGCGGTTTACATTAGTAATGTAAACTAAACTGACTTTTGCAGTAATTCCGTGCTAGCAATCCAGAGAATGGACCATGGCATTAATATGTTCAGCCTGCAGCAGAAATGAGATTATTGTTATTTCTTGTTTAAACTTTGTTCTTGGCTATTGGGAACAGGGAAATCGGAAATGAAAGAAGAATAAAAAAGAGTCACAATTATTATTATTTTTTTATTTTTTTTTGTCAATTAATTTTATTTTCTTAATTTTTTTTTTTATTTCCAACCTGTAATTAAAGTCTTCTAATGATCATTGTGAGAGAATACTGAAGGAAGTGAAATTTAATTTAAAGGAGCTACGCATTTAAATTTAATGCATTCAAGACTCCAGGGCTATGCCAGGTTTCTTCTCATCCAATCACACTGAGCTTTTGATCCATGACCAGCCACATCAGTGCCATTTTCAACCTCAACCATCCATCTTAGGCTCACCTGCTGTCTGCCTTTCAGATTGCCAAGGGTTTCATCTGCTGCAGTCCTATCTAAAACAATACAGTGAAACCCAAAGAGACAGTAGCAATGACTGCAAAACCAGGCCATCAACCCTGTTCATTTTCAAAGGTCTTCAGACGAGCGGTCTGGTCCAATGGCTTTAAAATGAATAATTTTTCACCACTTTAAAGGTCACCAACTCTTGCCACGCTTAACATTTATATAACCGTCTTTATCCTGTCATTCTTACTGTATAAAGTTTTAATAAAGGTGACTCAACTTTCAGGTCATTTAGATTATTTCTTGGCCTTTCATGTCTGTGTTGTGCTGAATAAGTGACTTTGTGTCATAGTTAACACTGGGTAAATTGAAAACAACAGCTAATGAAAAAAAAAATATCATGTTGCTTTTTTTCTACATACTGATCATGTTCTTTTATCCATGAACTGACCAGGGGAAGAAAACTGTATAATATGGGTAACATTTAAAGTTTTTGAATTATGTTAAGTAATTGGAGGAGTTACTATATGCAAATATGCAAATATTCCCCATGTGTCACTCCATCAAAATCACCCTGCCACACCTGCATCTCATTCATCAGCCAATTTCCTTGCCACACCTGCACCTCATTTACACACACATAAAAGCAGCACACTCACAGCGAAGTCTTGTTTAGCCTGTCTAACATTTCCGAGCGTTTCTCTCTGTGTTTGTCATTCCCATGTTTGATCTTTGGACTGATTATTCCGAGTCTGATTCTCTGCTGCCTGCCCTGATCTCTGCTTGTTTCTGGTTTCGACTCTGGTTATCCCTGACACACCTGACGCCATTCCTGATTTCTGCCTGTTTGACCATTCTTTAATAAAGCTCTGCATTTGGATCCGAACGTCTCTGGCTCATCATTACGCTATTACATTCTAATTTGCTGCTCAGAACATTTCTTAATATAAGTGTTGAAAACAGATAACAAATAAGATACAATTTTTTTTTTCAAGGATGCATTAAATTGTTTAAAATTGACATTCAAAATTTTACTAAGTATTTCTATTTCAAATAAACCCTTGAAATTTGTATTCCTGAAACAAATGTGTCACTGTTTCCACATAAAATTTTTCAGCACGGATAAAAATAAGAACCATTATTAATAACTGAGCATCAACAATAATTGATGATAACTGAGCACCAAAGACTTTGGAGACTGGTGTAACTGCGGCTGAAATATCAGCTTTGCAACCACAGGCATAAATTACATTTCAAACATAAATTGAAATAGAACTGTTCCTTAAACTTTAATGTTATTTCACAATGCTTTGTTTATTGTGTGTGTGTGTGTGTGTGTGTGTATATATATAAATATATATATATATATATATATATATATATATATATATAATGTTAAGTTATCATGGCAAATAAGTTATGTACAGGACACCAAAAGGCACCGTACAGTAATATTGACCCACATAACTGACAAGAGTTTATGTGAACAGTCACTAGACGCCACATTTTGACCCATTCTTGTGTGTATTTGACCGTTTAGATGTGCATCCTTCAGCTAAAAGATGACTTTACTTGTATGTGTTTTGATTTCGTCTGAGTGCTTACACTGAAATCCTTCTGAGGAATAGCGCAAGTTCTCTTTCGCACTTTTAAAAGCATGAATAAATCCTATGCACTTCAATAAATCAAGCACGTCCCATTGTACAAAAGTCCCATTGTATGATTTTACTGATTTGCACATGAAATTGGGCTTTTATGGAGGAGTGAATGGGCACTGCTGGAAAGGGGTGAGGGGGCACAATAATCATTTTATCTAGATTATTGTATTTTTATAACCGTTGAACTAGTAAACTTAGCAGAGCTACTCAGCATTTCAGAGTATTTTGTCAACTTCATGAACAGAAAAATATAAGAACATGTAGCGTGGTGACTACATCAGATCCCGAAGGCATTCTGATCTCTAGGTCATCTGTGCTGCCAATGTGTGAATGGCACGATTAATCTTGCCCAGCCCATTTCAGACATGCTTTCAGACAATATATTAATTAATCAGCCCAACCAGTCCCAAGCTAATACTCAAGAAAGCCTGTGATTATTCAACATGGACAGTCCACATTTTATCAAGGAAGAAGGCAAGGAACAGGGAGTGATTTATCAGCTATGCCGGGCACATACTGTCTGCATCCACATATGATACCCTTCAAGTAGAGTGAGACTGCTAATGATTTTGCATCTTAAAGAATGATAGGGTGACCATAAAAGCAAGACAAAATCATTAATGGAATGATGATAAAATCAAAATCAAACGTGTACTTACAGCAAAGAAGCAACAGCTGACAGATGGAACCAAATGAAAAACCAAGAGTGACTAAAATGAAAGTAGTTTTGTTTAAGCCAATCATAAAAGGAAGCATTTTCTGGTAAGACATAAAGAACATTGCGTCTCATCTGTCTTACATATGTTTGAAGCCCCATCAATGAATTGCCCCCAATTAATCTCAAAGACTCATTATCTTGTGACAGACGCTGTGTACCATTTACTAGATTTCAGAAGTATAAGACTTTTATCCCGATTAGTTTTCAGAGCAAGAAAGTTTCTGACTTTGTTTGTTACATCTTTGATTTGTTCTACATCACACCAGGCTGTGGGAACTTTTTCTCTTTAATTTTCTATCTCTGTGAAATAAATCAGCAGTAAAATAAGAAAATGTAATAAATATACTCTACTGCTCAGTCAGTAATATTAATAATACAGATAGAGCCTAACGAGGATTGACAAAGCAGCATCTGCTTAACCAATGGCTTGAGTCTGAGGCGCAACTATCTGTTTGGAGAGTTTTGAAAACAGCTGTAATTATGGAGAAATCCCACAATTTACCTTTAACATTTTAAAGTGTTTCATCATATTTTGATTTGCAATATTTCTCCCTTACATCAAACCTCGCACAGTGCTCACACAAAATCTCTGGGGTTCCCAGAGTTTACTTTCCTGGTAGTAATTACTAGGGCTTCTTGAAAATCAGTTTGCATTAGCTATGAATCTTAATGAGTCCCTCAGGGTAAAAGCAATCCTTTACAAAGATTTCTCTTTCTAAGACTAGGTTGACCTATGATTTATTATATTTTTTTATAATCTCAGATATTACCTGCAGAACCACAGGGAAGCATTATTACAATGAGGGACAGAGACAAAAAATAATGTGTTACCTGGCTGCTTCTGTTCTATAAAAGAGAAGCCTTTTTGTCAAATTCACACACAGATGCAGTGTGTGTAATTTCTCAGAGACAGTCACTGGAAATCTCACACTGTGTACAGTATATCCATCTTACTAGCTGTTGTGCATTTTATGACATATTTTACAGCAAATAACATTTTTCATCAGCGCATAAAGGTAGACTGCGAAAGTTGGCATGATGTGTCTTCCAAAGCAGACCCTTAGGGGAAGATCTGGACTGTAAAGAAGAGCAAGGGGGAAATATGAAATGAATATATAAACTTGAGCCATTGAGCCGCTTAAATGAGATGCACAGAACCTGTCCCGTGACTCTATAGTGTTCAGCATCGATACGCTTCGGGAACATGAAAATCTGGTCTACTACGCTAGAATATTTACACCAGACCTTAGCATTCATCTACATGCTTGACATCTCTTTCCAGGATCCTTGGAAATGAATGACAAATGCTGTCACCCAGAGACACACACTTCAAAACAAAACAGCATTTGCCATTCAGAGACTGATAAATATATATGAGAGCGAGCTCGACTTTCAGTCAGAATGTTTTCCTGCGGCTCTACCCTCAGAGGAAATTATGCATCTTGAGTCATTAGCCGAGGTTCCTTTGGGGCAAGGGCAAAACGTTCCTATCGCCTCACCCAGAGAAAATAAAATCACAGCACTGCCGAAAGATTAGATATTGACGGTTTCAGAACACAGCCAACATCATTTTAAAATTTATGTAGATGTAGTACATCACAGAGCTAATGGAGAGGAAAACATGCAAAAACTAGATCAAAGGTGTCTGAGATGATTCAACTAGATTGCACAGGAAATGGACACAGTCTGGCTCTTTCTCTCTCTCTCACACACACACACCCTTTCACTATAACCATCAAGCGGAAAATTCAGAAAGATATGGATGGAATGGTGTTAGAAATGTTGTCGTCCCATCTTTTTTTCTCCTTCCCTCAAGTTCTGCAACTGACTAAAATGTCAGCACCCAAGGAGGTGGAAATTACTGAAGACCCATCTAGATTTCAGGTTTAGATATGCAACAAAAAGAAGGAAAAAGTGAGAGAAAGAACAGTGCAAGACTGTCTCTCTATGGAAACTTCATCAAACAAATCCCCATATTAAATGGACTAGAATGAATATATTTAATTTAAAAGAACCCCAATAATGGAGTTCATTAAGCTTAAAATAAGCTTTAAATAAGCTTTTTAAAGCTGAAGTGAGCAAT
Source organism: Carassius gibelio (assembly GCF_023724105.1). Lineage (NCBI taxonomy): Eukaryota > Metazoa > Chordata > Actinopteri > Cypriniformes > Cyprinidae > Carassius > Carassius gibelio. The sequence goes on along the minus strand of NC_068416.1, from coordinate 20,483,341 downwards.
TTTATGATGTTACAATAGTTTATTCATTCCCAATTTTGTTCCCTTTTTTAGGCATAAAAAATAAATTAATTAATTAATTAAAAATATGGCATAATTTATTTTATAATACATTTATTTCTATATCCATTAACATTTACACACATCACTTAAGACTTCGGTAATTTATGTTTAAAATTATAATTAAAATGTATCTGGAGTATTTCACATTTCTTAATATTCATGTTTAATATATTAAAACATGAATATCGTGCATAAATGTTTTAATATCACTATTAATAAGAATTGTATGATCTCTATATAATATAGTCTTTAAATTCAAGATATTTAAAGTTTACCTGAAATACTGTACACTTGCAATAGTTCCACTTTTAGCACAATCAAATATACATAAGCATATCTTTAAATGGATCTTAACACTAAGACGTATACGTAAACATAATTAAAATGCATTACATGCAAAATTAGTTGTTCATTTTTAGCAGACTTTAAGTCCAGCAGTTCAGTATACCAAAAGCACAATTGCAGCGTATTTTAATTAAGCATGTAAATATGTAGATTTATTTGTAGTATACTTGCCACAAAATAAATGTAATTCAAATACTTTTTTTTTATTAGCACACACACAGACACAGTATTGGTAATTGGTATTGTTAATTAAAACAAAAATTACCGAAGTAAAGATGAATATATATATTAGAATGAATATATATATACAGAGGGAGGTTTCAGACAACAATTTTGTTTGGTGATGCTGAAACTACACACTTCAGCTTTAATGTTCAAGTGAACTTTAACAGTCACCAAACTGTTTTGAGTGACAAATAAATAAAGGAGTAATACAGTGTAATACTTTGATTTAAGAGCAGACATGGGTTGCTTACACATTTTGCATGTACTATATACTTATTAAGGCCTCTGAGGCATAATGCAATACTTCTGTCAACCTTTCCTCTGTTGTCGGTAACCTTCTATTTTCTGCAGGTGAAAGAGTGTGAGATCAACAAATTGTTTCTTCAAATGGGGTCACGAAGGTCCTCTGCTGGAAGTGTTATGGATGTGGTCAGACTTTCAACAGGGTACACAAAGAAACTCTATCAGACTCCAGTGGGGGGATAATAGCATTTGCTACTGGGGTCAGCCTAAAAAACTGAAGCGTTGTCTATTAAAGTCTAGTGTCTTCAAGTAGAGTTAACACTCCTATTACCTGCAGGGAAAAGCTTTAGGGAAAAAAGAGGAGGAAAACAGCCACGTGTCAAAAGAGACTGCTCATATTAAATCACTTCTTTGAGTAGAAATGAGATTAAATGTGATAAATTGGTGATCTTTCACTTAAAAAGCACTTTTGACTGCTTTTAATGTTGAAAAATTACACTTGTATTACACACATTTAAATATATTCCAAAAAACTTATTTAGATAGTTAGATGGTAATAATATAAACAAACTGGATGTGTTAACTCAATTATATAAAATCATACAAAGTTAGGTAATTAAATTTAATATTGTAAAATTTAAAAATTAATAGGTAAATATTGGGAAAAGCTTGGCAAAAATATATTAAATAGATTCCAGTGTTGTTATTGTAAACTAAATAAAAACCATTAAAATATGTTAAGAAATATTAATTAAAAAAAAAAAATATATATATACACACATATATATATATAAATATATATTACATGAAAGACTAATTTAGAGATGTTGGAAATGACAACTAACCATTATAATAAAAATAAAATAAATTCAAAATATTATTAAATATAATAAAGTAACACCAACAAACAATTTTTAAAAAGCCTTTATCCCTAAAACCAAAAAAACTAATAATAATAATAATAATAGATTCCTTAAAAATCATCTTTGCTGTCAGAATTTCTTTGCTCAGTTCTCATAGGGCAATCCTTCTGCTCACAAATAAACACGGAAGTGTTATTTTCTCTGGGAATTTATTGAGAACTATGACATATAATGCTATTTGAGTAGTTGAACAAGCCCTATTTACTGGTGCCTTGATGTGGCAGATGAATTTCTGAAGACATGCAGTCAAGGCACAAAGCAGAGAGAGAGAGAGAGAGAGAGAGAGAGAGAGAGAGAGAGAGAGAGAGAGAGAGGAAAGAGATGAAAGCAAGAAAGCTTTGTTGTCTCATCTCCTATATGCACTTTAAAAAAGTCATGCAAACAGACAAGAGATTAATCCTGGCTCATCACAACTCATGCCCTGTTGCATGTGACACACAGGTTGCTTACATTTCTTTTAAGTTTAAGGATTAGAACATTTGTTTTCAGTCTAAAATGGAATAACACACACAAACACTATACAATGAATAACACACACAAACACTATACAATGTTTATGTGTGTGTGTATGTGTGTGTGTGTGTGTGTGTGTGTGTATGTGTGCGTGCGTGTGTGTGTGTGTGCATATGCTACAACCACTATAAAATATTGTATATACTTGTTTGCACTTGAAAACAATCATACAATCATTTGCAAAGTAATCAAATATGTCCTCAATTTTTCATTACAGCTTCAGTAACAAATACTAATCATAGCAGCCCATACCTTCAACCAATAAGGATTTTACTTTAGAAAATCATGTTATTTCAGAATTATTCACAGCCCTACTTCAAAACATCATTACATTCATTATATAACACAAGCAACAATCACATTAATTTCTGATGAGAGATGAAGCAGGCGAATTTAAATTAGAATGAACTTTTCTTCATAAGAGCAAGACTCACATTTAAATAGTGTCAGACTTGCAACTGCTCTGACTCATTCTGGTTGATTGTATTAGACAAAATAATTAGAAAAAAATCCTTATCATTCCTGTAGGCTATACAATCTCATTTAGAACCTGTATATATATATATATATATATATATATATATATATATATATATATATATATATAACAGATACTGCAGGCTCAGTATGATCTATGTGAACTCTTCAAGGCTGCATGTTTTACAAACTAAACTCGATCAAAATCTTTGGTATATCTAAGGTGAAGATTACTGTAAATGCCATTCTTGAAACATCAATTTAGAATCAATATCTTTAAATATGATGCATACATTAGGAACTGTATGAACATTGATCCAGGCTCGTCTGTAAACCAAAATCAAACCACAGAGAATCATTTCAGTTCATGACCCAGCACAAAGTTGTTAGTTCGTAAAAACACCTCTCAAATTCTAGTCTTTATAACACGCATATTATCGGTAAACACATTTCGCACAAATATGACTAGAACTTGGTTGACTCTCACTTTTTTTTCATTTCAATAAGAAAAAGAATACAAAGAACTTAAATTTTTTTTTTTATAATTTTTTTCAAAAAAATCCTTTCAGCATGTGGTGACAAGAAAGACTAAATGACTCTGTCATATAAAATGAGTCATTCATTCAAACTAATTGTACCAAATCAAAGATTTATTCAGAAATTAACAAAGAGAATTCTTTATCAGTGATTCATTGAATCATGCACTCAACTATTTCATTCAAATACAAATAATTAATGCTGAAAGATATTAACACACATACTGTGTGTTATTCAGAGATCCATAGCTCTAAGTTCTGTGGCAGAGCAAAAATACAGTAACAAAATATTGTCTAAATTGCATGTTACTTGATTTTAAATTCTACTTTAACTACTTTATAGAAAGAAAACACATTCAAAATATCAAAAAAATGCTTAATTAGATAAACAATATTTGTTTTTTTATTATTTATATATATGGGGTAGAGATTACCCCAAAATCTTGTAGTTATTCTGATGAATGAACCATGAATCATAAAGATATAACAAAACTCCATTTAAATAATAAATAATTCAAAAGAATAATTAAAAATTAAATTAAATAATCAACCTTACACCATTGTGTCCTTCCAGTACTAAGATTCTAGCTTTCATCACAAAAAGTAGGGGTTTAAAACCTCACTAGGTCTTGAGACACTATCCAAAATCTACATTTAATATCCTTTTAACTTGTCATGATTCTGCCCTCGTGTCCTTGATTTTTCCTAGTCTTGAGGCAGGATCATGGCAGACCCGTGTTTTGTGTACAAGCACATGGCCTTGTCTTTTGGCCATGTGCTTGTGTTGTCTCGTTCCCCCTTGTTATCCTAGTCTTGTCGTGATTGTCCTGTCTGTGCCACCTGTCGTGTCTTGATTAGTTCCCCTATTTAGATCTCCCAGTGTGCTCTGTCTTTCGTCGGTTCATTGTTCATCATTTGTGATTGTTCCACGTCTGAGATTATTCCACATTTGTGATTGTTTCTGTACCTCTGTACCTGTACAATAAAAGAGTGTTTGTTTGTAGTTAGTGTTAAGAGTTTGTTTGTCATGTCAGCCCAGTCCTGTTTAGTTATTTAGTCTTTACCTTACTCCGTGTTTTCCCCCTCGTGGGTTTTGTTTTTCCCCTTTTTGTAAATAAACCCTTCGTGTTGTGATTCCTGTCTGCATTTGAGTTCCTCCTTGCCAAACCCTGACATAACTGACACCTTTCACAAGCCTTTGATAGTTGACTATTTATGCAGAAATGTGTGTTATAGAAATGAATGCGGTCTGAATTTTCCCCTGTACATTGTATAATTGCATAATGGCCTCTTGTTTACCTTTAGTCATCCCTGGATGAACTTTGCCTTTGGCATTGAATAACCTTGTTCATCTCAAAGATAAACACAGCCACCTTCATTTTTTACCTTTCACCAATACTCCTTCACAACTACTTTTTATTTTCCCCCAAGTCACATCAGTCCACTGCATGCTAATTGAATTTCTGATTAAATCTTCAACTTGCATGACTCCTGACCCCTGAGGCGACAGGGAAAATCAGATGTGCTCAGAGTATCCTAATGTGCAGTTTAGTTTCCCATTATTCTGTGCTGATATGTGAAAGTGTAAGCTTTATTCACACAGCTCCCTATGAGAAAAATAAAACGGTATGTTGCCAAGAGCTATTACAGTAATTACTGACATACAGTACACTGTGTCATGGTGCTATTCACTGAATCTGTGCTCAAACTGTGATGTGCCACTTATACCGTGGAATGCATCTACTCGCTCAAACGCCTGGTATCGAGGACATGACAGCAATTGCATCTACATCCAACAATTTTCCAGTGATGTATGACAGAATGCAAGAGTCAATCTGTTGTTCTTATCTGCTCCACCTCTTTTTATTAATACTGGACATAAATCTACTGCGGCTTAGTTACAATTTTTCTGAAACTTGTTTGTTCCAAAGGAGAAGTCAGGAGAGGTCAGGCTGTGCCTATAAAGTTTCATTTTAGTCTATGCTCTACAACTTTCTTTGTGTATTCAGAAGCAACATTAATTAATGAAACTTTGAAGAGAAAGGAATAGGGACGGTGAGAAAGAGGTGATGTGAGGTAAGGTGAAATGAGGAGAAATGGGTAAGCAGATGGTGAGAGACAGATCCTATCTGATACAAGTGATGGTGTTTACAGCAAACAGAATGCAGATTATTTACAGCTCTGACTTTCATAGTTGTATTGTTTCATCTATGGTGGGAACTCACTAAAAAGACATTTCCTTTTACTCTTTGAAGGATAAAATTAACTGCTGTTTAAAAGCTAATTACAAAAAATTATCTTAAAGTGACCGCACTTTCTTAATATTAATCAAGCAGCAACAACAAAAAATAAACTCACTGCTCTTGATAGCTTTTATAACTTGTTTGTACCGAATGTTAGACCTACCTGTTTATTTTATTTGTATCTTTACATTATTGTATTTATTTGTGCTGTTGCTGGTAGCTAGATTGATTATTCTTATTTTTTTTATTTAAATTTGACAGTATAATTTTTCTCTAGACATAGAACATACCGAACCGTACTGAAACTGTGACAAAGACCATGATACAAACTGAAGAATATACTGTATATATACAGTACAGACCAAAGTTTGGACACACCTTCTCATTCAAAGAGTTTTCTTTATTTTCATGACTATGACAATTGTAGATTCACACTGAAAGCATCAAAACTATTAATTAACACATGTGGAATTATATATGGAATTGTATACATAACAAAACTGAAAATATGTCATATTGTAGGTTCTTCAAAGTAGCCACCTTTTGCTTTGATTACTGCTTTGCACACTCTTGGCATTCTCTTGATGAGCTTCAAGAGGTAGTCACCTGAAATGGTCTTCAACAGTCTTGAAGGAGTTCCCCGAGAGATGCTTAGCACTTGTTGGCTCTTTTGCCTTCTGTCTGCGGTGCAGCTCACCCCTAAACCATCTGGATTGGGTTCAGGTCCGGTGACTGTGGAGGCCAGGTCATCTGGCGCAGCACCCCATCACTCTCCTTCTTGGTCAAATAGCCCTTGATGCCTTCAGTGTGACTCTACAATTTTCATAGTCATGAAAATAAAGAAAACTCTTTGAATGAGAAGGTGTGTCCAAACTTTTGGTCTGTACTGTACAGTATATATACACTGAAGACACAAAAAAAATTAACATTCAAAAGTTTGTGGTCAGTATGTTTTTTTTAGATTTTTGAAAGAAGCTTCTTACCTAGGCTACATTTATTTTATAAATAATAATAATAATACTAAATACAATAAAACAGTAATATTGTGAAATATTTAAATACTCTATCTTTGGATATTCTAAAACAGTGCTTCATTTAGTAATATCAAAATGTACTAATTTTATTCAGGTCAAAATAGTATTAAACACTTAATTAACTTGACTAAATATACAGTTCTCAAAATTAAGTTGTGCCCCCCAAAGGAATCTGACTTCTTTAAACACACTGACTCCTCTTTCGTGTGAGGAGAAGGACATCTCAGGTCTGGGCTAGTCCACTGAAAATTCATATGAATAATACAAGAACAGAAATAGAATTTAAATGTCTGTAATTTTTAAATGCCTGGAGACCAACCAAAAATGGAGCAGCATACACACAGTTCAAATGTCACACAAAACAGTTATTGCTTCAACTAATGGATCAATATGGCATCATACTTGAATATAAAACACACTTTATTTTAAACACAAGTTTATTTGTAGACATTTGAAATGATAGTTTAAGGTAATTGATCCCCAGGTGTTAACTTCATATAACTAGTTATTACAATTAAGGAAACAGGAATGATTTATATTAAAGATGCTGATATGCAGTATAAGTATTTAGGGTCACTTTTCCATGATGACAATAAAAATAATTTCCAACTTGTTTTACAAACATCTTAAGAAATTCTGGGTTGTGCCAATGGAGACCCAGTTTATGGGTCAGATGGAAATTGCTCCTTAAGAAAACCACAGCACATTTTCACTTCTTACAGTGTGTATACTGTTTTTGAGGCTCAAGATGAAAATTTTCTCTCATATTAGGCATAATTATAAACTTGGGGAAAATGCTAAAGTGACTTGCTGGGGTGAATCATTAGACAGCTTTGAGCTCTATAAACACAGAGATCCATCAAAAAGAATATGTAACAACTTCCAGGGTGCTCTGAAACGTAGCCATCGGCAATCACAAACTTTGCCGTCTTTAAATGCATAACATGTTTTCGAGGTTTCACTAGTCTTAGTCTCTAGCTGCCTCTGTGTCTGATTTCTGTTCCCCAGCAGAATCATGGAGATCTGAGAGTTACTGTCATTAGTGATGATACCAGTTTGTAGACCACTCTGGTGAACAGTATAAGTCCTTACATTGTCCTTGAATAGTTCCTGGTTTCCTGATTATCAGTCGTGCAATACTTACACTTTCAGGCTGCATCTTAAAGGTCAGGAGATGGTTTTTGGAAAGAAATGATCTTGTGAGATGTATAAGATGAAATCATATTGTTTAATTTAAATGAAATGTGAACATTCATTCATGAACATTCTGAACATTCATTCATCCTCATACTGTTCTAAATCCATATGACTGACTTGCTTCTGGCAAACACAAAAGGGAAGATTTAGTAAAATGTTCACGGTGCTCTTCTTCTTACAAAAAAGTGAATTGTGACCACAAGCTGTCCAAAACAGCCTTCAAAAAGCACCATAAATAGTCTAGGCCATCATTATTTTACAAAATGACAGTATTTAACAATATTTTTTAAATTTTAGCTTTATTATAATTAATATTTATTTTTATTTTAGTTTTATTTTAGTTAAGATTTAGCCATTTTGTTGTATTTTTTAGCTGGTTTTATTAATTTATGTTTTTATTACATGTACCTTTGTAGTTTTTATTTATATTTTCACCTTCAGTTATTTTCTGTTTTAGATTTACTGTAGTACTTACTGTAGTTTAAGTACTTGAGATTAAAATAAGTTAACTTGTCCTGGTTGTCTAAAATATTAGTTTACTGAATTGTTTTAATGTTTTTATTTCATTAAGTAGTATTAGTTAAAGATAACACAGGTCCACACAACATATTATACTTGAATATTTTTGCATCTATGTTGCTCAAACAATTTAAACAAATCTCAGTCTACTTTCTCAAAAAATAGCTATCTGAAGGTGTTTCCACGATGGTCCCCATAAGCACCTTAAAAATGTCACCCTGCAATATGCTGTTATTAATTATAGAGATAATGCGGCTGGGCATCTTTGAAAAACACTTGAGAAATGTTTTCCCACACTGTACTTTCTGAGAATTCATTTCATACTTTTGGAGAAATAACTAATATAATAAAAGAGAATGAGATACAAAAAAAAGAGAGAGAGATTAAGCTGAATAAATTACAAACATTTCATCTGTAAGTAATTACTTACAACCTGAGTGAACTAATAATCGCATAATGATGATGAGGGTATTTAGATGACTGTTATTAATATGCATGTTGAACTATTTGGATTGATCATAATTGCTGTAATCAGGGTGAAGTGCAGTGGGATTCACCAAGGGGAACATGCACGCACACAAACACACACAGAAATGTGACCGTCTCCATAGGAGTCGCTTCAGCATACAAACACTGGACCTGAGACAAAACACCTGCATGCTTAGAAACTTGGGTAGCACTTTTATTACAGTCCTGTTCCTCATGTACATACTATATACTTATTGTAGTAATTACAATAACTATGTAATAACTAGGTACTAACCCTGAACCTACCCCTAAACCTAACCCAACCCCATTTAGTTACCTTGTGTTACCAGAACTTTCTTAGATAAATACACTGTAAGTACACTATAAGTACATGTTAGTACACGTACTGTAAAATAAAGTGCAACCAAAACTTGAGTATAGACAACCACTTTAGGGCAGTCTGCACAAAGTACGCACACATATCAATTCATTTACCACCTCATGCGACTTTCAATCTGTGGTGCTGGCTTTCTATAATCACATTAGCCAGACACACAAGTGGTGCAGTCCTGTTGTATTACACAAATGAGTCACGAAGGCTTATGAATTTCACACTGACATCTGATTAAGACTCATTTGCAACATGACTATGGTGCCTTAATAACTGAACCTGGGGCAGAATGGCAACAAGAGGAACACTGACCTCCATTAATACAAATGGCAAATTAATTGACATCCACAAAGTGTAAACCATAGAGAACATTAAAACAATGGTCTATCCATCATTAAGCCATAGACCAGCAGTGTCTCGATTGCTTTCACCCCTAGCTGTCTTTCCCTGAGCTAAACTACTAAGAAAGATGGTTTGGCAGCTCTGAAATTCTGACTCATTACTCATTCCAGCTAACAGGGGTGTGAAGAAAATAGAGGTTTATTGTATGTGAATGAGAACTAGACGGGGAGAAACACACAGAGATTCCTGCTGATGTTAGGAGCAGCAGGCCAAAGCCATTGCAGATAAACACAGAAGAGTTGGATTTTTATCTCACAAATGCAAACTTTATGTTAAATAATATAATTTTATATCTCGCTATATGACATTACATCTAGCAATATGAATTCCGATCTCACAATATATCTCAGAAGATGTCCTTTTACTGTAGCTCAAAACTGCCACTCTATACTGTAGCTCACAATATATCTTTTTATATCTCATAATTGAAAATTCATACCTGGCAGTAGGATCTTTTATCTATAGGACCAAAATATGACTATATCTCACACTTGCAATCGTATATTATGCCAACATATCCAACAATATGACTTTATACCTCACAACTACAGAATTATCTCTAAATATAGCAACTTCATACCTCACAATACAAATATAGCTTACAATATAGATTTTTATCTTGCAATATGACCTTATACTGTCTAGGAGATGCAATTTTATAGCTCACAGTATTGTTTTATCTCACGTTTCATTTATAATATCTCATGATATTAATTTCTCACATTTCCAACTTCATATGTGACAATTGGACTTTTTCATAAAAGCAACTTCAAACATCTGACAATGATCTCGCACTTTGTAACCTTTATATTACAATATATATATATATATATATATATATATATATATATATATATATATATATATATATATATATATATATATATATACATATATATATATATATATATATATATATATATATATATATATATAATATTATATTACATTATATTATATTATATTATATTATAATATTATGTCCCCAGTATCAAAGCATTAAAAGCACCAGACACTCCACCAAGGCATATCAGATTCAGTTATTTCATGCTATGTTCAATTCTTAGAAAGTTCTGTCTAAAAACTGTGTGGCTCATTAGCAATAAGAGATTTGGGACGCAATACAAAGTTCTAGATGTTTTATAAGATGGGCTTAATGGCATTTACTGAGCTATGGCACTAATGAGAAAGTTACTCAGTTCTTACAGAATTATCGTTTGAGCTAATTAGTTTACAGCATTCGAGGAACAACTGTAGCCTGAGCCTCAATTAATAAGTTTTATGTGGGAAGCAAGGACTAATTGAGATAATAATCGTATTAAACAGATTCATCACAGAGAACTAATTTTCCCAAATGTAATTGCAAAATATTTTCTATTCAGCTTGAGCAATTAAATGGGCCGAGCTTACAAATAAAGCACATGTAACGTCTTATGCTCTTGTCTGGCTCCCTTTTATCATCACAATAAAAGCCTTGAACTTAATTACATCACTTGAAATTAACTTGAAATAATACAAAACAGGCATATGTGCGTCATGCTCATTTCAGGCTTGATCAAGCTTACTGCCTTGTTTTAATAAAAGAAGACCGTTTGTCTCTGTCAGTAAACGCAAAGCCGAGAGACTGTTGTATCTTCTTTCTGTCTCTTAGAAGCAAAGACAGACACTGTGATTCAGAAATGGCCTGTGAATGTGTCTCTGCTTTGCAACGAGCCAATATTGAGCTTTCATCAAAACTCCTCCGTAGCTATGCAGCAGTTGCATGAATTAAAGAGATGAAATGCTTGTATTCTGTACTGCATATCCATTGCCTATTGATGTTTTCCTCACAAACACACAGTTGGACTGCTGACTGCATCTTCTGTCTGTGAAGCGCCTCTGTGAGCAGTGGAACAGGCTGCTTTGTGCTCAGCACACAGTGACATCCTTCCCACTCCTGCTCATCCATTTCTAGTTTTCTAGGTTTATCAGAACTGGGTTCTCATAAGGTTTTGCCATTTCACATTCACAAGAATTAATGCATGTAGAAATGTTCTATAACTCATTCTGTCAGATTCAGCTGTTTTTGTATCTATTTGTATGTATTTTCTTCATATCAGCACAGAATAAGATAAACTCCCTTAGTAAAATAAAATAAATCCCATTCCATTAAAAGTAAATATTTAGAATGTTATTCAAAAGGCAAAGAATGGAGCATTAAAGATAAATTCTTGTAGACAAAATTAAATTAAATTAAAATTAAATAAAAAAATGGGATGTACTTTAAAAAGGAATGGACAATTAAAGATAAATTCATCTAGTGAAATAAAGATAAATCAAATTAAATTAAATTATTAGATTAAATAATAATGAAATGGTATGCAATGAAAAATAAAAGGAATTCACAATGTTATACAAAAAGAAAATAATAGAAAAAAGAAAATAATTAATAAAATACATTTTAATCATTTTAATAACAAGGATTAGAATATTATAAAAAAATAATAGAAAGGGTTTTTTGGGGGGCTGATGATGATACCGATATTAGAGAGTAAAAAAGATTGATACTGATACATTGGCCGATATTCTTTATGTAGGCTAAATACACATATAGTATACATACAGTAAAGTTTGTCCAAAGTTTTGACTTGTACTTTAAACAGAATACAGTATATATCCTACATAAATAGAATATATATATATATATATATATACACATTAACAAATTTTTTTTCAATGATAAATCAAATGTGGTGATCAAACACTTATGAACTAGAGATGAAAAATGTTTGTGGTAGATGACATTCATTTTGGATGAATGAGCCAATGAAGAGTGCATTTATTTTTTTCAGAACAAAGCTTGATAAATTGAAAGTAATAATCACGGTCATCATTGAAACATAGTTCATTAGTCCTCCTTCAGACTGAATTACAGAACAGTTTCTGTAGTAAATGATAGATTGAATTAGATCTAAGCAGGTCTACATTACCTGGATGTTGTCTTTGTCATTCACTTGAATCGCCTTTACTCAGCTGGCACAAGACTTCCCCTGGCTGAGCGAGAGTTTAGCTGAGTGACCAGCTTAAAACCAGGTTATTTGCTTACCAAAATCAGTAAAGATAGTTCTTTTGTTTGTTTATTTCTCTTTCCCATTATAGAATTGAATATGTAACTTCTGTAAGCATTTTTATTACAGAACAGTGTCCATGGTGATTTTTTTTTTTCAGAAATGCAACATTATGCCATTTATTTGTTTATTTATTTGATTTTATTCTTATTTTTTTATTTTTTTGCTATTTAATTATACAATTTTTCATGTAAAAAGTATAACCATGCCAATCATTTCTCATGGAGAAAGTAAAGCTATTGTGTAGCAGCAAGCAAAACAAAAGTAACTGGCAGTGAAACACTACACACTGAATGGCATGTGCAGTAACACAAATTACTTATAAAAAAAAAAATTATAATAACAACCTTCCCTAAAGGAAGCTGAACATGCTCAACAAAGAGAAGCAGACGTCAATGAAATTAGAAAAACAGAACAACATCCCATTAAGCGCCAGAGTTCATTTCATCTGACAAAAATGTGACACATATAGTAGTGGAGGCAGGGTATTTGACAATTAAGCAATAAACTTTATTATTCAAAATGAGTCTGGCATCAGTGCACTTAACATTAAACTTCACTTCACTTATATATTATTAGAGTAGCAAACAAATATCGGCAGCATATTCAATGATACCGATATATCGGCAACAGGCTCATATCAGATAATATCAGCTAAATTATATATCGGTCGGGCTCTATTTAGAATGTTGTCCAAAAAGATAAAACTTTTTTTTAACATTTTATTAAATTAAAAATAGGATTTATAATGTTCATCAAAATAGGGAAAATTAATCCAAATAAACATATATCATCTTATAATTATCTAATTATTTATGTACAATTAGCACGGAGGGGGAAAATACTGACAGATGTTACGTATTCAATTCTATAAAAATTTAAAGAAAGAAACATAAACAAACAAAAGAACTTACTAATTTTGGTAAGCAAATAACCAAAACTAATAACATAAGCCCAAAAAAAATTAACTTAAATTTGGATTTAGAGTGCTTTTAGGCACTTTTAAGCTGGTCACTCAGCTAAACTCTCACTCAGCTAGGGGAAGTCTTGTGCCAGCTGAGTAAAGGTGATTCAGATAAAGACAAAGATAACAGGTAGCTTTCTCCAGGTAATGTAGACCTGTTTAGATCTAATTCAATCTATCATTTACTACAGATACTGTTCTGTAATTCAGTCTGAAAGAGGACTGATGAACTATGTTTCAATGATGACCGTGATTATTACTTTCAATTTATCAAGCTTTGTTCTGAAAAAAATAAATGCACTCTACACTGGCTCATTCTTCCAAAATGAATGTTATCCACCACAAACATTCTTCATCTCTAGTTGAGCTAAGGCGGTAAAAGTGTCTTGATGGATAGCTAACATTCTTGCTAACAGACCTGGGGCTGTTTGGACACCATGGGGTTCCTCTCAAATAAAACCAGTGTGACATATAGTTCCCCTGAAGGGACGTTCTTCAAGCTGAAAACCTACATTGCGTGATTCAACCATAAGGTCTGGCACAGAATCTGCAAAGCTGAAGCCCTACGGGTGCTCATTCATAGTCTCGCTTCCAACATCATCTTACTATCTCTTTAAAAAGCATCTCTGTATTTGGTTGGCCTGCCACAGGGAATGTAGATTATGGAGGAAACAAAGAACATTTTATTTCAAACTTCTTGTAAAAAGCTCTTGTAAAAAAAACAACAACAACAACAACAGTTTGTACTGTTTCTCCCATTTTCTGCATGTATCTGTTATCCTGCAGTTTTATAGATGTTATTTTGTATTGCTGGATACACAGTTGTTAGGCTACAATTGTTCTTAAAACATGGTTCTTACATCACAAAGGTCTTTGTCTTGTCTGCTGCCATATAATTTTGTAAGGTATTGACCACAACTTTGCTTTTAGAAAAATTATTTTGAATTTAACAGCCATCATATCCTTTTTTATTTTTCAAAACTGCTACATTATGCCATTTATTCTGTTTTTTTTTTTGTTTTTTTTGCTATTTAATTATACCAATTTTCATGCAAAAAGTATAACCATGTCAATCATTTCTCGTGGAGAAAGAAAAGCTATTATGTAGCAGCAAGCAAAACAAAAGTAACTGGCAGTGAAACACTACACACTGAATGGCATGTGCAGTAACACAAATTACTTATAAAAAATAAAAAAAAAATATAATAACAACCTTCCCTAAAGGAAGCCGAACACGCTCAACAAAGAGAAGCAAACGTCAATGAAATTCGAAAAACATAACAACATACCATTAAGCGCCAGAGTTCATTTCATCTTGTTTGCATTAAAATTAGCCTCTGGGTAGTCTCTTTGCACCAGGGGAGAATCTGGATTTCAATAATTTATAAGATGGCTAAAAGAAGAGCTGGGGAAAAGGGCATTTTGTGTTATTTGAAGGTGTAAATAATTCATAAAGTATGAGGGAAGAACAACAGGTTAAACAGAGATATAATGTTGACAATGCTGCAGGCTATGTAGGCAACACTGGGAAACCCTGAGAGAGATATGAAAAATATGTTCTCTATAGATGTAATGTGAAAGGAAATGTTCATGCATAGGCCTGCATGTACAGTATTTTTCACATCAGTATGAAAAAAGAAATCAGCACTACCAGTAAGAATCACACTTTGAATTGCCATCTTGTACAATTGATCAGTTCTAAATGAATTTGTGAGCAGTAACTGGTCCGAAATCAGTGCTTTAAGCAAGAACTGATTCGGCTGCTGGGATTTTCAAAACAAAAATGACTTGCTTTCGTTGTGTACACAGGAGGCAATTTGAGCCAAAAGCTGTGTTTATATGAAAGCAATGGCAATGGTTGATTGTGACTGTGAATCAAATCTTTCTTCTAGGAAAAACATTAGTTGGGGTACGCAAAATAATAATAATAATAATAATAATAATAACAACAACAACAATAATAATAATAATAATAATAATAATAATAATAATAATAATAATAATAATAATAATAATAATAATTAATATCATTGTTATTTGTTTTCAACGAGAAAGGCAAAACAACACCATTTGGGTTTGGATTGGGCTGGGTAAATAAATCTATGCATCGCGAATCGAGAAATGATTCCGCATCGATTCTGAGATTTTCCGCATGCATCGCAATTCTTTCTTGAATTTATTCTGAAATTAGTTTTTAGTTCTTATCCAAAGCGACTTACAATGCATTCTATCAATTTTTACCTATCATGTGTTCCCGGGGAAACAAACCACCAACCTTGTGCTTGATAAGGCAATGCTCTACCAATTGAGCTGCAGGAACAGTAACACTGGAGCAGGAACACTGTTTCACAGTTTTGAACAGCAGATGGGACTGCATGCTTTAGAAACACCCGTACTCTGCTCGTTTCCAAATCATTTCAGACACTTGAACCTAAAATAATCATTCATAAAATTAGAAGAGTTTGAAGCGAATTACAAAGGTGTTCACAGTAGGCTGTGTTTACATCAATCTTGCATACTAAAAGCAGTTTGTGTATATATATATATATATATATATATATATATATATATATATATATATATATATATGTATATATATGTGTGTGTGTGTGTGTGTGTGTGTGTGTGTGTGTGTGTGTGTGTGTGTGTGTGTGTGTGTGTGTGTGTATTAATATATAACAAATGTGAATAAAAAAAAATACAATATTTAAAAAATGAAACAGCTCTGAGTTACACTATCAGATAGTACCCGAGATGAACAATCAGAATCTGTTCTAGTCGCATCACATTCCACCCCTCACATCTCAGGAAGGTAAGAGCTGTTTTTATCCCCTGGAGAACGAAAACATGTCTCGTGTGATAAGCTTGCAATCAGAAAGACTGGGGCAAACTATATAATTTTGTTTATTTCACAGAGGATTGCAATTTGTAGAGCCATCAATGTACTGTTCCGTAAGCCTGCACTTACACCACTTTTTTGTAGCTTGACCTCACATGTTAGCTATGATTAGATTCTTGAAATTCTCTTCTGATAAAAAATAAAAAATAAAGAAATAAAACAATTTGGTTGGTTTTCTTGATTGAATATAAGACAGGATAGTTTTTGAATAGTAATAGTTTACATGCCAAAAGCTAATGAAAAAAGATAGCAAGAGTGAATCTTTACAGATTTGCGGTTGAGGAATAGTGTTTACACTACTATAATATAACTGATAATGGCAATATCACCCAATAATATGTTGAGCAAAAGCCAGGATCCAAAATTAACTGTCAAATGTTTATACTTTTTCATTCACATCTTTATTGTTTTATATAAAAATGTTTCTACTCTATTTACACTTCACACTGATGCCATAGAAGAACCATTTTTGGTTCCATAAAGAACCATTCAGACAAAGGTTCTTTAAAGAACCATCTCTTTCTTAACTTTTTTGTAATCTGAAGAACTGTCTTTCGCCACAAAGAACCATTTGTGAAACAGAAACATTCTTCAGATGTTAAAGCGTTAGTTCAGCCAAAAATGAAAATAATGTCATTAATAACCCTCATGTCGTTCCAAACCCATGAGACCTCCGTTTATCTTTGGAACACAGTTTAAGAGTAATTTTTAAAGTTAAAAGTAGTAATTGTTTTTCTACCAAAATGTATTTTCGATGCTTCAAAAAATTCTAACTGACCCTCTGATGTCACATGGACTACTTTGATGATTTTTTTCTTACCTTTCTGGACATGGACAGTATACCGTACACACAGCTTCGAAGGAGGGACTGAGAGCTCTCGGACTTAATCTAAAATATCTTAAACTGTGTTCTGAAGATAAACGGAGGTCCTACGGGTTTGGAACGACATGAGGGTGAATTATTAATGACATCATTTTAATTTTTGGCTGAACTAACCCTTTAAAGGTTCTTTTATGGAACCATTTAGACAAAATGTTCTTCTATGGCATCATGAAGCACCTTTACTTTTATTCTCTGAATATTACACAAATAGTGAAAAAACTAAAATGTAATAGTTACTGGACAAAAAAAAAAAAAAAACTCTAAATAAAACCAGACTGCTGACTGGCACTTCAACGTTAGACAACAACAACAACAATAATTATGTGAAAAAAAATAATGCACAATGATAGAGACATGGACTAGAATTCAGTAAGCATACCACAACAAGTCCATAATTAACTCACCCCAACCCTTACTCTAACTGCTATACAAATGTGGCAAAAAAAAAAAAATAATGATGATAAATATTTTTGACAGTTACATTTTCTCAATTTACCAGCCATTGGCAGGTGTAGCAAAAAGTTTATTTGGGCCCTGAATGAACACACCTGGCCTTTTTCTGAACCTCTCCAACTGTGCTTGTAAAATATTATTTGGATACATCATTTACTTCATTTTCTAAATTGCCACATGGGATTTGTAGTTTAGCTATAAATGACTAATTGAACGGAAAGACAAATCACAACATCCAGTTAATTTCACTAATTACATCAGTGGGTAATGAGATGGCTGGTGCTCATTTGCACGGTTACCGACCTATCCTAATGTGAGCAGACGGGACTTCTATTTAGTCAACAGGGATTCCCGCATAAATCAGTTCATATTCAGCTCACTATGCAGCATAATTACTATTCAAATAAATTCAACCCAACATGCACAATTCAGAATTCTTTTAGAAATCCTCATTTTCAGTCTTTCTTCAATTTGCTTGTTACAGTAAAATCAGAAAGGGATTTTCTAAAACTTCTGAATCTTAAGTTCCTTCTTGCTGTCCACAGTGGCATGATGGACAAATAATGACTCACCCCCTCTTTTATGGAGCCAGAAGAGTCTCAATAAAGATAAATGCACACACTACATTCACATATGCACACACAGGATTCATAGATGCACACACATGATTCATAAATACACACACAAGATGCACAAATGCGCACAAAATTCACAAATGCACACACAAAATTTAAAAAGCACAGAAGATTCACAAATGCATACAAAATTCAGAAATGCACACAAAAATCAGAAATACACACACAATTCAGAAATGCAAACAACATTTACAAATGCACTCAAGATTCACAAATGCACAGGACAAGATTCAGAAATGTATTTCTGATGCACACACACGTATATCTTGATTCACAAACTGCTTGCGGACTGTGAACTTCACTGCATTTGTGTGTGAATTTTGAGACTCCCCTGACTTGGCTCGACACACAAATGCTTTTTTTTAAACAGGGAATGATCAGCAACCAATCAGATATCTCCCTTCTTTTAGCCAATCACAAGAATGCACCCCATGTGGGGGATTGTTTACTTATAAGCCAATCACATGAATGTGTTCACACAGCAATTGTATTAAATTGTATGAAAATACAGATGTTTAGATTACAATTCAGGTTTATTTTTTATTATTTTTTACTAAATATAAATTTAAAAATGTCTCAATACATATAGCCCAGTGACTGCAGAAAAAAAGTTAACCATGGATTCATAAATTTGCAATAGGCAATTATTTCATTTTATTGAAATATTTTAATGAAAGTAAAAAAAAAAAAAAATGTTTAAACCTTTATGAATATTTAAATATATCTAAATATTCTTTTGGATGCAATATAGAAGTCACTTTAATTATAATATTCAGTCCCTACATGAAGAGAGAGTCAGTGGTCCGCTGCGAGAGGAAACTGGCTCTCTGGCTGCGAAAAGTGGGTCTCCGGCTGTCGTTCGCTTAGGAAAGTGAGTTGATCGCTGCGTGAGGAAAGTGAATCGTTCGCTGAGGAAAGTGAGTCGCTCGCTGGGTGAGGAAAGTGAGTCGTTCGCTGCGTGACTCGTGAGGAAAGTGAATCGTTCGCTGAGGAAAGTGAGTCGCTCGCTGGGTGAGGAAAGTGAGTCGTTCGCTGCGTGACTCGTGAGGAAAGTGAATCGTTCGCTGAGGAAAGTGAGTCGCTCGCTGGGTGAGGAAAGTGAGTCGTTCGCTGCGTGTCTCGTGAGGTAAGTGAGTCGCTCGCTGAGGAAAGTGAGTCGCTCGCTGGGTGAGGAAAGTGAGTCGTTCGCTGCGTGACTCGTGAGGAAAGTGAATCGTTCGCTGAGGAAAGTGAGTCGCTCGCTGGGTGAGGAAAGTGAGTCGTTCGCTGCGTGACTCATGAGGATAGTGAGTCGCTCGCTGGGTGAGGAAAGTGAGTCGTTCGCTGCGTGACTCGTGAGGAAAGTGAATCGTTCGCTGAGGAAAGTGAGTCGCTCGCTGGGTGAGGAAAGTGAGTCGTTCGCTGCGTGACTCATGAGGATAGTGAGTCGTTCGCTGCGCAAAGTGGGTCGCTGGCTGCGCAAAGTGAGTCGCCGGCTGTGTGAGGTAAGTGAGTCGTTCGCTGAGGAAAGTGAGTCGTTCGCTGCGTGAGGAAAGTGAGTCGTTCGCTGATTGGCTTATAAGTAAACAATCCCCCACGTGGGGTGCATTCTTGTGATTGGCTAAAACAA
The DNA here is from genome assembly GCF_023724105.1 of Carassius gibelio. NCBI lineage: Eukaryota > Metazoa > Chordata > Actinopteri > Cypriniformes > Cyprinidae > Carassius > Carassius gibelio. Next base: position 20,463,215 of record NC_068416.1, on the reverse strand, counting down.
GGGAGATATCTGATTGGTTGCAGATCATTCCCTGTTTAAAAAAAGGCATTTGTGTGTCGAGCCAAGTCAAGGGAGTCTCAAAATTCACACACAAATGCAGTGAAGTTCACAGACCGCAAGCAGTTTGTAAATCAAGATATATGTGTGTGTGCATCAGAAATACATTTCTGAATCTTGTCCTGTGCATTTGTGAATCTTGAGTGCATTTGTAAATGTTGTTTGCATTTGTAAATGTTGTTTGCATTTCTAAATTGTGTTTGTATTTCTGAATTTTGTGTGCATTTCTGAATTTTGTATGCATTTGTAAATCTTCTGTGCTTTTTAAATTTTGTGTGTGCATTTGTGAATTTTGTGTGTATTTGTGTATCCTGTGTGTGTATTTATGAATTATGTGTGTGCATGTATGAATCCTATGTGTGCATATGTGACTGTAGTGTGTGCATTTATCTTTATTGAGACTCTTCTGGCTCCATACTCTTTCTCTAAAAACATGACACAGCAAATACAGACTGCCACTCACTGGAATTAGTCCTGACAGCCGTATCATAGGCCCTCTTATCTCTCCGGAGTGCATAATGTCTCCAGATAAAGTTAAGATTTGGAATAATTTGGCAAAAAGGGGTTTAAAATTGAATGACACGGGTATAATTTGGATAACCAATGCCTGAGGAAAAATCTACACCAAAAAGTTTTTTTTCTATGATCCATGGGACAACAGAATAAGAAAACATTCAAATAATTCCCAGAATAAATGAAAATGCACTCATAAATGAAGTATTATATAGTGATGTTGTCATCCGTGCAATAACTTTAAACATGGGCTCTGAAAACAAACAAATCAAAACATTATCACAAATGCCTTGTAACAGTGAGCTATAGGCTGTATACAAGCTTTTAAATCAGTATTATTGTCATATTTGATTTCATCAACACTTATCCAGCAGGATATTTAAAAAAAAAATTAGGTGATGGTCTTGCAAATAAAACATTTGAGTCAAATGGGAGGTCTCAAATGGTTGTGTCAGATAGTTTTTAAGCACTTAGAGGTAAATTAATGCACCGTTAACATGTAACAGCAGCTTGTTCTTTTCTTGTGAGTTTACAATTATACCAGAAAGCAGAGACCTTGGTATAATTTGTCAACTAATAAACCCATTCATCATTTGATAGCACTCTTGAAAAATAAGCATCAATCTTTGCTTAGATAAATCTGGTGTTCCGCTGGGCAAAAAAAAAAAAAAAAAAAAAACATAATAAAAAAAGTTACGCAATTTTTTACACTTAATAAAAGCCTGTAATCAAAGTAGATGGACTTATATTGAAAAAGCACACGTTCACTTTTTCTTTGCTGGTATGCAATCACTGAACTAATGTGATAGTATAATTGCAGCCTGTAAAATCAAGCTTAATTTTATATAATTCAGAATGCAAATGAGATTTGGATCCAGGTTTGTGCAGACAACTGCAAGCTGTTCAAGGCAAAAAGAAAAACAGCAGTGAGCCGCCACCAGAGTTTAACGGAAAATTAAGATAGAATAAAAGGAAAATACACAAAATGGTCAAGCATGTAACAGTACCATTAGCTTGTTCTCCTTACTCAAACAGCAAAAGATCCCTGCTGAATAGACCAGGCTAGGTGAGCTGCCCTGTCCCAGAATTCCTAAGGGCCTCAGACAGCAAGCACAGCCTATGAGCAGAGTGTGGAGAAATACTTTACAGGTTAGTGTGAAGGATGCCTTTTTTTGTGTCACGTGTCTCTTTAATGTGCAGACTGCAAATCAACTCTTCTTCAATTGCCCTTTATAATGACTAAAAAGGCCCAAAAAACTAGCTAAGTGTGACAATGCTGTTAGATCCAAACTGAGATGGAGCTTTACTTAAATCTTCAAAAACACTGTGTGTGGGAGTTGATTATGTCCTGCTCAGCCATGAGCGACTATTTCATGATGAACCATTGTGTCAAACATTACATGGAAAATATGATCAAATATTCACTGAATTCTTAGCTAATATGTATAACGAACAAAAGCACTAAACTTATCACTAATACATTTGCAACTGTCTATTCAAGTAACACTTTAAAAAACAAAATAATCCTCTCGTACATACACAATCAAACTACCCTCATATACTAGCTGACATTGCCTAATAAGCTTACTCTGTAATCACAGAGGCATTGCTTTTTTGAGAAAACTCTTTAGCTGTCAGTAAGCAATGTACAACTACAGGAGGCCACCCATAATAAAAGCAAATTAGAACACAATAATGTTCTGTGTTAATATTACTTTTATTTAAGCAAAATTCCTTTGATCCCTTCGGGTGTAAGAAAATAAACTTATTAGGAGCTTATTAGGGGAAAATAGCATGCAGTTTCAAGGGCTCATCAGCACACATCCATATCAATTCAAAGCTCTATAAATTAACACAATCAAAAACTCAATCATGGGGCTATTAAATGCACCATTCTAAAAGTATATCTGACTGGAAATAATAAAACTGACATTGTTAATTTAATATGAAGGTTAAAATTTGATTTTTTTTTTTTGTACAGTTGTACTGTGGACATGTGGAATTTTATAATTACTGTAAACTATCCACCTTAATCATGTTATATATATATACCACTACAATTCTGGAAAAATGCAGCCAGTGAACTATTTTTCAAATAGTTAATAATATACAAATGCAAGGTTTCTGTATATTAAGATAAATAAAAAAAAAAAAATGCATATTCATTCAAGAGTGCCCCGTCATTACACGTAAATGAACATCAGGCTGAATTTTACAATATACTGTAGATGTGCTTTGTATAATAATACACGTATTATTACTTACTATTTATAACATGTGACAGAATAAACCAAGTTATTACATGCTATATCCAAAATACTAAAGCAATACTGAAAAACAAAACTTTTCTTTCACTCATATGCATTCCATATGCAAGTAGTGATTTGTCTTCTCCAATGTTTAGAAGAAACCTACATCATCACAAACAATCAAAAACAATAAAAACTGATGACAATGTTCCAATAAACAAGCCCATATTTCCGCCAAAAATATTCATAGCAGTGACCTAAACAGAGCATGCTAGCAGGCAGAAAATAAACAGAGCTTCAATTGTTCAACTGGTTCTGTGTCTGACACAGACAATGCTCTGAAACAGACTTCAAACAGAATTCACAAAACCAAAGTAAATTCTCCCAGGGAGCTGCTTTCACTTGAATGGCGACTTGCCTTTAAAGCGACAGCCACTCTGAAGTCTGACTGCTTTGCGGTTTGGGAGTGGAGTGGTTTGGCTCTGAAGTAAAGGTGGGCAAGAGAAGAGGTCTGGAACAACACTAGTGGCAAATGTCCTCCTGACAAGGAGGTTGAGTACATCAGTGACTGGCTTTGTAACTAGGACTACACTCTGTGCTCCTCAAGACAAAGAAACTTTTAAAAAAAAAAAATATTTTCAGAGACTTATTCAGGCCATTTTGGAACAAAACTGCATGTCCACGTAAATGTTAGCATTGCAGATGCAAATAGACAGAACATATACAGACTATTGAGTAGGCCTATGTAAAGCCTCAACTGAATGAAACAACAAAACATCATATTCTAATGTTTTTGTGTTTTATATGCATGGAGTTGGTTTGAGTACAGATTGTGTTGGATCCTTATGTGGTTTGATTGAATCTCCTTTTGAACCAACAGGACTGAAGTTACTTGCAGCTGGTTCCCTGTAAATGAACTGGGTTTGGTTCATTTACATTTTACTATATGCGAAAATACTCTCTGACTCAGAACATGTGCAAAACAATTGATTCTAGGCCTCTGGTCAATGAGCCCAAGCAGCTTCATGTAATGAGAAGGACTGCAGAAAAGGATGAAGACTCTGTAAACATCAACACTTGTGAAATATATTCTGATTCCTACTGTGACAACCCAAATGCTTCGGAGGAAAAATATGAATTATAAAAAAAATACAAGAAATATATGAGAGAGGTAAAATAACACATGAATTTTTCTGCATAACAGCTTCTGTCTATTGAGTTTATGACATTGATTCAGACTACATATATCAATTTAAGTTAGTTTTAAGCATAAATCTAAGAGAATTTATTGGTTAGTGAGGAGAAAAAAATAATGTGTGTTTTTATGTCAGGTTATCATGGGATATTATTAACACCTCTGTAAAAGGAATAGGACGGGTCTAAAGCAGAGATTATATATATTCAGCATAATCCATTCTCATCCAGAGGATTTTAATTATGGGATAAACACTATCGGTCTCTGCACCTGCCGAAAGAAGCCTCTTTACCAAGACACAGATTCTCCCCTCATCACACGAAAGGTTTTATTCATTTATGCCTCTTTATTTATTTGATTATTTTTGTTTGCAGCAAGATGCAAGTGATGAGCTGTTACAGCTCATTAAAATAAAAATAGAAAACTTATTCAAGCTCCTAATTTAAAAAAAAAAAAAATTTGAATATAATAATGTGTTTTTGTATTTCAAAGGACCAAAGCATTCTTTAACCTTTCTCTGTCGTTTCTCTTATTTTTATCACTGTGATTTTTTTCATCAGATATGTTGCTTGCCTATCACAACTATTCATCTCAACATTTTATCTGGTTTTATTTCAATCCAATTATAGATGTGTGGTTGTTTACATTTTTTCTTTCTAAATCTGAAATGACTGCATTATTGCACTAAAATATCTTCTTTTGTAGGAAAATATCCTAACTGGCTTGGTATGATTTTTTTTCTACTAGCAAGCACATACTCTAAATAAGATAGATCATAGGGGTTCTCTCTCCATGAAGTACCCCCAGCACTGCATGGTTTATATGTCTCTCTATATCTGACACATCCTCTTCAGGCCTTTCAGTCTCCACTAATGAGCTGATGAGTTGAATCAGATGCAGACCAGGGGGTACTCCAGGACAGGTTTGAGAACAAAAATTCAAAATGTGCTAAAAATGAAAATTGCTGTATACTGATTATAGTTTTATGCTTGTTTTATTTGCACTGGTGTTGTTTTTGTTGTCCTGGTGAGGGTATTTTTGTAGTGTTTCAATTAGTTTTAAACTTTTGTTTTAAAGTTGCATTGAAACAGACTCATAAATGTTTAAAAGGTAATCCTAATCTAAATACCTGCCTTCAATTAGTTATGCCACATAAATTGACACCAAATTAATATTTATAAGAGTTTATAAAGTGCCCATCCTACTTTCATTCTTATGGCCCTATTTAATCATTATTTTTGATGGTATATACATTATTAGCATAATGTTTAGATCTTGCAAAAAATCTGATCAAAGAATACACATCAGACAAGAAGGTCTTTGACATCAAGAATGTGTGTGCAATGGTCTGCCATTCAACCAACTAGACTGACTCCACTTTAATAAGTCAGGTCATTACAAACAGCATACCAAGCACAAGGCTTCCTTCATTTGTGGGGAAGGGTTGTGGGTTCTAGTCTCGGGCCGGACGGAATTGTGGGTGGGGTTAGTGCACGAACAGCTCTCTCTCCACCTTCAATACCATGACTTCGGTGCCCTTGAGCAAGGCATCGAACCCCCAACTGCTCCCTGGGCGCCGCAGCATAAATGGCTGCCCACTGCTCCGTGTGTGTGTGTGTGTGTGTGTGTGTGTGTGTGTGTGTGTGTGTGTGTGTGTGTGTGTGTGTGTGTGCACTTACTTATATCACTTTTGGGTACATTCACCAGAATACACACCAGTAAACTGAGGACCACCCAAAAAATTGAGGACATTTTGTATGTCCTCATTTGTTTGACTATACAGTGGCATTCAGCATGCTCTAAAATGGTTTCCAGGCTTAAAATCTCACTTGTCCCAAAAAATCACTTTTTTAAGTGATTTGTGTACCTGAAGTGTGTATGCCCCCCCACTAAAGTGTGTATAACACAGCGCCCTCTAGGAGTACTGCACTTCCGGAAAAGATACACACTTTGGGGATTCTAGCCAATCAGAGCGCAGGAAGCCGCTATGGGAGCGGGACTTGGTGATCTGACCAATCAGAGGCCAATACGTCATCAATAAAGATGGCGGAGGCAAAAAACATGTTGATTGTGAATGAATTGACAGATAATCCACATTAAATTACAGATAAATTCCCAATAATTAGTATTAAATAAGATTAGACCAATATGCATTGAGCAGCAGGAGCTCTCGCGATTCATATTAGCATGTTTTACAACTTTTAATCCTCGCGTTTTTCTCTCGCATCAGAGTCTGCTCTGTGTGTTTGTAAAGATCGCGCTGCCCCGCGTCACCATGACTACAGCACTTACATCGGATATTATTGCTGTAGGAACGAGTTTGACGCGGGAAGGGACAGACACGTGAATTTGAAAAGTAACATATTTCCTTCCAAAAGCGGAGGGGCAACTGTTTAAATCTGTTATTATGGGTGTGGTGATATTCATCTGAGTTTATTCAATAAAAATATACAAGCAATTAAAATATGTGGAAACAGGCAGATTCGCTTGCTTTTATAAGTGATGTTATTTGTTTTAAGTGTTTTCTCCAACTTTGCGTCCTGCCATTTCCCTGACAGCGCAGCCAGGCCCCTCCCCCACCCAGAGCACGCGCGTCTGTAACCAGAGCAACACATTCACTTACAGCAAACAAGCAAACATTCTCTTTATGTTATATAATATTATATTATTTTATATTACATTATATATTATATTAATTATATTACATTACATTATATTCCTTCATTTATTATATAATTATATTATATGACATTACATTGCATTATATTACTTTATATTATATTATATTTTTATATAGAGGAAAGAAGGTACAGCAAACATCTTTTTATTTTATATTCTATTAATTATATTTGAAGTTTTTCTTAGTCGCTTTGGGGCATTTCTCAGATCACGACTAAAATTCTTATTCAACCTCCACGTTATCTACTTACTTGTGCACCTCAAAAGCAATTGCTCATCATTTGAACAAATTAAAAATGCAACTGATTATGTACAAGTTTTATCTGTTTCTTACATTATCAATTGCTTATGCCATGTTGATCAAAATGTATGGTTCTCTGCTGAATACTCCCAAGTCTTACTCCCCAAAACATCTAGGTATTAATTCATTAAGTCATTAAATGCAGAATAGTAGTTGTCATAAACTGTCAAGCAAATTTTCTATACACTTTTTGTCCTGAATTGTTGAATTGCAGAGGTGAATTCTGATTTTCACTAATGAAGGGGAATGTAAAGCATTCGATCATCCAATAATCCACCAGTTCCCTAAAATAGCTCAGAGTGCATCTCATTAAGCTTCATCTGAGAAGCATACAGACAGAGCACAACACAACACAGTGTTACACACTGGTAATTTAAGAACAACAAGGTACAAACAGGGTGAACAGCATGGAAGAAGAAGTAAGTATGTGTGGTGGAAGAATACAGAGGTAAAACAGAGGAAGAGGTAGAAGAGGACAAGATTCTGAAGAAATAAGGGCCACTATCATGTTCTCAATATCATGACCTTATGGCCGAAGCGGGTCAAAAGGTGAGTTGAATGTTGGGAGATCAACCGTGTGTGTCCTCAGTCATTAAAACATTTGAACAGGTGTGCTTCTTCTTCTTTTATTGGCGGTTGGCATACCAATTTGGTGCATTACCGCCACCAACTGTTTGGGGTGTGGAGCTTCAATGCGGATTTCTACTAATATGTATTGGAAAAAATATATAATAATAATAATAATGATATATATATATATATATATATATATATATATATATATATATTCTTGGTTATTCTTAAATTCGATTAAATAAGTCTGTTTCTTTAAGGTATCTCATGCTGGCCATGCTGATGATTTTGATGCAGAAAAGGAAAGTAAACCCTCTACTGATAAATGTGTGTAACCTAATTCTTTAACTTGTTCTAACAGTATGATTCGTTCTGTTCTGTATGCTTCACATTCTATTAATATATGCTCTACCGTTTCTCTCCTGTCACAATTAATGCATAGTCTTTGAACAGGTGTGCAATCACACAGTGTTCACTATACTGTAGTCGTGCAATACAGCATATTTACATTATATATTACAGCAGTCTACTTGCATTTTACATTGGCAACTCCGGTCCTGGAGGGCCACTGTCCTGCAGAGTTTAGCTCCAGCCCAGATAAAAACTCACCTGCCTGTATGTATCTAGTAATCCTGAAAACATTGATTGCCTTGTTCATGTGTGTTTAATTAGGGATGGAGCTCAACTCTGCAGGACAGTGGCCCTCCAGGACCGAAGTTGCCTATCCCAGGGGCATAATGTAAAAAACACTTATACAAAGTATACAGGTGCTGGTCATATGATTAGAATATCATCAAAAAGTTGATTTATTTCACTAATTCCATTCAAAAAGTGAAACTTCTATATTATATTCATTCATTACACACAGACTGATATATTTCAAATGTTTATTTCTTTTAATTTTGATGATTATAACTGACAACTAAGGAAAATCCCAAATTAGAATTTTGTGAAAAGGTTCAATATTGAAGACACCTGGTGCCACACTCTAATCAGTTAATTAACTCAAAACACCTGCAAAGGCCTTTAAATGGTCTCTCAATAGTTCTGTAGGCTACACAATCTTGGGGAAGACTGCTGACTTGACAGTTGTCCAAAAGATGACCACACCTTGCACAAGGAGGGCAAGACACAAAAGGTCATTGCTAAATAGGCTGGCTGTTCACAGAGCTCTGTGTCCCGGCACATTAATAGAGAGGCGAAGGGAAGGAAAAGATGTGGTAGAAAAAAAGTGTACAAGCAATAGAGCTGGTAAGTCCCGCCCCTTCCGTAAAACCCAGCTGGACCTTAAAGTTGAAAAACCGTCAATGCAAGTGAATGGGAGAAAATAATTATTTTCTGGTCCCGTTTGAATTGTGCCATGAATGTGAACAGTGACAGTATATGGTATGATTTATCGTCTAGCAGTTGTGGAAAAGACATAACGAGAAAGACTACATGTCGCCTATGTGACGTCACCCCATAAAGTTGACTTACCTGTGGTTTTCGCCAACCTCAAAGATTTTGTCCTCTCCCTGAAAGAAGGTGGTGAATGCACCAAAGACACAGCCATGTTTAGCGGGATCCGTGAGCTAGAGCCATGTGCTAGTGTTGTTGACGTTTCAAACATGTCGAAAGCAGCAAAGAGTTGTAGTCCACAAAGTGCTGTCACAAAAAGTCTACCCCTATCAAACTTCTACCTGCTAAATTGTAACATTCTTCACACGAAAGATTATATAAAGAATTCAGACAACATGTTCACATTCATGTCACAATTCAAACGGGACCAGAAAATAATTATTTTCTCCCATTAATGAAATTAATCCCATTTGCATTGACAGTTTTTCAACTTTGAGGTCCAGCGGGGTTTTACGGAGGGGGCGGGACTTACCAGCTCTATAGGGATAACCACATCCTGGAGAGGATAGTGAAACAAAACCCATTCAAAACTGTGGGGGAGATTCACAAAGAGTGGACTGCAGCTGGAGTCAGTGCTTCAAGAACCACCACGCACAGACATATGCAAGACATGGGTTTCAGCTGTCGCATTCCTGGTGTCAAGCCACTCTTGAACAAGACACAGCGTCAGAAGCGTCTCACCTGGGCTAAAGACAAAAAGGACTGGACTGCTGCTGAGTGGTCCAAAGTTATGTTCTCTAATGAAAGTAACTTTTGCATTTCCTTTGGAAACCAAGGTCCCAGAGTCTGGAGGAAGAATGGAGAGGCACACAATCCACGTTGCTTGAGGTCCAGTGTAAAGTTTCCACAGTCAGTGATGGTTTGTGGGGCCATGTCATCTGCTGGTGTTGGTCCATTGTGTTTTCTGAGGTCCAAGGTCAACGCAGCCGTATACCAGGAAGTTTTAGAGCACTTCATGCTTCCTGCTGCTGATCAACTTTATGGAGATGCAGATTTCATTTTCCAACAGGATGTGGCACCAGCACACACTGCCAAAGCAGTACCTGATTTAAGGGCCATTGAATCACTGTTCTTAATTGGCCAGCAAACTTGTCTTCTATATGGTATTGTGAAGAGGAAGATGTGACATGTCAGACCCAAGAATGCAGAAGAGCTGAAGGCCACTATCAGAGACACCTGGTCTCTCATAACACCTGAGCAGTGCCACAGACTGATCGACTCCATGCCACGCCGCACTGCTGCAGTCATTCAGACAAAAGAGCCACAACTAAGTATTGAGTGCTGTACATGCTCATACTTTTCATGCTCATACCTTTCAGTTGGCCAGCATTTCTAAAAATCCTTTCTTTGTATTGGTCTTAAGTAATATTCAAATTTACTGAGATACTGAATTTGGGATTTTACGTAGTTGTCAGTTATAATCATCAAAATTAAAAGAAACATATTTGAAATATATCAGTCTGTGTGTTATGAATGAATATATATACAAGTTTCACTTTTTGAATGATAGTTCACTGTTATATTGACAAAATGACAAAGCATTTAGACTATCATGTTTGTAAACAATGACACAAGGACTTGTCATTCTGATGGCACTGATGTTCATTGATATTGTATTAAGGATATTGAGCAAGTTACAGGCTTTGTTTTTGTCTGGGTTTGTACCAATTGTTTTGAAAAATGCACTCACTGGTTTGCAAATCTTAAGAATTATTCAAGAAATGATATATATATATATATATATAGAGAGAGAGAGAGAGAGAGAGAGAGAGAGAGAGAGAGAGAGAGAGAGAGCAGTTATTGTCATACAAAAGAACAAAAAGTGTTTAAAAGAATCATGAATTAAGCTGGCACGTTTAAATGTTTGTTAACATATTTATTTGTTCTTACTTTGATTTTATAGCCCTAGCCCTAGCCCTAGCCCTAGCCCTAGCTGAGATCTGCTTCTGCTGCTCATACTGTGATCAGCCGCCCTTCCCCCACAGCACTCTCTGATCGCGCGCGCGCCCTTCCCCCACAGCACTGTCTCTGACTGACTCGCTGCAGATGAGATGCTTGCATATCAGCCCTGCTGTGGGTTTGCAGACTTCAATTGACTGTTTTGATTAATAAATGCTATTACAGTTTTTTTTCAATCGCTTACAAACGCTTACCCATACTTTAGATACTTTTTCTAAACTCTTAACACAGACTCACACCTACAAAACACAATTGGCCAAATGGATAATTTTCTTCTCGAAAACACATTTTGTTAAATATATACTAAATCTTAATTTCAAAATAGAACACATCTTTCTGTCAACACACCAACTTTACCAAAACACTGGAAATCTGACTCAAAATTAAATTATTCTGTCAAAGAATAACACTTGTTTTCACCTCAAAAGGTACATGCAGTCAATCAAAGTACACCAGGTTTCAGAATACTGGCTATTGTTGACATTACAAAAACTGCATAGACTTTTATGTTTCAGTTTTACAGGTATTTGCATGCAAAACATGCAATTCACTGTTTTACACTAAATTTCTTGGTTAGGAACTGTATGTCCAAATGTACAGTAATGTTCACATTCAAAAGCATTCCAGTAAAAAGCTATTTTTTTCCTTTACTGTTTACTGCAGGAGGTACAGTAGAAAAGCGGTATGATAGAACAGAAAAGCTTTGAGAGTATTGCTTACAGTGAACAGAATATCCATCTCACTGCTCCTGCTCTTCTCCCTGGGCCCCTTGCTCTTACTCTTCCTCGTCCATACATTACAGTGTTTGTCTCTTTCTGTTTCCAAAAATATTACTCTTCAAAGTCCTCCTTTTACTGTATTGTATAAGTGTCAGTTTAATAGAAAAAAAAATAACCCCTGCAATTGAGTCTAAGCCAGATTGGAATCAGCTGTGGTTGGCCCAATTTACACAACATAAATCAGCTAAGATAAATTGTTTTTGAACTGATGTCATTGCAGAAGCAGAGGTTTTTATACTGTATCTAAGGTTTGGAACATTGTTTTTGCTATTGTGGGATGTTGTGTGTTAACATTTGTAAATACTACAAAAACGATCCATAATTTTGTTGGGAGGTATAGCTTGTCTGTTCAGAAAATGTAAGCATTGTGGAAATGTGTTCAATGACTCCATATTGTGTAAAAACGACATGAAATGTGTGAATGGTATGCCCACAATAGACAGATGCTGTGCTAATTGTGTTTAGAGTTTTGAAAATATGACAACTGCTTGGACAAATGCTTGTTAGCGACTGAAAAAACTGTAATAGAAAATAAGATGTCTGTTCAAGAGATCTAGGTTGCTCATTTAGACAGTTGTGAGCTCTTGTTTACAGCAGACCTGCACATTTTGAATATTCATATTTGTAATCCTCTTAAAAGCTTTATGATGTGGTGTTATTTCAGAAAATTAAGTACACGTTCGGTACATTTTTTTTACAAACCAGTGCACTTACTGGTTTGAAAATCTTAAGAATGATTCAAGAAATTATATATCTATGTATCTCTCTCTCTCTCTCTCTCTCTCTATATATATATATATATATAGAGAGAGAGAGAGAGCAGTTATAGTCATACAAAAGAACAAAAGTGTTTAAAAGAATCATGAATTAAGCTGGCACGTTTAAATGTTTGTTTACAGATTTATTAGTTCTTACTTTGATTTTCAACTATAGCCCTAGCCCTAGCTGAGATCTGCTTCTGCTGCTCATACTGTGATCAGCCGCCCTTCCCCCACAACACTCTCTGATCGCGCGCGCGCCCTTCCCCCACAGCACTGTCTCTGACTGACTCGCTGCAGATGAGATGAATGAATGAACTAACAAAAGTCTTGTGAGCTCTAGTTTACAGCAGACCTGCACGTTTTGAATATTCTTATTTGTAATTCTCTTAAAAACTTTATGATGTGGTGTTATTTTATAAAAATAAGTGCACACCGGGTACTTTTTGCTCTTTTAAACCAGTGCTTGTACGGACATGCGCACTGGTTCGTAGTTTGAGGTGGGTGCTCGGTTAAAAAGTGATCATGTGCTCTGTCCACTAGAAAGACTAACTTCATCACATTTTTTTTTTAAGTTTGAAGAAACAGTACTGTGGTTAAAACAAATATCATTGCCACCAGATAATTTTCTATTAGGCCAAATAAATGTAGTCACAATTTCAACGTGAAATCCAAATACGTAACTACGTAATTTACGCAAGTCAGCGACGGTGGTGTTTTCCCGGGAAATGCAGACACGTGACGATGGAACGCGCGAAACAGACGACAAACAACCCACCAGGAGGAAAGGTGAGATCAAGACTTGTCCTGAAAATGCATGATAACTAAATACATTGTGTAATATGAAATATAGTACGATGTATGTTTATTTTAGTGGTTTAATAATTTTTTTGTAATAGGGTTTTATTTACTTCTCGATTGTATTTGAGTTTGCTTCTAAGCCTGTGTCATTTGATGATTTGTTGCAATAATGAAAACAAATTGTATATATAAAATTGACTATTAAATATAATTTTGTTATTTTTCATATAATAGTACTTTAGGTTCTACAAAGTAATCAAGACAACCGAGTCAGTGGTAGTTTACTAAATCATTGTTTTTCTCAAAAGTGTTGTAAAATATCAACAGTAATTTGAAATAATTCATTCTCATTTTTTAATATCATTATTTTATATATTATATTTTATGTAATACATTATTACATTATTTGCCCCCGAATTGGTTTTTTAGTGGAATGTTTTATTTTAATAATTTATCTTCACTGAGATTTTTTTGCACAATGACCATGAATTGATACTTTATAATATTTGTATTTTGTTTCAAGCTCCAAAGCAGACAAAAAGCACATTAAAAATAGTCCATATAAATCTAGCTGGTTATTGACTGAAAATCTCCCATATACTTTAGCTCTTAAATCAAATATAGATTGACATCAATTGTGGTTACAAGACACACAAGAACCAATGGTTTTTGGCATTAATGACATTTCCATTTAAAAAAAATATATATATAATATAAAGATTTGTTCCACAGAAAAACACAACAAAGGTTTGGATATGAGGGTTAGTATGTTAATTATGTGTGTTTTTGGTGAACAATTCCAGTAAGATCAACAGGATTTTTTGAAATATGCTTGTTTATTTCATTCACCTTATATTTATTTGTATTTATTTTTTCCAGTCATTTCAAGAAAGAAAGTCGCCATGCTGGGAAATAAAAGACGTAGGAAACCTCTGCAGGACGCTGAGCATCATCACATTACCTGTAAAACTGACAAGCCTGGGCTTCGAGAGCAGTTCATCAGCAAATATAAAGGCAAGTATAAATGACTAAGCAGTTTAGTAACTAATAACTAGGGCTGGGGGATATGGCAAAAAAGTTATCACGATAATTGTTTTATATTAGTCGATATCGATAATTATCACAATAAATGTCAAATCTTTATTTCTTTCAAGTTTAAAGGCAGATATTTGCTCCTAAGTGAAAGTTGTAGAAACCAGAGCATTAATTGTGGTTTTAAACTACTCTTTATTGTCAGAACATATCATGACAAACACTTGCCAAACAGGTGAACATTTCACAAATCTGAGGTAGAACATTCAAACATTTGTTATTTTTCCTTAACAAAATAAATATATTTATTGGAAAATGTATTTCTTAGTTCCTGGATGTGCTTAATGGGGGATATTGTTTCAAGTCTTGAAACAGGTTTGTGTTGCCTGACTTTGATGGCACGGATCTTCAGCACAGTTTACGGTGCAGGCAGCAATATTAATATTAGATATATTTTGTCTCAAAATGCATATTTGACAATGATTTGCAGCAGTATTAGATTCAGTTAGGAGCAGATTTACTATCTAAAATTTATGTTCATTAACAAAAACAGTAACATCTTTTAAAACGACCTCAATTTTATTTGGTAAAATGTAATATTCTGACTGTTTGAGTTTTATTAAAATTAACCATTGGTCATCCAGTATCATGCATTTAGATCATGATAACCACAAAACCAAATACTGTAACTATTTTATTAATCCTTTAATACATTGTCTACATTACAGTTTTTTTCGATCGCTAACAAGGGCTTAACCATACTTCAGATACTTTTTCTAAACTCTTATCACAGACTAACACCTACAAAACACAATTAGCCAAATGGATAATTTTTTTCTCAAAAACACATTTTGTTAAATTTATACTAAATCTTCATTTCAAAATAGAACACATCTTTCTCTGCACACACCACCTTTACCAAAACACTGGAAATCTGACTCAAAATTAAATTATTCTGTCAAAGAATAACACTTGTTTTCACCTCAAAAGGTACATGCAGTCAATCAAAGTACACCAGGTTTCAGAATACTGGCTATTGTTGACATTACAAAAACTGCATAGACTTTTCAGTCTCAGTTTTACAGGTATTTGCATGCAAAACATGCAATTCACTGTTTTACACTAAATTTCTTGGTTAGGAACTGTATGTCCAAATGTACAGTAATGTTCACATTCAAAAGCATTCCAGTAAAAAGCTATTTTTCCTTTACAGTTTACTGCAGGAGGTACAGTAGAAACACGGTATGATAGAACAGAAAAGGTTTGACAGTATTGCTTACAGTGAACAAAATATCCATGAAACACATAAAAGGATTCTGAACAAAAAAACAACAACAGAAAAAAGCCCAGAATAAAAAAAGGAGGGGGGGGGGGGGGTTTAAAATAAAAACAATCTCTCAATGCATCTCTCACTGCATCTCTCACTGCTCCTCTCACTGCATCTCTCACTGCATCTCTCACTGCTCCTCTCACTGCATCTCTCACTGCATCTCTCACTGCTCCTCTCACTGCTCCTCTCACTGCTCCTCTCACTGCATCTCTCACTGCTCCTCTCACTGCTCCTCTCACTGTTCACTGCTCCCGCTCCTCTCACTGCTCCTCTCACTGCATCTCTCACTGCTCCTCTCACTGCATCTCTGACTGCTCCTGCTCCTCTCACTGCTCCTGCATCTCTCACTGCTCCTCTCACTGCTCCTGCTCCCCTCACTGCATCTCTCACTACTCCTGCTTCTCTCACTGCATCTCTCACTGCTCCTGCTCCCCTCACTGCATCTCTCACTGCTCCCGCTCCTCTCACTGCTCCTGCTCCCCTCACTGCATCTCTCACTGCTCCTCTCACTGCATCTCTCACTGCTCCTGCTTCTCTCACTGCTCCTCTCACTGCATCTCTCACTGCATCTCTCACTGCTCCTCTCACTGCATCTCTCACTGCATCTCTCACTGCTCCTCTCACTGCTCCTCTCACTGCTCCTCTCACTGCATCTCTCACTGCTCCTCTCACTGCTCCTCTCACTGTTCACTGCTCCCGCTCCTCTCACTGCTCCTCTCACTGCATCTCTCACTGCTCCTCTCACTGCATCTCTGACTGCTCCTGCTCCTCTCACTGCTCCTGCATCTCTCACTGCTCCTCTCACTGCTCCTGCTCCCCTCACTGCATCTCTCACTACTCCTGCTTCTCTCACTGCATCTCTCACTGCTCCTGCTCCCCTCACTGCATCTCTCACTGCTCCCGCTCCTCTCACTGCTCCTGCTCCCCTCACTGCATCTCTCACTGCTCCTCTCACTGCATCTCTCACTGCTCCTGCTTCTCTCACTGCTCCTCTCACTGCATCTCTCACTGCATCTCTCACTGCATCTCTCACTGCTCCTGCTCCCCTCACTGCATCTCTCACTGCATCTCTCACTGCATCTCTCACTGCTCCTGCTCCCCTCACTGCATCTCTCACTGCTCCTGCTTCTCTCACTGCATCTCTCACTGCATCTCTCACTGCTCCTCTCACTGCTCCTGCTCTTCTCACTGTTCACTGCTCCTGCTCCTCTCACTGGGCCCTTGCTCTTACTCTTCCTCGTCCATACATTAGTGTTTGTCTTTTTCTGTTTCTGTTTCCAAAAATATTACTCTTCAAAGTCCTCCTTTTACTTTATTGTATAAGTGTCAGTGTAATAAAAAAAATAACCCCTGCAATTGAGTCTAAGCCAGATTGGAATCAGCTGTGGTTGGCCCAATTTACACAACATAAATCAGCTAAGATAAATTGTTTTTGAACTGATATCATTGCAGAAGCAGATTTTTTTGTACTGTATCTAAGGTTTGGAACATTGTTTTTGCTATTGTGGGATGTTGTGTGTTAACATTTGTAAATACTACAAAAACGATCCATAATTTTGTTGGGAGGTATAGCTTGTCTGTTCAGAAAATGTAAGCATTGTGGAAATGTGTTCAATGACTCCATATTGTGTGAAAACGACATGAAATGTGTGAATGGTATGGCCACAATAGATAGATGCTGTGCTAATTGTGTTTAGAGTTTTGAAAATATGACAACTGCTTGGACAAATGCTTGTTTGCGACTGAAAACAACTGTAATAAAATAAAACAATCCAATATGTACAGTATTGTTCAAAATAATAGCAGTACAATGTGACTAACCAGAATAATCAAGGTTTTTAGTATATTTTTTATTGCTACGTGGCAAACAAGTTACCAGTAGGTTCAGTAGATTGTCAGAAAACAAACAAGACCCAGCATTCATGATATGCACGCTCTTAAGGCTGTGCAATTGGGCAATTAGTTGAAAGGGGTGTGTTCAAAAAAATAGCAGTGTCTACCTTTGACTGTACAAACTCAAAACTATTTTGTACAAACATTTTTTTTTTTCTGGGATTTAGCAATCCTGTGAATCACTAAACTAATATTTAGTTGTATGACCACAGTTTTTTAAAACTGCTTGACATCTGTGTGGCATGGAGTCAACCAACTTGTGGCACCTCTCAGCTGTTATTCCACTCCATGATTCTTTAACAACATTCCACAATTCATTCACATTTCTTGGTTTTGCTTCAGAAACAGCATTTTTGATATCACCCCACAAGTTCTCAATTGGATTAAGGTCTGGAGATTGGGCTGGCCACTCCATAACATTAATTTTGTTGGTTTGGAACCAAGACTTTGCCCGTTTACTAGTGTGTTTTGGGTCATTGTCTTGTTGAAACAACCATTTCAAGGGCATGTCCTCTTCAGCATAGGGCAACATGATCTCTTCAAGTATTTTAACATATGCAAACTGATCCATGATCCCTGGTATGCGATAAATAGGCCCAACACCATAGTAGGAGAAACATGCCCATATCATGATGCTTGCACCTCCATGCTTCACTGTCTTCACTGTGTACTGTGGCTTGAATTCAGAGTTTGGGGGTCGTCTCACAAACTGCCTGTGGCCCTTGGACCCAAAAAGAACAATTTTACTCTCATCAGTCCACAAAATGTTCCTCCATTTCTCTTTAGGCCAGTTGATGTGTTCTTTGGCAAATTGTAACCTCTTCTGCACATGCCTTTTTTTTAACAGAGGGACTTTGAAGGGGAATCTTGAAAATAGATTAGCTTCACACAGACGTCTTCTAACTGTCACAGTACTTACAGGTAACTCCAGACTGTCTTTGATCATCCTGGAGGTGATCATTGGCTGAGCCTTTGCCATTCTGGTTATTCTTCTATCCATTTTGATGGTTGTCTTCCGTTTTCTTCCACGTCTCTCTGGTTTTGCTCTCCATTTTAAGGCATTGGAGATCATTTTAGCTGAACAGCCTATCATTTTTTGCACCTCTTTATAGGTTTTCCCCTCTCTAATCAACTTTTTAATCAAAGTACGCTGTTCTTCTGAACAATGTCTTGAACGACCCATTTTCCTCAGCTTTCAAATGCATGTTCAACAAGTGTTGGCTTCATCCTTAAATAGGGGCCACCTGATTCACACCTGTTTCTTCACAAAATTGATGACCTCAGTGATTGAATGCCACACTGCTATTTTTTTGAACACACCCCTTTCAACTAATTCAACTAATTGCCCAATTGCACAGTCCTAAGAGCGTGCATATCATGAATGCTGGGTCTCATTTGTTTTCTGAGAATCTACTGAACCTACTGGTAACTTGTTTGCCACGTAGCAATAAAAAAATATACAAAAAACCTTGATTATTCTGGTTAGTCACATTGTACTGCTATTATTTTGAACAATACTGTATATCCCACATTTCATGGTGCAGTTAATATTATTAGGCTAACGTTACAGTAAATCCGTAGTAAATGGTGGGAATTTGTAGACAAAGAAGCCTTCTGACTGACCACAGTGTTTCTCCTGTTTGTCAGCGCGGTTTAATCGGCCTTTAAACTGGTTTAAATCACTGAAACGTGTGTTCTTGGCTGAAGTCAAGCGCTTCTCACTGGATCTGATGACAGAGACCGATCAGAGTAAACTCATCTGCTCTAGTGAGCTCGCGAGTCATGCTGCACTGCCGTTTGGACTTTGAGCTGAGCGGATAAACGGTCCGTGTGGCGCGCGGACTCTGGATATCGTTTTATCGAGAAATTATATCGTGATAATTATCATTATCATTTTATCGCCCAGCCCTAGTAATAATGTTAATCTACAAAACTGAGAATTTAATGTAAGGCAAGTCATATGGTTGTTAGGCCACAAGTTAAACAGTACTTTATAAATATATATATTTTTTATTGTGCAGTCCAGATACCTGAATAGAGTTCTGCTGGCATGAGCCCTTACTGTACGTACACACCGCCGCCGACTTGAGCTGCAAAGAAGCTCTGGCCGCCCTGTCAAGGACGCTTGTCAAAAAGTACGGGGAAGCTTGTTGACGCTTTGGCCGCTCTGACATAGCATGGAGAAGAGAAGTGTCACAACATAAAATGTAATAAACAGAAAAAACAAGCAATACACTGAAGAAACCTTTTATAATGACAGAATTATTATAACCGTTTTGGTCACATTTGTTTGGGAAGAAAAGAATAGCTATTATTGTTATATTAATATTATATTTACTTTAATGTAATTGGTCAAATTGGTGTTACCGTGAGCAAATTAATTGCATTCCCGCTTAAAACAAGCGCTCGTAAATATTTCAAATAAGTTGAGCTCATTCTCAAATGTGTATCACTGTCGGATAATCGTGAAGTTGTTGTGTTTGGTGCTGCTTGAGAAGACATCGGACTCGGAGATTTTGGGTTCATGACACCCTCCAGGGCCGTTATCAATTCAGAGAGTATCACCGGCTGGTGCAGCAGCTGCGGCTCGATGACGAGAGGTACGTCCAGCGGAACTTCAGGCTGGACACAGTTTGATAGCGTGTTGATAGAACTAATGTTTTGGTAGGAACGAAAGTTTACATCGTATGTTTCTCCGGAATCAGCCAGCGCGAAGGACGTCTATATTCCGATTGGTTGCTGGTGTTTTGCTGCTGCTTGCCGCTGAACATAGCTCATTACCATAAAGTTGAGCTACTTCAACTTTCAGATTGACGCTCTAGTCGCTCAAAACGCCATGCCAAGGAATTTGACGCTCCTTGCAGCTGAGAGAAGCCAGCTTCCATTGAAAATGAATGACTTCCGGTAACTTTGGAAGCTCAAGTCGGCGGAGGTGTGTACGTCGTACAGTAAAACAAAGCAGTTGCATTTTTGCACTTCTGGTTCCATCAACCCAAAGTCAATGTTTATTTGCACATACATAACCCAATTATGCATAATAAGCCAACAGTTCTGGTGGTCATGTAAACGCAGACTAAGGTAATCATAAATGGCATAAGCATAAACCAATCGACACAGCTAGATTTTGTCTATGTTGTTCCAAACCCGTAAAACCTTCGTTCATCTTCGGAACACAAATTAAGATATTTTTGATGAAATCTGAGAGCTGGATCACTCCTCCATAGGCTTCCAAGGGACTGAAACTTGTTGGCCCAGAAAAGTTATAAAAGAGATCGTTAATATAGTTCAAGTGACTACAGTGGCTCAGTCTTAAGTTTATCAAGCGACGAGAATACTTTTTGTGTGCAAAAAACAACAAAAATAATGACTTTATTCCACTATTCATTTCCTTCTCTTTGGGCCACGAGTTTTTTCACGTAGTAAAACTGCGCAGTGGGTCTGTGTTGCACGTCACCACGTAGGCTCACTATTGGCCGACGCTGGTCATGTGTGTGATGCGTGTGACGTGCAACACAGACGCACTGCGCAGTTTTACTACGTGAAAAAACTCGTGGCCCAAAGAGAAGGAAATGAATAGTGGAATAAAGTCATTATTTTTATTTATTTTTTGCGCACAAAAAGTATTCTCGTCGCTTGATAAACTTAAGACTGAGCCACTGTAGTCACTTGGACTATATTAACGATCTCTTTAATAACTTTTCTGGGCCAACAAGTTTCAGTCCCTTGGAAGTCTATGGAGGAGTGATCCAGCTCTCAGATTTCATCAAAAATATCTTAATTTGTGTTCCGAAGATGAACGAAGGTTTTACGGGTTTGGAACAACATGAGGGTGAGTAATTACTGACAGAAATTTCATTTTTGGGTAAACTATCCCTTTAACCTGTGTTCTGTGGCTTATTGAAGTGAGCATGTGTGATGTGTGACAGGAAAGTGTCCTTATTGTGGATTTAAGCACATCCAGAGAGAGCAAGTGTTTTCTCTACCCAAGAAACTCTTAAAATGTGTTCTCATCTCATGCAGAGGTGGTACAGTCAAAATCCTGCATCCGATACTGGATGAGAGGAGAATATGAGTCTGTAAGATTCCCACTGGTATTCTGGAATACTCTTGGGCTTTATTTAACATCACAAGTGACATGACATATGAAATACACAAAGTCAGATACACATATGGTTTGCTTTTGATGTCATTAACCTGATTTACTTATAAAGGCACACAATCAGTCAAACATACATTACAAGAATGTAGAAACATTATATATATTACACAAGGATATGGATTTTCTATAGGGTTCTAAAATCCTATAAGGTTTTTGTGGAGGGAACTAGGTGAGGTGAACTACCGGGTTGGCCTGTAAAAATACATCATCACTGCGGCACTCTGTTCTAAACAATATATAGCCATGATCATATTGTTTGTGTAAGAAAATGTATGTAATTTTAAAAGCAAAGCATGCTTTGAGATTAGCCTGGCTGACTATTTTCCTTCAGTAATTTCCCTTCTACATCATATAATGTACATCATATGGTAGAGAACTTTTAGTAAGAATCAAAATAATATTTGACATTAAAGAAACTGAAGCTAATGTATTTCTCCTCTTCAGGGCGTGGAGTTTTCACCACTGGAGCTTTTTTCAGAGGTGATTTTGTTCTTGAATACAGAGGTGAACTTCTGAGTTCACAGGAGAGTCTGGACCGAACTGGACACTACACTGAAGCTGAGAACACGTTCCTGTTTGATTTTCAGTGGCATGGCAAAAATTGGTGGTGAGTACAGAACTGTTGGATTGATGTAGTAGGTATGCTAAAATATCTGGAACTGTAAGATACTTAGTTCATGCCTGTAGTTCTGTTCGCACGTTTCTTTTGGTCCGGATACGCTTAGTGTTCAGATTGGCATTTCTATCGTTGAACCTAAGTTATGATTGACCAGTCTGTCCTTTTTAGGGTCACATATTCCTGTTTTTGTTTTATTTACATGTCTCTGGTCCATGTTATGTTCATATTTCATTTGAACTGCACCAGAGTTCATTTGGAAGCCAACTGAAACCCTTCCTTTCAGCGTCTCGGTCCGCTTGTTTGGTCGCACCAGGTTTCAAATAGCAGCTTTCACATTTATTCAGATGAACCACATTAACAGCCTAAAAAAACATGCCAGATGTGAACACACCCTAATACTTCAAATTCACCATGAACTGACATAGAGTGTAGTTTCTTTGAGTCATCAAAAAAAATTCCCCCTGTAATCCCTAAAGAGAACAACATGGTAACTTTTAGATGCTTTTATCTGAGAGCTGTACATTACCATACATTGCAGTACACTATCATATAGATCAGTGGTTCTGAGACCCTCCTCTGCAGATTCTGTATGTCTCCTTCACCTGATGCACTCAGATGAGTTCATAGAGCCATGTTCTGATGATGAACTCCTCATCTCAATCAGGTGGATTAAAACACCAGACATACAGCATATGCAGAGCGGTGGGTTCCCAGGACTGGGGTTCAGAACCACTTGTAAAAATAACTGTACATGTCTAGCATATATACTAAGATTATAAGTATTGAGTGTTCATTTTATGTTTTTATAGCATGGATGCATCTAAAGAAGACTCGTCTTTGGGAAGACTTGCAAACGATGAGACCAGAAATCCTACTTGCAAAATGAGAACTGTTGAAGTGAGCAGAAAACCTCACCTGTGTCTGTTTGCTGTACGAGACATTCTACCAGGAGAGGAAATCACTTACAATTATGGAGACTCAGATTGGCCATGGCGAGTCAAGGTATTATCAATAAAATGCTAAAGAGATTGATCAGTAATTCATGATAATTTTTTACTCTAATTCTGATTAGTTACCATGTGATTGTGGTCTCATATTTCTCAAGCCTTTGAATAAAGCATCAGCAGAGTCCACTGATAAAAAGCCAGTCAGCAGTTTGCGCCTGCATAAATCCGTAAGTCCACTTTAAAACATCTGTATCATTATTCTATATTATTGACTCTCTCAGCATAGAGTTGTGTGTGGAATGATATATAAAGTATAGGACAGCTAGAGGAATGAACATTAACAAGTTTTTTTGTCCTTTACAAATATTCTGATATTTTGATATTCATTGGTTTCTTTTCTGACATCTAGCCCCAGCTTCTGTTTCCTCTCCTGAACTGGACAAGGTAAACAGCAATGGTCCTCATAAGCAGTCAGGCAAATCAAGAACATCAAGGAATAAAACGGTAACCATCTTAAACATGCAACAACTATCTACTGATGTTTACTGCCAGCTAGTTAAAAATGCAATAAGTGATTTCTGAGAAACACTTAGTATTTGAAATCGACACCCAAACAAACACACCCCTCCCTTCATTGCTCCGCCCCCAAAATAATGAACACGCAGCACAGTCAACCACTATTAGCTGGTGCTCAGGTGTTCAAATAGAAAATATCTTTATTGCTGGCAAACCATAGAATGGTTTGGTTTAAGTTGATTTGTAGGTGCATATCGACTTCATCAAGCACCCGTGTCATTTGAAATGTATTTATGTACTCACAATTAAAAAAAACAAACAAGAAATTATTTAACGCTGCAGTCCTAGTTTTTCGTCTTTGTCGCCATTTCTGTTCGAAATCTGCATTTGCAGTCATTCGTGGAATTATCAACTTTACATGGGTTGTGCTTTGACACGGCACAGGGAGAATGAATCCTATGTTTTGAGGAGAATGTGCTGCTGTCAATCACATCGCGTCGGTGTGGATACTGTCATTTGCAATGACAGATTATACTTTTTAGAAGTATGAGTCATGACCAACAGAAGAATGTTCACTGGAAAATGACACCTGAACAAGTAACATCCACTTTTGTTCTGACCAACTAAGGGGAAAAAAAGCATTGCAGTAAATCGCGCTGATGAAAGGTGGGGGTATGTGATTTGCAAAACGGCCGGGAGATTTTGAAAATACACAACTCCTATGGTCTTACCTTCTTTCCTTTGACTCCACCCATTCGAAGTACATGGACACGATGGGGAGGGGGTATGGTACGACCGTTTGATTGACGCAGTTACTGTCTAATGATTCTAGGTAGTTTTGGAAATGATTGGCTGGAGTTTTTTCGAGTCCTGCCTGTTCCACAGATGATTAAATTGCTTACTTTTCATTTCAGTGCTTCTAACTCAGTGGCTGTAAGTGGGTTAGGAATAGGATTTCAAGTGATTTTGAAAAAATGGACAAAAAAGAGAATTACATACCCCACCTTTAAATTTAACAATCGCTTATCAATTATCATATCACATCAAACCGTGCAAACTATACTTTGTTCTCAAATTGTTAATGTTAACAACATCAGCATTGTGTGACTACATTTAAGGCCCTTCAGATATTTATCCTTGTTTTCGTGTGGGCCAGGCGGCCAGTCTCTTTTTTTCTGTAGCCACTCCAAAGTCCAAGTCACCCACGTCACCTTCAACCTCGCCTGTGCAGCCCTCATCATCCTCGCCTGCCTACAGAGGAGGAGAGTGCATCAACAAAGCTGCTTGCGAATGTGGCATAAAGAACCCTGATGCACTGTCATCAACTAGGCTCAGGAAACACATAGCAACCATGTCTAAAATTCTTAACCTTAATGAGAATGAAGCAGACCAACTGGCTGATTTCCTTGGTCACGATATCCGAATCCACAGACAGTATTATCGGTTACCAGAGGGAACACTGCAGCTGGCAAAAATGAGTAAAGTCCTAATGGCCATGGAGAAAGGAACACTGTCTGACTACAAAGGAAAGAAACTTGATGACATTGAAATCGACCCAAATGGTATGAGTATACATGCTCTGTGTGTATCTGTGCTGTACATATTTGCAAAACAATGTATATATTCATGTCACAGATACTAGGTATAAGCAATAAAGTGTTCATTTTTCGTTAATTAATTATTAAGAGCAACTTGAGGCCCAAGGTGATTCCATGTCAAGTGATGAGGAGGATTCCAGTGACCTCTCTCAGACACCAGCACCAGTACAGACTGATCAACCTGTTCAATCTGAACAAGCTGTTTCACAGGAGGATCAAGGTAAGAAAAATCTCTACATTGCACAAACAACAATAATCAAATAAACATGAATTGGCTCCATGCAGCAATATCCAGACAAATTCAAAAAAAAAATTATGCATTGGGAACACAGTCTTGATTTGCTCTTTACTCACCGATTTAGTTGTAATGAGAATGTGTAATGAGAATTTACTTTTTAATTATTTCATAGGTTCTTCAAATGCTCCAAAAAAGAAATGGGAGGACAGTGAGGTAAAAGCAGTAGAGAGACACATGATGAGTTTCATCAAGACATGCAAAGTTCCTGGTAAGCAAGAATGCATTCACGCAGAGCCAGAAGCTTTGAAGCAGCGAACATGGACTGGTGTGAAAAATTATGTGCGGAACAGGATCACGACTCTTAAAAGAAAGGGTGGTTTGTAGGGAGGGACAAACACTTCAGCACTTTGCACATTATGCTCTTTTTGTAGGAAATGGAGCTAAATTAAAAGAAATGAGGATAAAGGTGTAGAAATATTTTGTGGATGGAATAAAACAGAATATATAGTGAAAAGTTAGAGTATAAGAAGGTTAATGATGAAGTAGAGGATAAGTAAGGGTCAATTTTCTTTGTTCAGTTACAATATAGTTGGATGAAATGTCATGTTAAACTTTTTGATATTTCTGTCATAGAGGGAGGGGAGAATGTAAAGATGATAAAAAAGGGAAGAGTGAATAGCTGTGCTGGACATGGGCTATGGCTGGATGTAACCGATTGGTGAGAGTTGCCGTGTGCAGACGAGAGAAGCTGAAAACTGAGATGTGATGTCAGACACTTTCTGCTTCCTGTAGTGATGCAGAGCCAGAAGCTTTGAAGCAGTGAACATGGAATGGTGTGAAAAATTATGTGCGGAACAGGATCACGACTCCTAAAAGAAAGGGTGGTTTGTAGGGAGGCACAAACACTTCAACACTTTGCACATTATGCTCTTTTCGTAAGAAATGGAGCTAAATTAAAAGAAATTAAGATAAAGGTGTAGACATTAAAATTAAGAGACGCTCGCGCTGTTTGCATACTTTACCACAGCTGAAGTAGAAAAAATGCATTATTTTCCAAATACACAGATATTTCGGAGACATTTTCATTCAATACATGCACTGCTTGATACAGTGTCTGTTTGTACAAGAATAAAGTTCAACATAAGCCTAAATACAAACGTAAAGCGGGAAGAGAGAATGTAAAGGGGGACGTTAAAGGACGTAAAGTAGAAGAGCATGTAAAGGGGACGTAAAGAGGGAGGAGAGAATGTAAAGGGGACGTAAAGAGGGAGGAGAGAATGTAAAGGGGACGTAAAGAGGGAGGAGAGAATGTAAAGGGGATGTAAAGAGGGAGGAGAGAATGTAAAGGGGATGTAAAGAGGGAGGAGAGAATGTAACTGGGACGTAAAGAGGGAGGAGAGAATGTAAAGGGGACGTAAAGAGGGAGGAGAGCATGTAAAGGGGACGTAAAGAGGGAGGAGAGAATGTAAAGGGGACGTAAAGAGGGAGGAGAGAATGTAAAGGGGATGTAAAGAGGGAGGAGAGAATGTAACTGGGACGTAAAGAGGGAGGAGAGAATGTAAAGGGGACGTAAAGAGGGAGGAGAGCATGTAAAGGGGACGTAAAGAGGGAGGAGAGAATGTAAAGAGGGCGTAAAGAGGGAGGAGATAATGTAAAGAGGGAGGAGAGAATGTAACGGGGACGTAAAGAGGGAGGAGAGAATGTAAAGGGGACGTAAAGAGGGAGGAGAGAATGTAAAGAGGGCGTAAAGAGGGAGGAGATAATGTAAAGAGGGAGGAGAGAATGTAAAGGGGACGTAAAGAGGGAGGAGAGAATGTAAAGGGGACGTAAAGAGGGAGGAGAGAATGTAACTGGGACGTAAAGAGGGAGGAGAGAATGTAAAGGGGACGTAAAGAGGGAGGAGAGAATGTAAAGGGGACGTAAAGAGGGAGGAGAGAATGTAAAGAGGGAGGAGAGAATGTAAAGGGGACGTAAAGAGGGAGGAGAGAATGTAACTGGGACGTAAAGAGGGAGGAGAGAATGTAAAGGGGACGTAAAGAGGGAGGAGAGAATGTAAAGAGGGACAGAATGTAAAGGGGACGTAAAGAGGGAGGAGAGAATGTAAAGGGGACGTAAAGAGGGAGGAGAGAATGTAAAGAGGGAGGAGAGAATGTTAAGGGGACGTAAAGAGGGAGGAGAGAATGTAACTGGGACGTAAAGAGGGAGGAGAGAATGTAACGGGGATGTAAAGAGGGAGGAGAGAATGTAAAGAGGACGTTAAGAGGGAGGAGAGAATGTAAAGAGGGAGGAGAGAATGTAAAGGGGACGTAAAGAGGGAGGAGAGAATGTAAAGAGGGAGGAGAGATTGTAACGGACATAAAGAGGGAGGAGATAATGTAAAGGGGACGTAAAGATGGAGGAGAGAATGTAACGGGTATGTAAAGAGGGAGGAGAGAATGTAACGGGGACGTAAAGAGGGAGGAGAGAATGTAAAGGGGACGTTAAGAGGGAGGAGAGAATGTAAAGAGGGAGGAGAGAATGTAAAGGGGACGTAAAGAGGGAGGAGATAATGTAAAGAGGGAGGAGAGAATGTAACGGGGACGTAAAGAGGGAGGAGAGAATGTAAAGGGGACGTAAAGAGGGAGGAGAGAATGTAAAGAGGGAGGAGAGAATGTAACAGGGACGTAAAGAGGGAGGAGAGAATGTAAAGAGGGAGGAGAGAATGTAAAGGGGACGTAAAGAGGGAGGAGAGAATGTAAAGAGGGAGGAGAGAATGTAAAGGGGATGTAAAGAGGGAGGAGAGAATGTAAAGGGAGGAGAGAATGTAAAGAGGGAGGAGAGAATGTAAAGGGGACGTAAAGAGGGAGGAGAGAATGTAAAGGGGACGTAAAGAGGGAGGAGAGAATGTAAAGAGGGAGGAGAGAATGTAACGTGGACGTAAAGAGGGAGGAGAGACTGTAAAGAGGGAGGAGAGAATGTAAAGGGGACGTAAAGAGGGAGGAGAGAATGTAAGGGGGACGTAAAGAGGGAGGAGAGAATGTAAAGGGGGAGGAGAGAATGTAAAGGGGACGTAAAGAGGGAGGAGAGAATGTAAAGAGGGAGGAGAGAATGTAAAGGGGACGTAAAGAGGGAGGAGAGAATGTAAGGGGGACGTAAAGAGGGAGGAGAGAATGTAAAGAGGGAGGAGAGAATGTACAGGGGACGTAAAGAGGGAGGGGAGGAGAGCATTAGGCTTGTTGGACTTCATGCAGCGCTGCACAGAACGATCAGCGGCTAACTTGAGCAGTTCTTGACGGTTAGAACTTGTGTCTGACTTCAGACAGCGACGCCCGTGACTGTGCCATAAGGCAACAGAGTACAACTAGAGTGATTGGAGAGCAGGAGGACTCAGATAGAGCAGATTCTCTAGAGCGACTCACGAGCTCTGATGATGACACAGCTAATCCACGATTGGCAGAGTACACTGCTTGACAATGATCACGTGTGTTTCATGTTTCTTCTCACACCTTCAGTTCCACTAAGGATCACATCTGTTCTTTATAACAGTAAAAGCTCTTTTCATGTAGTTGCGATAGACCCCACTTCACTGGTATTTAGGCTTATTTTGAACTTTATTCTTGTACAAACATTAGTGCATGTATTGAATGAAAATGTCTCTGAATTATCTGTATTTGGAAAATAATGCGTTTATTCCACTTCAGCTGTAGTAAAGTATGCAAACTTAGCCTGAGCATCACTACAGGAAGCAGAAAGTGTCTGACATCACATCTCAGTTTTCAGCTTCTCTCGTCTGCACACGGCAACTCTCACCAATCGATTACATCCAGCCACAGCCCATGTCCAGCACAGCTAATATAAGGGAGGAATAGAGGCAGTAAATGTAAAGAGGATGAAAAGAGGGAGGAGTAAAGAGGGAGGAGTAGAGTTAAAGAGGATAAAGAGAGGGAGGAGTGAAGAGGGAGGAGTAGAGTTAAAGAGGATAAAGAGAGGGAGGAGTGAAGAGGGAGGAGTAGAGTTAAAGAGGATAAAGAGAGGGAGGAGTGAAGAGGGAGGAGTAGAGTTAAAGAGGGAGGAGAGAATGTAAAGGAGGAAGTAGAGAGATTTTGAAGAAGGGTGGATGGAGGAAGTACAGAGGATAGTTGGGGACTGAGAATCATTCCCACCTCCAAGTTAATTGATTTTTCATTGTTGTTCTTTAAAAACATTTTTTTTTAAGTTCTGTCATTAACTGCAATGTGCACTTTCAACACAATGTGTCCAAGACTGTTAATATTAAAGAGTCATTTAATCAGAGTCCCCAAAGAGTCATTTAATCGGAGTGTGTGTGTCACTCGAGTCCCCAAAGAGTCATTTAATCGGAGTGTGTGTGTCACTCGAGTCCCCAAAGAGTCATTTAATCGGAGTGTGTGTGTGTGTCGCTAGAGTCCCCAAACGGTCATTTAATCGGAGTGTGTGTGTGTCGCTAGAGTCCCCAAAGAGTCATTTAATCGGAGTGTGTGTGTGTCGCAAGAGTCCCCAAAGAGTCATTTAATCGGAGTGTGTGTGTGTCGCTAGAGTCCCCAAAGGGTCATTTAATCGGAGAGTGTGTGTGTCGCTAGAGTCCCCAAAGGGTCATTTAATCGGAGTGTGTGTGTGTCGCTAGAGTCCCCAAAGGGTCATTTAATCGGAGTGTGTGTGTGTCGCTAGAGTCCCCAAAGGGTCATTTAATTGGAGAGTGTGTATCACTATTTTTATTTGTATAGAGTTTTTTTGACAATTACTACACTTTACAGAGGAACATGCCTAATGTCTTAAAACCCCAGTGTGTAGCCAAAGATGACTCTGGTGAGGAAAAGTCCTAAAGATGTTTTTGTGATAATGATTAGTTTACAGTCGATGCTAAATTAACTAGAGGGATGCAGATTCGGTCAGTGAAAGGTTCTCTGCCATGAAGTGAAGTCCGTTTTATTTCTATAGCGCATGATACAATACAGATGGTTTCAAAGGAGCTTCACACACATAAAATAACTTGCAAATGTCAACAATTATGAAATGACTTATGTAGAGCTGTTTTGCAGTTGAAATTAAAGACAATAGTGTTATTATTCAGCTCAATTCTGTTCATCTTTTGCTTCTGATAGTCAATCAGTCAAGTCAATAACATTTCTGAATGTTAATTGTCATTCCCCAACTGAGCAGCCAAAGGCACTTGATCTCAAGCTACAAATCAGACAAAACATGTAGGCTACTCATTTACAGTGATCTTGCTGAAAAGAAGAAACCCAGTTTACTCTCTCACACCTGTATCTTTGCACTAGCTTGATTTCACTGTCCAGTATTGGAACTTTGAATTGTAATATTCTACTTCTGTCTTCTTAGGATAAATAATATATACCATCTCAACAATGTCCTGAAAGTATACCTTAACCAGAGTTTGTGTATCACCATGGTCCTC
Source organism: Carassius gibelio (assembly GCF_023724105.1). Lineage (NCBI taxonomy): Eukaryota > Metazoa > Chordata > Actinopteri > Cypriniformes > Cyprinidae > Carassius > Carassius gibelio. The sequence goes on along the minus strand of NC_068416.1, from coordinate 20,432,208 downwards.
AAAGTATGACTTGATCAGAGTTTGTGTTTAATGTCCCCAAAAGCGACATATAAAATAATGTCCCTAAAGTGAAGGTAAAATGTCAGGTCTTTAAGGAAGGCTTTTATTGATCAAATCAAGTGATATTTGTGATGACAGCTTCTCCAGAAGTACAGTCATGTCTTTCTTTAGTCTCTAGACCCTTCAGAAAGGGGTGTCCCTAAAGGTAGGGTTTCCAGTCATACGTCCTCACATTGTGGTTAAGTAGGTATGTGTGTGTGTGTGTGTGTGTGTGTGTGTGTGTGTGTGTGTGTGTGTGTGTGTGTGTGTGTGTGTGTTCACTGCTCTGTGTGTGTGTGTGTGTTCACTGCTCTGTGTGTGTGCGCATTTCGGATGGGTTAAATGGGTCACCATACTTGCCTGAATGTCACTTCACTTTCACTTTCACTTCATCAAACACAAAGAGAAATAAAGAAGAGGTTATTCATTACATTGATTAGTCAATAAAACAAATCAGAACACAGCCCTCTTATCGATATTCATGATATAATGAGAGGGAGAAATTTGTAATTTCATAGTACTACTACTACAAGTAGTACTTGAATATGTAAAAAGGAGATTATTATCCTTCCTAAGCTTTTTCTCCTCCCTAAGATTACAGGGTTTACTGTTAAAGAAAATGATGATTGCTATAATAATACAAAATCAAAAAAAAGTATTCTAATAATTGCAGCTGGCTGCATACCTTAGACAAATGTGTAATGCTGAAAGAGTGCAATTATTTAGTGTTATTTCAATCTCTTTATGTTCCTATCACTCTGAAACTGGCTTGTGTGTGTGACTGACTTTACACAACTTTGGTGTCCAGTTGTTGATTTTTTTTAATTATTAGAGACATAAATCATATAGTCAACTGCAGTCAAGTCTGCTTTATTGTCAATTTATGTCAAACAAACAGCCATTTGTTGAAAAGAAAAATGTTTAAGTTTCAGGTGTTGTTTTGCAACCCATTTGTAGAAAATGCCTTGTACTTCTTAACTATGCAGAGGGGTTACTAAGTGCCTCAGTGAACAACACAAAGACACTCAGATAACCACAACATAAAAATGTGAAAAAAAGGAAGTTCACATGAAGAAATTACATTGCAACAAAAAAAGTCAGAGGAGCAGCAGCACACAAGGACAAACATGGTCATCGTATGAATATCTGCCCTTCAATGCTTTGTGCCATCAACAACTAGAATAAATCAGAAGAGACGAGCGAGGCCATAGATGCCGCAAAAACAACAAGAAAATACATTTTAACAGTCTCAGGTTTCAAACAAAGGAGAAAAGACACTGACTGTGAGAGATAAACAATAGATAATAATAACAAATATGAAGGAAGTAAAAACAGACATTTGAAAGTGACATTTTTCATTACCCACTCAGTGGGAAGATGCCACTGAAGAAAAGTGAAGTAAACGAATGATTCAGCCCCCCTGAGATGGCCTGCCAAAAACAGGGAGCTGGCAGGAGGAGATATAGCCAAAGTATTCAGCTCTACGCTCATCTCGTATCCATAAACGACAGTGATGTACTGCCCTCGTAAAGACGCATGTAGAAAAAGATTCCTGCTAATTGGCCAGAGAGTGAACGAAGATCTGTGAAGTGCATGAAAATTCAAACAGAGAAGTTTCTTCTCGACTGTGCTCACTCATTGTATGTGGGTTTCATACTCGCGCACACATCTCGGATAATAATTTACTGCTCTTTTCTGCTAGGCACAGAAAGATAAATGGATTCTGATTCCGTACAAGCAGAGAACGAAAGTAGCAGACGAAGGAAAAAGTACCTGGAGCTTCTCGTCATTTATTATTCCACAACTTTGAGCAAACTCTGATTGAAAACTTCTGCAGTTCATTTCAAACATACAAATAGCCTACCAAAATGTAGTAATTAGAAATTGAATTTATTAATTATCTCTGCGGGTCTGCTGGGATGAGGCAGTGGGCTTATTATGAAGTAATTGCTTACAGTTTAAGGTCTATTTCACAGCTGAGCAGCCTGCTAAACCCCCAAGTGCAGCATCTAACTTTCCGCTGTTTATGACAGAACTGCATATTGGGAGGGATTAGCTAGAGGTCACCAGTGATGCTCATTATGGCAAACTAAACTGCCAGGGGTGGATGATTAAAACACACATAACAGCTGACAAAACAGTGAAAATGAGCAATCACGCTTCAGCTTAGCACAGTTGTGCATTCAGATGTTTTATTTCTGCCAGGAAATAAGTATTTGATGATTATTTGGACCTATAGCAGATAAGCATTATGATGGTGCTGTCCACTCTTCCCGACAGGTTTATTCTAGTAATGTGGGTTGTTAAAATGGCACATGACATCTCAGAAAGACTGAAATCATTTGCACTGCTATTTATACTATTATGCCACTCATGTACTGCAGCACTTCATTATAAGTCAATAACAAATCTTAAAACATAAGTTCATGTACTTTCACAAAGGAATATATAAGAAGCAATCAGCCAAATTCCCTAAATATCTCAGATTTTTTTGAATGAGTAGTTTATGAGAAGAAGTTTTTTATGCAAGAGTCAAATACTGAAAAAAAAAAAATAAATTCACTGCAGAACGTTTGGATCCTTGAGGCAAATTGTTCCCCAAGAGGAGTGGGATACTTGTATGAAGTCTCCAGCTCAAAGTACTGGCTCTGACGTTTTGAATATTGCAAATTTAACAGCTAGTTGCTAGGCAACCATACATTCCATCCCTCACAAAATTAAATAAAAAGCAATTAGCTGTCGACAACAAACGTATGCAAAGTCTGGTAAGTTTCCAGCATATAAGGATAAAAAGTTTTTGCAAAATGAGAGTAATAATAAAAATAGCAGCAAGAAGCAATTAGTGGAATCCAGCAAGCATATGAAGCTGTGATATGGAATGTTTTTTTTAATATAAATATAAATAATTTAATAAATGTACACTTTACACATGATAAGGCTCAAGTGTTTTGAAGTTGACTTCAATTTGTTACACACTGCTCCTTGACATCTCAAAAAAGAAAGAAAGAAAGAAAGAAAGACTATTGTGCAGATCATAAGAATATTTTAAGATATTGCCTAAAATGTGCATTAAATGTGCCAAGTAAATGTATTATAAATGTATAAATATTTAACATGTTTATTAAAGCTACTTTTTTTTTTTTTTTTTACAAATCTAAAGGCAGGGGCCAAGAGATTCATATTGATATGCTCAGTGTTTTTATTGCAATGCAATGATGGCAGAACAAGTCCAGATGTCAAGTCCCTGGTGAACTCTTTACAGCTTACCAGCAGACGCTCTTCAGAATCCATCCCACTGATGTTACACAAGAGTGTCTACATCACAATGACAGGCCAGATGGAATAGAAAAAAACTTGTTTGGATGAGAGCCAACAATGCTCACCTCCCACACTGGCTGAATGGGGTGTTTGACTTCAAAATAACTCTGGAATGAGAGCAGAGCGCCTTCCATCCATCCAAATGCCTGCAAGCCCCCAAAGAGAAATGAATGCCTGTGGTTTGAACAACAGTTGTTGCTTGCTTGTTAAGCATCTGGGCTGTGATCAAAATGGTTTCAGATTCTCATGTTTAGGGTGACATTGCTTAAAAGAGTAGATCAGGACTCGAAAATGAGGATTCTGTCACAATTTACTCATCTTCAAGTTGTTCCAAATCTGTGTATCTGAGATTCTTTCTTCTGTTGAGCATAAAAAAATATTTTGAAGAAAACTGATAACTGAACAACTGACAGCAGCCATTGAGTACCAAAGTATGGAAAGCAGGTGGAAGGTGAGTAGGCCTAAATTAAGACAATTTTATTTTGGAGTGAACTATCCCTTTAAAATAACACATATGGCTTTCTAGAATACTTTGTTCTGACTGGTCGAAATATTTGTGTGATTACCTCAGAACAGTAAAATAACTGTTTTTCTTAGTGTAAAGAACATTTGAATAATTCAAAGAACCTTATTTCAGTATTAAGAATTAGGGATGTAAAGATTAACTGTAAGCCGGTTCAAAATCGAATCCAAAATGTGACGATTCAAATCACGTAAAATGCAAAAAAATAAAAAATAATAAATAAATAAATAAAACCTTGATTCAGTTAGGAGAATAGGAGTTTATATGAATGTATGTCTGAGGGGAACTTACTGTCTTTAGAAAAGATTAGAGGGTATTTTTTCTTTTCATCCTCTGTATAATGCATATAAAATTTCATAGCTTTGTTTAAATATTTTATGCAGATATTTTTTATGATAATTTTACAAAACTTATCATAAAGACAAAAAGACAAACCATTCTGTTTTTGTAGATCATAATTTAAATGCAGTTTTTGACCCAATGTTAAATGCAAAGAGCACACAAAACCTTATTTCGTTTACATGAAGAGATTTCTCTTGTGTTATTCATTTTATTTGGGGCTTATTTTAAAATTTCGATTTAGTTTTGATATTTACATTTACATTTTATTGAAATTTGGTTATTTAGCAGATGCTTTTATCCAAAGCAACTTAGATGAGGACAATAGAAGCAATCAAAACAAAAGTGCAATAATATGCAAGTGCTATATTATTATAGGTTTCTATTTCATTTCCACAAAGAAACGTGCAGCATTTTGTCCAAACAATAACAAAAGGACACATTTATTTTATAATTTGTCTGAAATCTCATTTTGTTAAAAAAATAATAATAATAATCATGAATCTAATCATGAAATCAAAATCCTGAATCGAATCGCGAGTTGAGTGAATCGTAACATCCCTATTAAGAATATTTTTCCACTAGGTATAAACAACTTTTTACCCAATGGAAAGGATCCATTAAAAGTTCTTCATGAAACCACAGATGCCAATAACAAAGCTTTATTTTTTAAGAGTGTACTTGGCTTAGTGATAAGCCCATCTGTGTTGTGACAATGATAGATCACTTACTTATTAACTGTAAAGCAGTGGGAGATCAAACAAGTTACTCCTGTCAACAAAGCAGGTCCCTACACTAACAATTACTATCCAAACACATATTTTCAGAATCAAATCTCAGATAAAGGCAGGTAATAATCATGCTTCCACTTCCTTTGCACCCTTAAGGGAACTCATTCAAAATTTAATTTGAAACGAGTAAATAACAAAAGGTTTCTTCTAAGAAAAAAATGTAGTGAACACAAAAGTGAACAATTTCAGGATAACAAAAACATGTATTTTGCCTGTTGCAAAGGATGTTTTTCCCCACAATGGAAATGGAAATCATGGAAAGCAGAAATTGTGATTTTCAAGCATTATATTGAGAATCACTTAATCTGTTTAGCAACTTTGTCATCTAACAGAGATTTCTATCCATCTGTAATTGTATCTTATACATTGAGAGAGAGAGAGTGTGCAATTTCAGCATCTGGACGAAAAGAAAACACTAAAACAGTGGAGTGTTTTAGTGCTGTTAAACTAATTTGTAGGTTCCTATGCACGTAACACACACATAAAACAACTTTAACAATTATCTACAACATATCAGCCTATTTACCTGTCAGAGGCAGAAGCAAAGCAAGCTCGGAACTTGTTTCAAGCATTTTGAACAAGTTTTTGATCTCTTTATATTCCTCTCTCTTTATATAATCCATTTGAGATATTTGACAGTGTACGTTCTTGTTGCCAGATGAGAAATTAATCATATTTCATACACCATCCAAACTCACGAAAAAGCTTTAAAGTTCATGTAGTGGCTTACCACATATGGCGCGATACTCTAAAATACACTCGGAACAATTAAAAGACCAAACGCTACATTTAATGTCATATTATATCACGCGTGCACCTTCACTGCTGTCTGATTATTTTAAATAGAATTAAAATAAACTCTATCCAATTATTTTTAGTGAATCCGTTCACCCTTAACGGTCGTATTGGTGGAAAGTTAGATTAAATCCCCCAAATTCGGTTCATTTGAGCAAATTATGAAAATTACGTTTATTTATTTATTTATTGTTGCCAGATATATTTGGTTCTGAATACATTTGAATAATTTAATTGAATGTCAATGTTGTATACTTTTTTCAAAAGTTGCTTAGATTAGTTTAACTGCTACAAATTATGAGCAGCTTCAAAGTGGATTTACTCAGAAGCACTGAATTATTGGAAACTAATTCTGACCTAAAGCATAGCAGCTACTCGGATTTGAGTTCATTTTCAGAAATGCACTGGTTTGCTGTTAATTATTCCATCAATTCATCCATCCATTTTCCAAGCTGCTTGTCCTATATGTAGATTGCGGGGTGCTAGAGCGTATTCCAGCTTTTTGGGCCACATCAATTATTCTTTACTGAAAACAGAAAAAGCAGTGCTCCAGTGCAAACATAACACATCTTGATATCAAAAAAAATTGTTACATTGGTGTAAATTGTGTCTACGGAGGAATCTCTCCAGGAGGTCACAGATTACACGTTCAAACGGGACAAGAGGTAGACAGAATGTGTAAAAGATGCAATCATATTTTTGTTGAGCCTTACAGGACATCCAGCATCAATAGCGGCAAGAGCTCACCAGGAAATGAGACTGGCACCTAGCTATCTAAATTTAATCTCGAATTGAATAGCTGAGCAGGTTTGCATGTCGATATTGTGGGGTGTCTGCAGATCCGTGCACTGCATCCCATGATCCTGCCACCTAAGGAGATTTAACCACAACCAACATGCTTTCCATTAGCCAACCCACAGGAGCAAGCAGGCAGAGGATATAGGAAGCTGGAGATGGAATGGGGGCTTTGTGAAGGACATCTTCAGGTGTGACTGACAAGCAGACAAGGAGAGGAAAAAGCAGCTGATAGAGTGACAAAGTGGAAATAATATTCACATGTATTTACACATGGCTGTTTCCTAAGGAAAACATTACTTTTCTGCCCTTTAAAAAAAGTATGTGAGCCCATGGATATACCGTAAATTTCTGTATGGGTCGTACATTTTGATCTGATCTGCAGCAGTAGTTCAGCAAAAAATGTAAAAAGTTCTCACCCTCAGGCCATCCAAGATGATGTGTGATGAGTTTGTTTCTTCATCGGAACAGATTTTAAGAAATCTGCCCTGAACGGATGTGGTCAAAATGAGAAATCTAAAAGGATGATCAGTTAATATCTTATTAAGCTGTTTAAAATCTCATTCTCATGGCATCCTTTCACTGCTAAAGATCCATTGGTAAACAAGTGATGCTAAATTTCTCTAAATCTGCTCTGATGAAGAAACAAACTCATCTTTACATCTTGGATGGCCTGAGAGGCAGAACAGTTTAGCAAGTTTTCATTTTTGAGTCAACCATATAATCCCTGTTTATAAACTTTTCACCCAAATAATAATGCATTTTCATGTCTTTATTGAACTTTTAAAGCACTTGACAGAAAAAGTATGTGAACCCTTCACAACAGTCTCACTCTCCTCTTTATAAGATGGCCTTAAAGTAAAATCCTAGTAAAATCTCCTCATAACCTTTGAAATGAATTGTCCTGGAGGATTGCAAGCTGTCAAGGCCCCGAGGGATGAGGTTCGGATGTTTAACATTTTATGACCAATTAATACAGACGCTGAAGAATTTATAAACATTTTCTTGCAACAGCATACATCTGCAGAGTGTGAAGATTGTGGCAGCTCAGATTTGCAAGTATTTTTCTACTATTAAAGCAATTATACACAAGATAGACTGTTCTTATTTACTTTACACATATGATAGGAAAGCTTTCAGCAAGGTAAATTTGCCTCATTTAGTTTTCTCAGGAGTCAGAGACAGGTGTTAATTAACACACGCTTGTGTGTGCAAGTGAATCTGTAGGTGTTTTTACGAGCTATTAAATGCATCACACCAAGCAGCAATTTCTCGCAGGTACATCACCTTCACGACTGGCCCTTATTATCCTTTCATCTACCTTCCAAGAAGCGCCAGGTGCCACTCCCAGCCAGTCCCTTTATGCCAAACCGATGCCACTTTTTGCTGACAATAACAAGCAGAACGTGGCATTCATTATCAGCTCTGACAAGACCAGGCTTCCCTGGAGAAAAAGTAAACTTGCTGCACTCTCACCGACTACTGCGCATCATTCTGCAAACTTTTGTCTGCTGTGCTGAATGCAATTTGCATCTGTACTGAAATTCATATTTCAGTACCATTCACAGCTCACAATGGCTTCAGCTCTCATGCTGACCTTGCGAAAGGTTCACGCATTTGCATGCCAGGAATTGTGAACTCCCAGAGGATGGCCACAATGTACTTCAATTTAATTTAGCATCATCTGAAAGCAGTTCGGTCGTCAGTCGTCTGAATTAATTTGAAAATTACAGAGTGTATCTTCATCTCTAACTAGCATGGAGAATGTGACTCAACCCCCTTAGCAATGATAATAGTATTTATATGAGCTACTTAGACAGGGAGCTTCTCAGACTGATATGGATTCCTATAGGGCCTCTACACAACAGGAAACTTGGGTTTTAATTATGAGTTTTAGGACCACCGTCATGAGTTTGCAGACTCAGCTTTATCATTCATAATGGAGGGTGAAGTTGAAGCACGATTCCCTTCTGCGCTGAAGATCAAAAGATTTTATATATATTATAATTTATGTTGCTCCAACAGGCTTAACAGAAATAAAGCTTTGAAATTATAGAATTTAAGGCATAGTTCAAAACCACATGATCATCAAGGTTGCGTTTATTTGAAAATATCACATCAAATCACATCACATTATTAGATGCAACATATTTGCCCACCGACAAATATAGCTGCTGCACATTCAAATACGATTTTCAAGAAATGTAAAAAAATAAAATAAAATAAAAAACCTGGGGAAAATAAATGCAGAACATGTACACACAGGACACTATTTACATGACTATATGCATGAAACCATTCAGGAAAAAAAATGTGCAGAAATGAGTAAAAAAAAACAATATATTGTCATTTTAAAGCTTTTATTTTATACATTATATTTATATTCATTGAAATTAAAAGCTTGATATTAATTCTTAAAATATAATTGCTCACATGTCATGCATCAAGACACACACTAGTGAATTAACTAATATAAATTAAAACCTTAAATCGTTCCATTTCAGATTATAGTTTTGTATTGCTATTTCTGCAGTTGCTTAGCCACATTTAAAAAGAAAAATGTCTAGGTTTTATAATGCTAAAATGTGTGTATGGCTTGATTGTGAAAGTATGTGTTTGTTGATGCCTAAAAGCTTCTGTCTTCTTAATAAGCCTGTAGGGAATTTACAAGTCTATTCCCTAAACTTATTTTGTCTAGCTAAATTAATAATCTTAAACTAACAGAATTGTTTTTGTTCTTCAGGATATGACTGAATTCATGCAAGTAATCTGTCTTCTACTATATTTGTAGAGAGACTCATTCTTTTACCTGACTGGTTAAGTTAAGCCCTATATGTTGTTTTCCATCAAACCAATCATCTCAGTAACCAGCTCTGGCACAAGTACAAATGCACACACAGCTGTCTCCACATTATGTGCTTTATTGTCTTGTCAGTTACAATCCGTTTCCAAGGCATGCTGCACATTTATAGGTCCTGCTAATCTTGATCAAAGTGACATATAGAACATGGCAGCCCTATGCTTTTTTGTTTTACACTTGATGTGGCTTTCGAAAACCTTTGTACCAGCATTATCCATGCATTTCACCTGAGCATGACGCACACTTTCTAAATGCCCTTGACTCTAGCTCTAGCTACGTTTCACATTACACAGTAAATTAGAGTGTTTTGCACTTTTAAATGTGTGAACAACAAGTCCTACACAGAACACCTCTGGAAGCCTGAAGTTGAAACACAGATTGTTTATGTCATCCTCTGACTGCCTCATGCATACAAAAGCAATGCAAGCAGGGAAAAAAAACACAAATTCTATCGCACCTCTGTACACTTTTCATTCTCGTTCATTTTGTTTACTGACACGAAGCGAAAAAATAGAACTAGAAGACATAAATCTCCCGCCTCTGAGGTAATTTTCATCACTGAAGTTAGTGGTCCACATTATCTGATATTACTGTCAACAACAGCCTGGAGCATGACACTTGCATTGCATATGCAGAGCATATGATTTACTGTGTAATATGACCAAGACAAAAACTGAAGAATAAAAAGGGGCCATCAGCATCCATGAAAATTATTATGAAATACATTACCCCCCTAAAAACATGAGGGCTTTTAGTAACAGCCAAGCCACATGCTATGTGTGAAATGAAAATATGACTGCAGCTTTTAAGCCATTCCTAAAAAGCCAAATGCTGTCCAGCATTAGCCCTTTGCTGAAATATTGTCTCTCTTTTACCTCTTATAAGCCTCTTTAGCTAACCAGGACCCTGTTATTTAATAAAAGTGCTTTAGTTTTGTCCAGGCCACACTAATCAGCATTATTGTCAAAAGCCCCTCGACCTCAAAAAGACTGAGTTTGGGCAGAATACACAAGCCTATGTGATAAACTTTATGAAGTACTAAGACAAAGAGGCTCATTTAAAAAACAATGTGTGACCGATTGAATCTCTAGAGGGTCGTCGGGCTTCCCAGAGCCCAGGTGTACAGGAAAATGGCTCTTTCTGCGAAAGCCCCTCTTACTCTCATCATTTTTTAAAGTAGGGCAGCCGTCACAGCTGCTCCGTGAATCAAAAGTGAAATTTCCATTGGTAATGTGGAGCTTAGCACTCTGGCGTGACGGAGAAATGTTGCAGGTGGACGAGTGAGACAGCATGAAGTAGCCTGTTACCATCCTGAAGAGAGACATTGCATTCTGAGAGGAGACGCAGGGCAAACAGCATCAATCTGGCTGAGCTGGGTACCTTCATAGCATGTGAATGGGTACTTTTGAGGATGCCTATGAAAGTCAAGCAGCTTTTTTTCTTTTTTTTTACCGGAAAAACATGGCTATACTGACATTTCTACAAAATGATATGTTGGTTTCTACACATTTCGCAGCACCTTCAAAGTTAAAAGGGATTGTTCATTCTAAAAGGAAAATTCTGACAAATAACCAACCCTCAATTTGACGGTAGCTACTGATTTTCATAGTATTTTCCCATACTATGGAAGTCAGTGGCTACCGTCAACTGTTTGGTTACCAACATTTTTTTGTGGAAGTTGTGACATTCGCAAAGTATGACAACCCATACTCACAATTGGTGCTCTGCATTTAACCCATCCAAGTGCACACACACAGCAGTGAATAGTGAACACACCATAAACACACACCCGGAGCAGTGGGCAGCTATATATACCCACCACCCAGGGAGCAACTGGGGTTTTCATTCACTCTCACCTACAACTTTTGCCAGCACCAAGACTCAAACCTGCAACCTTCGGGTTACAAGTCCAACTCTCTTACCATTAGGCCACAGCTACCTCTTTTTGTGTTCAACAGAAGAAAAAAAACTTTTGGAACAAGTAACTAAATGATTACATAATTTTAATTTTTGGATTAACTATCCCTTTAAATGTCCAGTGAATGGTACTAAAAACTAGATTTTATCTGAAAAAAAAAAATGAGTGCGAATGACAATATTTTATTATTTTGGTCTTTTCACATTTGAAGGCATTTTAGAGTGAAATGGCCAGAGATTGGTGCTTAAATAATTCATTTTCATCCAAAAAAAGAACATGAATGGCAAAATCTTACTACATTGGTTTCAGTATGCATTGCATCACCTTCAAATTTAAAAGTCCAGTGAGTGTATTGTGGTTGAAATAACGCACATAATGTGCAAGAAACCCTACCCTAAACTTAACCGATAGTGTTAACAAGAGTAAACATGAGATAAAAGTGCATTTGCTGAAGCAAAAAAAGTTTTCGAGCTCTTTTGTCAATACTGACTTGTGTTTCACGCTCTGCATCGTAAGTGTTCCAGGTGTGTTAACAAGCAAGTGTGCTATGTCTGAAAAGCAGTACTTATGGAACTTATTATATGATGCAAAAATGAAAATTTATTATTTAGTTTTTAAGGTCATGTAATAGTCTTGTTCAAGGATTTATGTGAAAATAAATCTTAAATTAAGAATATTATGGCATTGTAATTATCATTTGTGTGCAAAGAATTAAATGTCGTTGGTTGTTCACTGCCACTAGTGATCATTTTAGCTGGAAACTGAAGTGAGCTGTAATCTATATAAATTTTGCAAAAATGCAGAGGCATGTTTTTTTCACTGAGCCTGTGTGTATTGTTTTAGGAAAATGGTTCTGAATGACAAAATAACTGCAATTTAGTAGCACAGTATGCTTATGCATTGCAGTGTACCTATGCTATACACACAAGCGCTCTTGTATCTTTTTTTCATTGTGGTGTGCAGCATAGAATTCGAGTTTTATGCCATTTGGCAGAGGGTCTTTCGGGAAATGAAGGATTTTTTTCCCAATGTAATCACGCTAATGGTTTCCAAGTCCACAGTGGAGTCGGTGCGATCTCTGGCATGGCTTCATGCTTTTAGACACGGCAGGCTGACGAGCGCTGCCTAGATTAACATTTCATTTTAACGGTGCCAATCAACTCAGGTAAACAGAGCAGCTCGCTGTTCAAACCTCAGGCGGATATATCTCACCAGATTGTGATGCATTGGAAGGATACTAAGGGTAGCAAATAGTCAAGATGAAGTCCATCTCTCTGACAGCCTCCCACTGCTAGGTACAGACCCCATCGTTCCCCTTTCAGAACCCAGTGCATTCTTGACAGCTGAATTGGATGCTTCCCAGAAGGAAAATAGGATTTATTCCAAAAATGAATGGCAGAGAGTATAAGGCAGCAGTAAGATTCTGTAAAAAAAAAAAAAAAAAAAAAAAAAAACTATAAAAAATTTACATTTTTAGAAGCAACTGATAAGGTCCTCCAGTGAAGATGTCACTAAAGCTGGTTAACATCAGCTGCCCCTGTTGGATCCTTCCAGAATTGCACCATTATGCATTTGGAAAAAATTTTTATTCAAAAACACATCACATGCAAGTTATATTTTTATCGTCTCATACATTATTTTGGAATTAAACCCATGATGTTGCTAAAAAAATATTCCCATGTAAAATAATTAAAAGTAAATATAGCATATAAATTTATATTTTTTCGATTTTTGCTTTCCCTGGGCATTCATAAAGCTCAAACAATAGAGAACAGCACCAGCAGCATCAAGGTCATGGGTTAGATTTTCAGGAAAAAATTGCACTCTTAAAATTTAAATGTGTAATGTCAATGTAAATATTAAAAACCGATACTGGGCATGCTGTGAATTCATTTTCAATTTGTTTCTGCCATCCCAAGCTGACATTTCACTATAAACATGCATTTTAGAAGCTTTTGGCAAAGCTCTGTGTAACCTTCACTCTTGTTGTTCATCCAAACGTCAACTGTATACACCTAAGAACGAGAGCAAACATGATGGGGCAGCCATTTTCCCTGATGACTCCCAACTGCAAAAAGCTGATTGTTTGTTTGAATCCTTCACTCCTCTGAGAGATCCAATGATTTAAATCCCCATTTTTACTCTCAGGGATGTCTATTTGGAATTGAATTGAAGTGTTTAAAGTTGTGATTTGAATGTATATAGAAGGATCAGACGCTGAGCACACTCTTGTCTATTTGAGTTAGTCGGAAACATTTGATGAAAATCCCGTCCTCATCCTGTGGATTGTGCTCAGTAAAGCAGTGGAAAGACAGGATTGTCAGAAACATGACAGTAGTGCGAGTGGATTAGGCAAGTGAAACATTCACAAAGCTCTGTGTGTGTGTTGAAAATTGAGTTATTATCTGAAGACTTAGCATACAGTTATGATACATAAATACAAAAGTACGGCTAAGTCTCATGCATTGGTCTGATTTGCATCTACTCATTCATCTGCAAGCATTTTTGTGCTGATCTAAGGAAAAAAAACATGACAAAATGCAAATGCAATCAACTCGATCTAGCAGCATTACGCAGTATCTGGAGTGCATCAGCTGTGCTTTTTCATGTGAAACCTCGGGGCAACTGTCCAGCCTATGAATAAAACAATGTTCCTATCATAATTGTATAAACACTTTAATAATAAAGGAAAACAAGCATGGTACAACATTTTTATTTTCCATGCTACTAAATAAACAATGGAAAAGTCGTTTCGCAACCAAGCTTGAAGTAATTAGCATACGTGAAAATAAAACCCACTGCTCCAAATCAATTCTTAAGGGTGTTTATAGCAACTTTCCATTGCCACGGGCGGTTACTTGTTTTGGTTTATTGCTTCTGTTCTGCATTCATATTGGTAAACAGTTCCAGACTCAGCATGGAGCACATTTGTTTTGATGCATGCATGTTTATTTATGTAAATTTGATAGATAGATAGATAGATAGATAGACAGACAGACAGACAGACAGACAGACAGACAGACAGACAGACAGACAGACAGATAGATAGATAGATAGATAGATAGATAGATAGATAGATAGATAGATAGATAGATAGATAGATAGATAGATAGATAGATAGATAGATAGATAGATAGGTCAAAAAAGAGCAGAGTGAGCATTCTGCAAAGCATCTTCTTTTGCATTCCTCTGCAGAAAGAAAGCCACACACGTTCGGATCGGTGTGTGAGTGAATAGTTTTCATTTTCATTCTGAGTGAACTATCCCCTTAATAGTGACATTTGCAAAGGAACTGTCCTCTTATGGTCTATCAGCTCATGCAATAGTGTCTCATTCTCATCAGTGAGAGGTTCAACACATCTTCAGTGGAATTACACCGGGATTTAAAAAGTCCATAGCGGCATCACCAGGATAAGGCAAGGAATCATTTTTACTACTAAAGAGTCACTTGAATGCGAACCATCCCAAATGACTTATTAAAGTGCCTGCCTCTCTTGCTTGTCTTCAATTTTGTCACGCTCTCGCTCGCTCTTAAAATTCATGCCTTGTATGCTCAGCTGCACTCATGACAACAATGCATCAATCACTGGCAGTCGTAATTAAAAACATAATCATAATCTTCTAGATGGGTTCCTAAATAACATTTAGACACATTTTGATTCGAACTTTCCAATATTAGGGGTAAAATATAGAGAAGATCTATGTATAAATTTCTAAATGAAATCTGTATTATTGATAATTAACTAGTACATTAATTCTAAATAGAAAATTCTGCTCACCAGTTCTCATGGCAGGTTTGAAATGCATTCACATATCCATATACACTTAATGGAAGCACACAAACTGTAGCACAGAAAATCGATTACCGGGAATCGGCAGAGAAAAGGACAGCAGCTCACAGCTGTCTGAAATGCTAAAGAGTCGAGCTGAGGAGTGAATGGCGTAGTAGGCCATAACACTGACAAAAATGGAACTAGAAAAGAAAGGAACAGAGGAAAGAGGAGTAAATACTTCTGGCGGGTTTCCAGGTCCATCTTCAGAGTGTCGGCGAGATCAGACTTTGAAAATATACACAGATGATATCATGGGAAGGGGCAGAAGTATATTGATTTTTCTCTTCATGGACGTTTATGAGATTTGATGTTTGCAACTACACTAAACTACACTAAGGCTGTAATCTTATCTGGCTTTCAAAGAAAAGCAACTGACATTTCAGAAAACGCATGAAAAGCCTTGCATGCATAATTAATAGCTTTAATAACTCCTAAGGCAAAAAGCAATATGTCGTTGTTATAATTGAACTGAATATACATTACTCTACCCTGGTGTTCAATTAGTGAACGATCATAAGGGACAGTCATGTTGACGAAGAGAATGGAACTGACCACTAATTAGTGTTTCACAAGATTAAAATTCAGGTTATTTTAAGCTATTGTACCAAAGGAGTAATTATTGTAACCACATTCAAGGTGTTTTTTTTTTTCCCAGTTCCACAAATACAATTGTATGATTCAAAGAATGTGAATAATATGATACAGTTTATACTGTGGCATGCAAAATTTTGCAAAGCCCTTGCAGAATATGTGAAAACTAGAATAATTTTAACAAAATATTTGTTCATGAGTCCCTTGTTTGTTATGAACAGTTAAACTGAGCACTGTTCTTCAGAAAAATTCTCCATGTCCTGCGGAATCTTCAGTTTTCCAGCATCTTCTACTTATTTGGAGTCTTTCCAGCAGTGACGGATCCATCTTTTCACACTGAGAACAACTGAAGGACAAACACAACTATTACAAAAGTTTCAAACATTCACTGATGCTCCAGAAGAAAACACAATGAACAAAATATGCACATATTTTTAACAAAATAAGAACAATATCGACATCTTCACCCTGTTCAAAAGTTTTCATTTTCATTTCAGTTTTGATTGGATTTCCTCCACACAGTTTTCAAAATGGTTTCAAGTTGGTCACCAACAGAAAGCTGCTTGGTTTGACTGATTAAAAGTAAGCTGTGCATCATATATTGCTACACTTTAAAGATATTGACCATTTTTAATCTGCAAAATTTCAACAAACACTCTCAAAAATAAAGGTTCTTAACTAGAATTATTGGCTCCATGAAGAACCTTTAACACACATAGAGCCTTTCCATTCTCCAAAAGGTTCTTTATGGTGGAAAGTGCAAAAAAACAATTCAACAGAACATTTCTTCAGAATGTTCTTTAGAGATTTGGATATCCTAATAATGTAGTTGCTTTGACACAATCTGTATTGTTAAAAGCACTATATAAAGAAAGGTGACTTGACTTGACTGCTAGATTTTTTATGTGTTCTCAGACACTCTACATGAAAGAATCCTGATCCTGCCGTCTTTTTTTGTTGTTGTCTTTTTCGACTTTAAAATGTTTGCCAGCACACTAATGCATCTCTCTAATAAAGAATAAAAGCTTTCTGTAGGGTCAGAAACAATCGTTCCAGTGTGCATGGAGCCTGGTCCAAGTGCTGCATGTCCATATGTGTACTAAATTATTATGTCAGGAATTCATCATAATAATCCCTTTCAGGAAGACAGGTTTTTATGTCTGCCATATTGAATAAATTGGAAGTCCTGTGGGCATTGTTAAGTTTATGGCCAGCACAAGTGCTGAATTATGACCAGACATACTGAAAAACATGAATATTGTCCTTCCGATGAATATGCACTTACAAATCAAAAGTATAAATCTAACATATTCAGGTAAGAAACATTTTTAAAATGCACACAGTATCACAAAAGCGACAAAAGGAGGTCACCTGTATGTGAGAAATATGTAATTTGTCTGCATTTTATTTCATTGCCTTTTTTTCAGTTCTTTTTTGGCCTTGAATGCTTTGGCAGGCTTTTTTGACTGAATTATTCTCAAAACATAAAAACGTTCAAACTGAGCAGTCATACAGGCTTAAAAAGTGACTAAGAGCTGAAGGACCAGTGAAAATGATTAACTTACAGACTCCAGCACAGTCACATTGAAAACCATCTCGATGTGATGAAAGCAAAAAAAAAAAACACTCGTGTTTGGGTTAAGGAACATTAATACAAGATTGCCATCTAGTGTTCATAGAAGGAAAAAAGACAGCACTATCTAAACCTGAAAAGACGATTTTAAGAATACTGATGCTAATGAAGCAATAAATCAATAAATTCTCATTCGCATTTTGGCTGTTAGTGTTTAACTCCCTTAATATAGAAAAGCGCAGATGTATCACTCATAAAATATGACTTAGCCACTGCCGATAAAGGTAACTGCTATTCAAACAGGCAATGAAGTGTGAAAACTACTTTAGATCTGTGGGATAATCCCATCATTTCATTAGGATTACAGACCAGTATGAGAGCAAATTTCTTTTCAATTCCAAAATAAAGAAACGCATATAATGAGATTGAGGTTTCTTGTTCCTCTGAGGCTCGGTTCTGTCTTTTCTATTATCTTCCACTGTGTCTGAAACTCTAAAGTGAAACTATCTGAGGGGCACTCTTGTAAAATTATAATTTCCTTTATTAATTGACTTTAGAGATTGACTATATAATAGGGTCACATAACACTCGGGCTTGTTTCACTTTGCAGAAACACTCAATTATAGCACCATATAGTGTCTCTTATGTAACAAGAGCTAACTCAGTGTACAAAAGTCTAGCTAGGTAATATTCTTTCTTTCTCAATTTGACACATCACGGTAAGACTGGGATCAGAAATAGCACTAGTTTCTATAAAAAATTTAAATGTAATTTTAATTAAAGTTTTAGCAAATTTGTTGCGTTTTTGTCATTTTTTAGTGGTTTTTCTTTTATAATCTAGTTTTTATTCATTTTTATTTCAGTTTTAGTTATCAGCTTAATCCAAGTTAGTATGAGAACTTAAAAAGTGTTTTATTTTAGTTAACATTTATTTATTCATTCATTTATTTATCTCTTTTTGAGTAATCCAAATATTTTATGGTTTCTAATTTTATTTTCTCAGGCTTTTCTTCAGTAAGGAAAAATACTGAAGAATTCTTTGCCATATCTTTATACAACCACAAAATCCAATTTCCAATACCGATCGACTGCAAATGCAAATATGTCAAAGGAACTAACAAGATTAATTATCTAACCTATCCAAAAGTATAAACATGTTTCAATGAAGCAAAGACAAACTTTTTCAGAATAAAAAAATTATCTCTAAAAGCAGTGGTCAGGGATTGCTACACAGATCCCTACACTAGAAAAAAAATAAAAATAATAAAACTGTGCCGGTATGTTAGATACTTAACTTAACTTTATGTTATGGAGATTTTGGGCTGAATTATTTATTTAGGGATTTTTTTGCCTAAAATGTTATTACGGTATTCCTAGTTTATCACATGCATATAATTCATTTGCATATTTATTTTTCCTCCTGAAGGACATGAAAGAATTGAATCAAACTGCTTCAGGAGGAGTATTTCACTGTGAATCACATTGGTAATGCCTGATTAGTAATGTTCCAATCCAAAGGATAATGTGAAGTTTAATGCAGCAAGTTTAATGAAAATACAGTATGTGTTTGCATTGATGAAGGGAGTTCAGGCTGTGACCTGTGTTAATGGTTTAGACCAGTGAGATGCCAGCTTCTATCTATCTGGAGCATGTTTCAGGTGCATTTAAAGTGCTACAGATGTAAGAGTTTCAACACCTTTTTAGGAAATAACACCACCGGAATGTAAAATGAGCACATTTCTTCTTTCTAATGGAGATGTCACACCTGATTGCCATTTTAAAAGGTCTGTTTTTATGTCTGTTCTCTTTAATCGCAAACACAGTTCCCTCCAAACTTTTCAATCGAATTACCATAGTTACATTATTGCAAATACATTTAAATAATTTAGCTTTAGTTCATATGGCTCAGAGATCTCAAGCACGATGTGCTTTAATGAAACCCTGGTTGGACTAATGGCTAATTCAGGTTTAATTGTTAATATTTTTAGCAGCATTAAACGTATGTTTCTTTTTCTTACAGCTTTGTGTTTTGGCTCACTGAAATTTAGTTTTTATTGTTTTAAGAAGCTTCTCCCAGATTGGATCAGTTTTTTATGTTAGCCAATTGAATATTTATTAAATAAACAACTTAAGGCCATGACTGGATAAATGTCATATTTGAAGAAGCACAGAAGAAATGCTTTAGTTTCTGTTATAAAAACAATTAGATAAAAACATAAATGTACTTGTATGCATGTGTTTACTGGTAAAGCATATGGCGCTAATGACAATCAAATATATAAAATATACAGCAAATATACTAGTCCAGTTAGGCCTATTCTAAAGTTATTACAACCGCTTTTTAATAGGATTCCCTGTGCATATTGTAATATAGTGAGCTGACCTCCAACAGAAGGCATTTCTGCACGCCTGCAGCGCAGAGCCCCAGCGCAGGAGCGTTTCCACACTTCACCGCTTCCTTCATGCGCATGCGCGCTGTCGCTTATTGTGTTCGCAAAGATGGCGTTGAGTAAAACATTTGGACAAAAACCGATAAAATTTCAACTCGAGCAAGATGGGGATTTTTATATGATAGGTTCAGAGGTATGCCTTCTGTCTAACAGAGAATTACGCGTATGTTTACATCTGAAATGCGATAATGTAGCCTTCATATTAACACTATAATATCATCTTCGACTTCTCTTTGTTGGTTGTTGCCCGTTAAAGATGCTGTTACCTCCATATCGACGTAATAAATTAATTATTAAATGATCGATGGAGGTTGCAAGCATCACTGTTATTCTGTAAAGTGTAGAACTGATCTTAAAGTCATAGCGATTTTATATTTAGGGAAAACAAGTTGGCAGATAATGTTATTGGCTATTATTGCAGTTTGTCATTTTAATGTACTATAAGCATGTTAAATAGATAGTTCACACAGAAAATACAATTTATGTCATTACTAACCCATTCTCGTGTTGTTCCAATCCGTTATGATATTGTTTCTTCCATTGTAACACAAAAAGGAGATGACAGCCTCAGTCTCCATCCACTTTCATTGTATCTGGTTTCAAAGTGGAAGTCAATAGTGACTGAATGCTGTCAACAGTCAGAAGAAAACCCCTATGTTTTTAGGAGTTAAATCTTATATAAAACAGTTAAATACTATATGAACAAACCTCTCTGTAAAAACCTTCAGAATATAGACCGGAATAAAATTATAGTTTGCTGTATGTAAGTTCCATAGAGGCAAATATTTGTGACCTAATGCAGGATAAAAATAAAAATTAATCTTAAAACTGAAAACTACCTTTATTTATGTGTTGAAATTAATGCAGATAGATACATTCAAATACATGAAGTGTAATTAAATAAACTACTACTAAATCTACAAGTATATCAAAAACTAAAATAAACTAAACCTATACTAAAACTAAACTAAAAAAAGCCCCAAATCTCAAAAGTGTTTTTTTTTTTCCTTGCTTAATCTTGCTCTTTAGGTTGGAAACTACCTGCGTATGTTCAGAGGCTCTCTGTATAAGCGGTACCCATCACTATGGAGACGTCTCGCGTCCGTGGAGGAGAGGAAAAAGATCGTAGCATCATCACACGGTAAGTGTGTCCTTTCCTTTTAAATGGTCTTAGGTCCAGAAAGCACCCATATGCAGCACCTACCTCCTAGTCTCCTAGTCCTGCTTCAGGACAGCAGTTTGTGCAGTGTTCTTTTTGTGTTAGATCACGGTTACACAAATTTAGCCACCAGTGTGACTCTGCTGAAGGCGTCTGAATGTGAGGAGATCTTCGAGGGGAATGATGAGAAGTACAAGGCAGTGTCTATCAGCACAGAGCCTCCAGCATTCCTCAGGTAAGGAGACCGCTGATTTGTGTTGATGGTATATATAAGTCAAAATGCAAAACAAGAAAAAAAGTATAATAAGTACAGCACAATGTAGTGGGGTTGTTTTTATAACATATATCAATTTTTGAGTGGTGTATTCTATATAGTCTCTTGATCTAGGTATAAATTATTTAGATGTGAACCTATTTGTGTATTAAGCATGTAGCCTAGAAAGATTCTTTTGGAGTTTGTTGTAACTCTGTATGTGAACTTAGGGAGCAAAAGGCGAAGAGGAACAGTCAGTGGGTGCCCACCCTGCCCAACAGCTCCCACCACCTGGACGCAGTGCCTTGCTCCACCACTATCAACAGAAACCGAATGGGACGGGACAAGAAAAGAACCTTTCCATTATGGTGAGATGAGTAATGAGAGTGTGACTAGTGCTCCCTCTGTTTTTTTTGTTTGGTTTGGTTTTGGCTTTTCGTCCATGTTTATTACCTTTAAAAACATACACTGCCATTCAAAAGTTTGGGGTGTGTAGGATTTTTTAGGAAATTTGTACTTTTAGTCAGAAAGGCCACTTTAAATTTATCAAAATTTGTATTCACATTAATACCGTATATTAATATTAGCATAATAAGAAGTAATAAAAAGAAATGTTTATTAAGAACCAAATTAGCATATTAAAAAGATTTCTGAATGATCGTGTGACACTTACCTGTGGAAAATTAATCTTTGGTATGACATGAAATAAACTACTATTATTTTAAATTCTATTTAAATATAGCAATTTTTTTATTTTTATTTTGAATTGTAATCATTTTTAACAGTATTACCATTTTTACTGTATTTTGATCAAATAAATGGAGCCTTCTAGTATTCATAATAGACTTACCGACCGCTAAGTTAAGATTGTTAATTTTTTATTTAAAATGTTGATAAAACTACATTTTAACAGTCTTTCCAATCTTTCCCTTCTGAGAAAACAGCACACAATTAATCATGGCATAATTTTGTCTGATATGATGCTGCTAGAATGAGAATGGCCCTCTTCTGCTTCTGTATGAAAATATTGCAGTAGGAACGAAAATGAGCTCATCAAGCTCATTCTGACAGGTCTTTAAACATTTCTTAAGTAAGACCTGTCAGCAATCATCAGTATGTTACTCAATCTAAATGCAAATAAGAAATATAAAACTCTGGGTAAACATTTAGGCCACGGTTGATTGTTATCAGGGCAATATCAAACCAGAGGATGTTTATTAAGGAATAAAACCACATTTCGGCTACGTACTTCTCATGACTCGGTTGTTTTGGGTCAGAGGATGAAGCAATAGTCCCAAAAACACTGGCTTGTTTTTGCTAAGAGTTTTTTTTTCAGGTTATGTTGTTTATCACTGACAGAATCTTTCTGGTTATGTTCTGAAAAGCAAATACTCTTGATAGGCTCACTTTTCTCTCTTCCTTCTTCCTGACCTCCCACATGAGTAGATAACCCGATGCTCAGAAAGTCCCCATTTTAAGACAAACAAAAATTAACCAGATGCATTTGTAGTTCTAGGTCCTCAATCGACCCTTCATCATTTTAATGCTAAGTGGACGTGCTCCTGGGATATTTATCTGAATTTAATGCTCTGTGCAATATTGTCAACATTCCCTTCTGAAGGCTTTGGTAAATGTTAGTGATTGGCTGTAAGCAGCTGTTTGGTTTCAAGCGCTGCTCCAGTGTGTTCAAAACAACTTCGTTCTGCTGTCATTACTTACAGGACAAGCATTTTAAGCATGAAGGTGTTTAAATATCAAGCATTTGTTGTGTCAAAGAAGGCTAGGACATTGAGGAAAAATGTAGGCTGTTGTTTAGAATGTGCAGTTTAGCACCACATGTTGCGCACATGGTGCTTATTATCATTAGAGTGTGTTTATGGGTATCTGCTTTTCTTCAATGCATAGTTTCGATGACCACGACCCTGCAGTGATCCACGAAAATGCTTCCCAGGCAGAGGTTCTGGTGCCTATCCGCCTTGACATGGAGATTGATGGACAGAAGCTAAGAGATGCCTTCACCTGGAACATGAACGGTAAGGTGGAAAAAAATACATATACTCGTTTGTGCTAAACACATTTAAGCAAAGAAGTGTTACTCTGTCTGCTTTTGCATATCCAGAGAAACTTATGACTCCAGAGATGTTCGCTGAGATCCTGTGTGATGACCTGGACTTGAATCCTCTTGCCTTCGTCCCTGCCATCGCCTCGGCTATTAGACAGCAGATCGAGTCTTACCCTACCGACAGCATTCTGGATGAGCAGACGGACCAGAGAGTCATCATTAAGGTGTGTTTAACAATGCTATCCAGAAGCAAAGCAGGGTTCTTTTTGGTCATCTATGGGAAATAGTCTTTTTACCTTGCTTGTGATTTATTCCATTGCTGGCCTGCATTGTGCTTTCAGCTAAACATTCACGTTGGGAACATCTCTCTGGTGGACCAGTTCGAATGGGACATGTCAGAGAAGGAGAACTCGCCAGAAACGTTCGCTTTGAAGCTCTGCTCTGAGCTGGGACTCGGAGGAGAGTTTGTCACCACCATCGCCTACAGCATCCGCGGACAGCTCAGCTGGCATCAGAGGACGTACGCCTTCAGGTGGGCAACACACAAACACTTCCAATAATGGCACTTCCAATGGGTTAATGCAGTATTAACTCAATGCAGTAATCCAGAAGTAGATGAGTGGGTTTCGATGTAAAGTCCCTTCAGAAGCACTGGATTCCCTGTCGAGTCATTTAAGGAAAGTTTCTTGTTTTCAAAATTGCTGCTTGCAATGATTTAAATGTGCTTACATGATCTCCAAACTCATTTATAAACAGTACGGTGGGTGTAAAGGAAGACTCGCTGTGGTTTTGTCTCTATGTGGCTTACTGTTGAGACATGATTTGTTCTTTGGTATGTATAGATCCTGACACCTCGCTGTCATGAGGCAGGGGATAAATTATTTCCCTAGCCTGTAATATTGACTTGGAATTTACCCAATAATTAGTAGGTATTTTGTAAACAGTCTTAAAACCTCTTCACACCCGAAGAATAAAAAAAAATTAAACTATACATTCCTTTACAGTGATCTGACTTTTTGAGTTTAGATTGAATTATTTTTGTTGCTTGCCACAATAACTTGCTAACGAGTGTGAAAGATACTTATAGTTTATGTGTTCAGTAGGGATGCACCGATACCGGTATCGGGCCCGGTACTGAGCTTTTGTACTCGTACTCAATGTGCGAGGTTGTCAAGTGAACATACATTTCATCACTGGAAAGTTAGTAGTTCGGTCAGTGTAAAACAATGCACAAGTTACTTAATGGTAGGGAGGGAGAGAGATAACACTCGCGCACTTCTGTTGTGGTCTTTGATATTCACTCACTTAGCACACGCATATGGATTAAAACTAAATCGTCAAAAAAAGGTAATTTAAAGTGACATTCACTATAAACATCATTTATTTTCAACCTAAGGCATGCATGACTTTCTGGCGACATTACTACTGTCCCTATCGTTCTGCAACAGTACAAACACATGCACGTGTTGCGCGTATTTGGCTTGCTTGAGAGTTTCTGCATTATATGAGTGGCTTTTGGAATATAAATCGCAACACATTTCAAATAAAAACTAAAACAAAAAACGCCTCTTCTATTTGTGAAATATATTAGATTTATAACGAGTGGCGCGCCAATAAAAGCGCACCATTACAGTAATAAGTCGCTGCAATGGAGCAGCTCTAATGCTATTAAATTACAGGTGATGAACCATATAGCAAAAAAAATAACAAAGAAGGTAACAAAAGTAATACATGTTAATGGGCATTAATAAGTGTGAAAATAACAGAAGTATATACAGTCAAACCAAAAATTATTCAGAGACCAGATATTATTATTTTTTTTAATTTCACTAATGGGTGTAGGACTCAGTTCATTTATGTAAGTAAGGTTAGCAAAATAAAGTAAACTGTGACAAATTATACCCAAAAAAAAGTCTTAAAACAGTGGACTACCAGTAAAACAAATTTTGGACCAAAAATTTTTCAGACCTAGTCTGTATGAATCTGATGACAGCATGGCCAGGAGACAACAGACAGTCATTAAGGCTAAGGTTTGCCTGATTAAGTATTGATAGATGTGTAAATATTGTCATACTAACAGCTGTCTGAATATTGTTTTTTGGTTGATTGTAATTCATTACATACCTTTCTATCAAAGTAATTTAACATTATATAGATGAATTTGTGCTTACACAGTTTAACTCTGAGTTCTTGTGATATTTTATTACCATCTTCTATAGAGATTAAACTGTGATAATGTGTAATGTTAAAGGTGTTTTTTGAATAAATTTGGTTTGACTGTATCTACTTAATAAATGAAGTTAACCAGCTAACATTATACATACTCTTTTGGTTTCTCTACCCAATATTTAAAAAATGTACAAATGCAATAAAAATATTGGTACTCGGTATCGGCAAGTACCAAAAAATTAAAGTATCGGTATCAGGCGAGTACTGGAAAAAGTAGTATCGGTGCATCCCTAGTGTTCAGAATAGATTTCTAATACTTTCAAGCTAGGAACTACTATGATAAAACTCATATATAATGCAGCAACAAAAAAATGGAGTGTAAAGTGATGTGGTGTTTTCGGTTGCTAAAATATATGGTTATGGAAGGGAACAGAGGTTCATATTTATTGAAACAATTTTGAAAGTAGTTGATATGTCTTTCAAAAAACCTTAGCGACCCGACCCCGCATTTTTAAACAGTGTATGTCTCATATTTTGGTTCTTGCGTGTATAATATTTATCTTGATATCAGTGTTTGTTTGTGCTGTTCTTGTTGTGTTTGTCCTGTATCTATATTCTGTGTCAGTAGTGGACTGATTCCATGATTTACTGTGGTCTAAGGTCGTATCAAGTGGATTTTCCATCACTGTTTATTATGTGGTCATATATACACTCATTCCCAAATACACATGGCATGTCTTGTTTACACCGCTAAATTAAGACCATCTTTAATGCGGTCTGGCCATTACACTGGTTCTTTATAATCTCATTTATCATCTCACAGCTAGCAGACAACCATTCAAGCATTGTAACATCTCTTCATTGTGCCCTTGAAGTAGTTTTATGTGTGTCTTACATCTGTTGTTTATGAAATAACTTTTTTTTCTCCTTGCAGTACAGTCCACACTGATTTCATTTTCCTTCATAATGTTTCATAATTCAGTAGCTTTTCTCTTGCATGACTTGCAACACTACTTTTGCCTTTCAAGGGTTGAGATTTGTGGGGCATAGCATATTATTAGCATGACATTGTCAGTAGACCATAGGGGAAAATAGTGCATTATTTGCTTTGTGGTTCATTTAGAGCTGTTAAAATGTTACAACTTCATTTCTTCTTGTTTTTGTTTTGCTGTAACGTTCTAATGGTTTGCTTTTCCCACTGTCTGTTCCAATAGGTCTGATTTCAGGTCAATATGCTTCAATATTTCTTGATCTTCTCTCCCTCTTACCCCCACGTTTCATTCCCTGGGAAGCTGAGTACTTTCATCTTTTCTTATTTTATTTAATTTTTTCGTATATCTTTGTAGGATTGGTCCCTGCTTATTGAAATCTTGCTAATTTATAATGCAGTTTATGAAATAAACTTTAAGAAATAGCTTAAACATAGTGATCCCAGAACAGACAGTGGTTTGGTTCTGCATGTGCTGCCACATCATGGCTTTTATTTTTATATGATGGTTACAAGTAAATCGTATCAATATAGAAAAAGAAATTTCCTTTCAAAAGTTTTAAAAGATATTTCTAGATCACATCTATGCCTCAGTGGTCATCAGTGAAGCATCATTGGGATTCCATGATGTTTAAGCAATGATGTCCACTTCTAACGTCATATGGCTCATTTCCTGTAGTGAGAACCCATTACCAACAGTGGAGATTGCCATTCGGAACACAGGTGATGCCGACCAGTGGTGCCCCCTGCTGGAGACCCTGACAGATGCCGAGATGGAGAAGAAAATCAGAGATCAGGACAGAAACACAAGGTGAGAAATTTCTTGTCTTGTTTCTACATGTTTTTATTTTATTCAATTTTTTGGCATGAAATATATATAATTTGTATAGCTATTAGTACTATTACACATGAATAATATAGCATTTTGTATTATTTCATAGGCGTATGCGAAGACTTGCCAACACGGCCCCTGCCTGGTAAAGACAGGAAGCTGTCGATGCTGCCACTCAATAAGCTCACAGTCTCTCGAAGGGCCTCAGGGTTGCTGGAGGGCTTTGCACAGATCCACACAGCTCTAGATAACATTCCTCCAGCCTTCTGACCTCCTCAACCCACACAGCATTACACACGTTCTCTATACCAGGCCTTTAAACTCTGATCTGGCATCAGCCTGGCTTTACAGTGCTCACCGGGGCTGTTCGTGACGTCTTAGTAGAATGCCTATTATTGCCATTTCTCTGGTCTCCAGTTATAGAGACATCTGTATAGTCTGGCTGTAAGAACAGGAGGTTGTAGGAGTATTGTGTTTTTCGTTAAAGGTGCTAATGCAAACTATGAACTTGACTTGCTTTTTTTAAATAAAGACAATGGTGAATTCTATGCCTGTGGTTCCCTGTTTTTATATAACTGTTGTTTCTTCTCAGTGCGGAGATATTGCTCTTTGAGTCATGTCAGTTCCTTTCTTAAAAGCAGTGGGAAGTTGGAACCACAAATTGCAATTGTGTTATACTTGTATGCTTACATTTTTTTTTTTTATATAAGCCATTTATGTTTGAATGTTCATTTGCGGTCTCTTTCTGTGCATTAGCTCATCAGCTGGGACTAGAATCTGTTCTCCTAACCACATACGTCATGCGCAATGAACCGCTTACTTCAGTTTACAAAGCATTCTTTTGAAATGTGAGATGATGTGTCTTTAATGTGTATGGAAACTGGAAGCAGTTCAATCAAAACCTGCAAAGCCCTCATCAGCCGATGCCTGTTATAGATTATGCATTCCCATTATCCTGCGCCAGTCTATCACAGCAGTTCAATTGGAGGTTCTATAAAACGTAATGGAAATACAGTAGAATTAACAATCCCCTTGACATCAATTTATTAAATGTAGTCTTTCTGTTTACTGCATATTTATTATAAAATAGATGTAATTGGTTCATACTGATACAATTAAACTGCTTTACCTGATCATGTGTGGCTAAATCCCTAGAACTCTGGAAAGCCATATTATTTTCAAGATTTCATTCCCTTATAATGTTTTTTATTCTTGCACTTGACCACTAAAACCAAAGTACAAAATTCCATGCGACAGAACTGGATAAAATATAAATAAGTGAAGTACTATTATTATAGGTCACTTAAGTAACTTACTCGTGCTTGGAAACCACAGCTTCTCAACATTAGTCACACTTGATAACAGTTCACTGAACGTTCTGGCAGTAAACAAACAAATAAAAATGTGCTGTGCTAACTAAGTAAACACATTTAGTTGAAACAAATGTTATTTTTCTCTTATGTACAAATGAGTTTAAAGCTGAGAGGACAGAATGTGAAACGACATTTCTTCTAGAAATTTCCAAACACTTTGGAGGGGAAGTAGTGGTTAGAGAGTTTGACTCCTAACCCTAAGGTTGTGGGTTCGAGTCTCGGGCCGGCAATACGACTTAGATGCCCTTGATCAAGGCACTGAGCCCCCAACTGCTCCCCAGGTGCCGCAGCATAAATGGCTGCCCACTGCTCCAGGTGTGTGTTCACAGTGTGTGTGTGCACTTTGGATGGGTTAAATGCAGAACATGAATTCTGAGTATGTGTCACCATACTTGGCTGTATGTCACGTCACTTTTTCACTTTCACATAGGTAAGCTAACAAACTCCCTTAGGTACAGTGTTGCCAACTTAGCAAGTTGTTGCTAAATTTGGCAATTTGGCCGTCTACCCTAGCAACTTTTCCTTATATAAAATATATATATTGCTGAGATTTGATGCAGTGACACAATTTTGCACTATGATTACGTAATGACGTCACTTTACAATGACAATCTAAGTTTTGAACATACCTGTTATCTAGTAGTCATTATACAACTCTCTGAATGTATGTATGGTTCTGTACAGTGGAAAAATAACTCTTCCACACCAGCTCAAGCACTTCTGCCAGGGCAAATGATGTTTGACAGATAAATATGAAATCTGATTTAATAATCTTTCATAGTTTGTTTGTCATTGCTCCGACAAACAATATGAACATTAAAGTCTCATGAAGTTCGGCTATCAGCCTAAGAGACGTTATTGGAAATCTGACTCTCTGCTGACTTTTTTAATCAGATCATGATTCAGACTGATGAGGACCAGTCATGTTTTTGTAAAAAATGACAGAGGTTTTATTCTACACCAACTGTTAAAAGCCACATGTTTTTAGTTATACAGTTCTCTTTGATTTATAGAAAGTATGTCAACATACAAAACAATCTGCTTTTTGATTTAATGAGAGAAATATTGCGGGGGTCGATAGGGTCAGATGTGTGCTCATGCTTGTGGTTAAACCAGTGCAGACTTGCTCAACCCTGAAGGCAAACATCCTTTAAGTTCAAGATGTAGACATGTGTTTTACAACATACTCTTAGAAGTGGTACACATGTATGCGTAACAACAGCACTTGAAGACGTCTGGTACAGCGTCTGCCATCAGTGGCTACCGAACAAGAAAACTGTGACACTTCATTAATCATGCAAGAGCTGCTCTTAACTCAAGTAAAAAAAAACACAACTCTTATGATTGTGGTAAACCCATTCAGTAAGCACGATTATGAATTCTGTTTCAAATCCTCTTGATAACCAATTATAGGGGTTTGCATTTCACCAAGGCAGTGCAACATCTGTAGTTACAGAGGCGAAGCCCTACAAAATGTGTTAACTTGGCAAAGGATGGCGCCAACAGATGCTTCACATAAAATGGATCTGAGGCGATGATGTCATCATGTTACAATGTCATTGTTTTACAAATTCGCTCCGTGTGATAGAAGCGGGGGAGAAGAGGGGAATTACAGTCTGTAAACAAGCCAAGACAGCAGGACTCTGGAATTGTCTCGGCAGGAGGGCCTGCAGAACAGCCGTCTTCCTTTTCCACCCCGAAACCTCTGATAGAACATACTAGAAGCTGACAGCTGCGCACACTTTCTCTAATATGAGAGTGTTTCTTCAATTATCTTCAACTATTGCATCTGAAAACATGTGGTGGAAATGACATCAAAAAACACTTTTGAATAAAATTACCAATTCCATTGTCTTACTAAGGCTAATATCCTAGCATTATATGCATCTTGAATACACAAATAATTAATATTTATGCATTTTCTGCTCAGACACACCCACATACAAAATTAAAATTTTCCTGGGAATTATGCATAAGTACAATAGTTTTATTTGTATTATTATTAATAGTTTTTCTTAGATTTATAAGTAAATAAATTAAATGTATTTTAAATACAATTTTTTTTTTTGCTGTAAAATAAATTGTATGATGGATTGAGTCCAATAAGATTGAAAGTCTGAGTCAAGGGGAAAAGGCAACAAAAATAAATGGAGGCATGGTAAATAAATTCCAACAGCTTTAATGGGATTCTCATATAAAAAATGAAAAATAAAGTCTGTTAATTTTAACATAAAATCACCACCTTGGACATAAAAGTGATTGAATTTAAAGAAATGCAAACATTGATTATACTATCAACCACTTGTGAGGGAAAGTGATGTAGAAACAGAATCTGTACGCTGAAACTTCATAGTATGATGATTCATTTGAACAAAACCTCTTGTCGGCATTTTCTGAACCGAATCCAGACAACAGATAATTCAGAGTACAATAACCAAAGAGGTTTTTATTGGAGCTGAAAATAAAATACACATTTATTTTACAAAACATTTACACAGTAAATTGATCATTAAAAAACAATATCAATAGAAAGATTCGATTACATGACAAACATTATAAAAACAGTGAATGAGAAGTGTACAGCTTCCCAGGATAGAAAGCCATCACTATGATGCTATAAGGATTATATTCCTCAGTAGCCACACTATGCAAAACGTTTAATTAGATACACGTGAACAGCATCAGTGACCTGCACTGTAAAATATACATTATCACTATTGCAAAGCAGGTCTACATAAGTCTCTTACAGACTTAAGTTAAGCATAAATGGACGTTCACATTGATAGTTAGTCCCAAAGGTCACTTGTGTCACGTCAAATTGCCATTTCTCATTCAAATTTAACGGAAGTCCCAAAATACTGAAAGTACAGCATCACGGTTCTACACTTTAAAGCCCAGGCCTTTCAAAGCTTCAAATGAAATACAACATGTTCAGCTATCTCTAAATTGTTACATTGTTGCTCTGAGAACTAAATTGTTGGTTTTTAGGACGCTTTAATATTTGATGTAGATGTTTACCTCAAGTTTCTGTCACCTACATTTGTACTAAAAGTTATTATTATGCCCTTCAGTAAAGTTTCTGTTTTAAATGACTTGCCTTATATATTTCCACTGTAAGTGCATTAGGTTTAATGCAATCTTTGCTTGTTTTTAAAAACAAAATTGTCTTCTGTGGTAATCAACGGCACGTCACTAATGGCACAATATGGTATTTCTCAAAAAGAAGGGCCGTGATGTTTTCCTAACACTATCAATACTGCCAAAAATATACAAATAATAAATAACCAAGTACACAAAATGTATACGAAAAATATTTTAAGGCCAGAATTTCCTGCTTTTCCTGAGAAATGAGAGTCATTGTTTTGCAGATGAGAAGATCCAGAAATATGGTTAACTGGCGCAGATGTAGCCACAGACTGAATCCACACAAAAAATAATAATAATTTGATCCAGTGGTCTGATTTAGAGACTGTCCATCTGACACTTTGCGTGATATAAATAAAAACACCAGACCTAGTTTGGTTTAAAGTTAAACATGTGGAAACTGCCTGTTACACTAGTTGCGTGCCAAAGATCAGCATTACATAGTTGTACCAGTGGTTCATCGATACAGGGCTGCAGAACAATCAAAGAAATCCATGCCAATATATCGTGGGTATCCCTCCAGCACCTTCACTTCTACTGGGTCGAACTTCCAGTACTGCTTCCCTCTCAAGAAGTGGGCAAAGCCTGTGGAGTAATAACGAACAAAGAAACATTCTTTTTAAACTCCCTCCATCCTTTATAGATTCAAAAACATGCAAGAAATTATGTCTCAGTGACAGCCGTACCGAATCGGTCCTGGAAAGCAGCGTCGATGTCATCCGGAACGCCCCTCCAGTCCCTCATGCTGCGAGGGTGGACCGAGTCTACTCGGTTTTCCTTCAGGTTGAATCGCCAGTAGCTTCCTTTTTTGAAGAAGTAGATCTTCTGGGCCTTATCTTCTCCCCACATGAGGGCGGCCTGGATGTCAGTCACTGTTAGACCTAGTCTTCGTACAGAGTCCGGCCCTGTGATCTGCCGCTCTGCATCAAAAACCCAGTAACTCTGGCCTACAGAGAGATTGGTGGGTGTAATCAGTTTATGAATTCTCCAGTCATCATGAACCCATTTAGTTTAATGATTTAGGTTTACTGGATCATTAGACCACCAAAAGACATCTGTATTATAAATGTATACACTTTTTATTTTTATTTTTTTATTTACATATATATTAGTGCTGTCAAATATAAATCACATCTAAAATAAACGTTTTTGTTTGCATAATATATGTGTGTGTTCTGTGTATATTTATTATGTATATATAAATACACACACATACAGTATATATATTTTGAAAATATTTAAGTGTATTTACAAGTCTAGATTTATATTCATATAATTTATATAATAAATACATATATTTAATATATAAACATAACCTATTTATCTGAAATGTATTGTGTATGTGAGTATATTTATATATACATAATAAATATACAGAGCACACATACATATATTATGTAAACAAGAACTTTTCTTTTGGATGCGATTAATCGCGATTAATTGACAGCACTGATATATATATATACATATTTAATTATGATTATATATAATTAATATGGCCACCATGAAATGATTTCTGACTGTTCATGTGACACTAAAGACTGGAGTAATGGCTCTTAAAAAATGTTGCTTTGCCATCAGAGGATTAAATTAAATTTTAAATATAATAAAATACAATTTAAAAAGAGTTATATTACATCAATATTTAAGTATATTATTGTTTCACTGTATTGTTTGATCAAATAAATGCAGCTTTGGTGAGCAGTGGAGTTATTTCAAAAACATCTTGTTTATTTTGAGACAGTTTACCTTGGAAGAACCAGATATTTCCAGATTTGTCCTCAAAAGCAGCATCAATGTCACCTGGGATTCCTCTCCAGTGCCTGGATGCCAGTGCAGGATATCCAGTCTGGAGTTTACCATCACGGATCCGCCATACATAACCCGACTTAAAGAAAAACAGCTCGCCTCGGATCATAGATACAGCATCAAAGTCAGTTTGGCAAGCATCAGGCTGAAAATACAGGAAATAAGGAGAAGAAAAAAAAGAGAGTGAGAAGAATAAAGAAGAATTCCCAATATCAGATACAATCAGCCATATAACTCACCACTGTGCTTTCAATCTCATTTGTTTCTGTGACCTTAGGAGTTCTCTCCTCCGTCTTTACTTTATCATCTGTGTGTCTGGATCCATATAAAGACTGTATACCTCGCTTATCATCTTCACTCAATTTGAGTGGGTAGGAGAAAGTGTAGAAAGGCGACATCACTGCGCCTGGTGCCATGGAGTGCTGCAGTCCTAAAACATGACCGATCTCATGAGCAGCCACCTGGAGGAGGTCAGTACCTAGAAAGCAAGAGGAAATCAGTTTGTTTGTAATAAAACAAACACATTTTTGTTTCTGCAGGTGGCGAAGTTACAATAGTAGCAAGCGACAAGCAACAGACTTTATGAGTGACAGAACCGATTCATTCAATCTTTGATTCCTTCAGGAAAAAAACAAGTGGCTGGCAAGTGAGTCCTTGAACCATTCTCTCAACCGATTCATTAAAGTGGCCCATTAAAGGTTATGAAATGTTCATATTTTGCTCATTTAAAGCAGAGTTTGTGAGCTTTTAATTTTCCAAAGTGGCACCTAGTGGCAAAGAATTAATTTGCATTTATATTCAGACCAACGCTTAAGACTAATAAGTGTGCGGCCAATATGCTAATGCTTCATGTTGACGTCAGCATGAAACGTCTTGGGACACGTTTTAAAATGACTCGTTTCAATGATTCACAGTCGATTCTTTATTTTGAGAGACAGTAACTTTATACAGTATTGTTCAAAATAATAGCAGTACAATGTGACTAACCAGAATAATCAAGGTTTTTCATATATTTTTTTATTGCTACGTGGCAAACAAGTTACCAGTAGGTTCAGTAGATTCTCAGAAAACAAATGAGACCCAGCATTCATGATATGCACGCTCTTAAGGCTGTGCAATTGGGCAATTAGTTGAATTATTTGAAAGGGGTGTGTTCAAAAAAATAGCAGTGTGGCATCATCAATTTTGTGAAGAAACAGGTGTGAATCAGGTGGCCCCTATTAAAGGATGAAGCCAACACTTGTTGAACATGCATTTGAAAGCTGAGGAAAATGGGTCGTTCAAGACATTGTTCAGAAGAACAGCGTACTTTGATTAAAAAGTTGATTAGAGAGGGGAAAACCTATAAAGAGGTGCAAAAAATGATAGGCTGTTCAGCTAAAATGATCTCCAATGCCTTAAAATGGAGAGCAAAACCAGAGAGACGTGGAAGAAAACGGAAGACAACCATCAAAATGGATAGAAGAATAACCAGAATGGCAAAGGCACAGCCAATGATCACCTCCAGGATGATCAAAGACAGTCTGGAGTTACCTGTAAGTACTGTGACAGTTAGAAGACGTCTGTGTGAAGCTAATCTATTTTCAAGAATCCCCCGCAAAGTCCCTCTGTTAAAAAAAAGGCATGTGAAGAAGAGGTTACAATTTGCCAAAGAACACATTAACTGGCCTAAAGAGAAATGGAGGAACATTTTGTGGACTGATGAGAGTAAAATTTTTCTTTTTGGGTCCAAGGGCCACAGGCAGTTTGTGAGACGACCCCCAAACTCTGAATTCAAGCCACAGTACACAGTGAAGACAGTGAAGCATGGAGGTGCAAGCATCATGAAATGGGCATGTTTGTCCTACTATGGTGTTGGGCCTATTTATCGCATACCAGGGATCATGGATCAGTTTGCATATGTTAAAATACTTGAAGAGGTCATGTTGCCCTATGCTGAAGAGGACATGCCCTTGAAATGGTTGTTTCAACAAGACAATGACCCAAAACACACTAGTAAACGGGCAAAGTCTTGGTTCCAAACCAACAAAATTAATGTTATGGAGTGGCCAGCCCAATCTCCAGACCTTAATCCAATTGAGAACTTGTGGGGTGATATCAAAAATGCTGTTTCTGAAGCAAAACCAAGAAATGTGAATGAATTGTGGAATGTTGTTAAAGAATCATGGAGTGGAATAACAGCTGAGAGGTGCCACAAGTTGGCTGACTCCATGCCACACAGATGTCAAGCAGTTTTAAAAAACTGTGGTCATACAACTAAATATTAGTTTAGTGATTCACAGGATTGCTAAATCCCAGAAAAAAAAAAATGTTTGTACAAAATAGTTTTGAGTTTGTACAGTCAAAGGTAGACACTGCTATTTTTCTGAACACACCCCTTTCAACTAATTGCCCAATTGCACAGCCTTAAGAGCGTGCATATCATGAATGCTGGGTCTTGTTTGTTTTCTGACAATCTACTGAACCTACTGGTAACTTGTTTGCCACGTAGCAATAAAAAATATACTAAAAACCTTGATTATTATGGTTAGTCACATTGTACTGCTATTATTTTGAACAATACTGTACATGTTGCACTTTCAGATTTAAAGCTTTGCAGGATGTTTTCATTCACTTAGATCTGTGTTACACACTGCATGAAATGTCATTTTCAAAAATACATAATAGGACTTATTTAAAAGCACTGATTCATTCAGGTATAAAACAAGTGAATGGCTTTATGACTGAGTTTTGAATCATTCAAACAAATGATCCATTCAAGAAACTGATTCATTGAAGGACAATCCAACACTAAACTATGTTGCTTGGAGATGTACAAACAATGATTTTGCTTTATCGTCATTTTTATGTATTATAGTCAGCACAGCTAAAATGGTCAAAGCAACTTGCAATATTTTACATGAAAAATATGTAAAATGCTAAAGTTAGTCAGACTTTTGATGAACACTCATATTAAGCAATTCTCTATAATACTTGCAGTTGTGTGTGAATAGAGTTAATTGTAGCTAAAAAGTCACTCCAAATGAACCAGGACCCTCACTCACCCATACTGTTGCCCACTGTCCAAGTCTCATCATAGTCAAAGTGAATGTCTCCCTCTCGGTAAGTTCGGGGAAAGAAGGCATGAGCCAGAATTCCTCCTGGGCCGTCAAAAGGAAGATTGTCTCCATGCCAGTACCTGAATGTGAAACACAGTCTCTCAGACGACAGCACAAAACCAGTGATTCCCGTTCTCTTATTTCATCAACATGCCCGAAGAACTGATCGCTGAAAGAATTTTATAAGCACACCTGATTACATAGAATGATAAAATGAGGGTAAGAATAATGACTTGAACAGAGACATTGCTGTTTCCAACCGTACAGCATTGTAGCCTACTGTAACTGTCACACCTCAGTAACTTTCCTGATTCCCTTGTCTTCAATGGAATGCTAAATACCACCTTGTTTGAATGACACTGAATAAACTGAACCCTAAATTTTCCATTGTGAAATGCTGAAGGGTTAAATTACCCACAAAGCCCTGCAGGATTGTAGATCTTTAATCCTGGCAGACATGAAAGGTCAAAGAAGGCCACTATTCTGTTTAAATCAAACCCACAAATGTCCGGTCCACTGCTATGCCATTGATGGAATCTCGGACTGAGTCAGGACAAATGAAACTGATCACATTCCTAGAGTCCCACACTTCACTGAACTGACGTCCAGATGTTTCGCTTTATGCCAGATGGATCTAGATATTTCCTTCTCCTTTGAAGAAAAGTGGTATCCCTCATTAGAGCTTCATGCGTGCATATCTCAGAAACTTAACAACTGTACATTAGCGCTTTAACAGGAAGCCAAGTTTTCAGAGGGACTTTCATTTTCAAACAGAAAATGAAGAGAAAAAGCCACTGGTTTAAGCAAAACTTCCTTTTGAAAGAGACATGACATTTATATGGGTCTGGTGTGGCACCTACTGTAAATCAAGCACTTTTCTCCTGATTCATCATTTTGAGTTTAATGCTTTTGAGAAAATGGCCTCTAAACATTTGAAACAATTTTCAGACATTTGTTGTACTGTATATATCCTTCAACATACCTCATGGCCTCCATTTATGCTTTTTTCCATTCCATAACTAGTGGTGAAAAGGAAAAGACCATTTAAAAAAGCTAAAGTGATGCCAACAACACATTAAAGAGCCCCTGAAGTAACATTATCACTTCAATTTAGAAGCACAAATAGCATCATTTGAAACCTAAAACTGTTTTATCACAGAAATACACAAAAGTTTCCTCCACACACGTGTAAAATGATAGAGCACGTCACATGTTAAATAGGGGGAAGAAAAACTCAAACAGCACTTTGTAGTAATAATGTGCTTCCACAAGTCATGGCTTTTCTTACTATGGGAATTTAAGAAGTAACACACGTGCATGAATGGACGAGCAGTGTAAATTTTCGAGCTATAATCCTAAACCGACACCTCCTCTAATCTCCAGCTTCTAGAGGAGATGGAAAGCGTCTGTGCTTTACTAGTCAAGTGGAAACCTTTTCTCTTTGTGTCAATGAACACACATATCTGAACTCACAATAAGGTGTTAGAAGCTCTGTCAAATGAGAGGCCAGGGAAACAGTATTTCATCGATGACATGCAGAATATAAAAGGCCAGTCAAAGTGTGATGAATATGTAATTCTTTTCATTGCAGTGTTGTTTGCGATAAATCTTAGGATCACAGTTTCCATGAAAATATTAAGCAGAAATATTTTAAAAAGAAACATTTCTTAAGCACCAAATCAGAATAACATTTTCTGAAGTGACACTGAAGACTGGAGTATTGGCAGCTAAAATATTAAATATTACCAACAGATAAAATAATTCCAATTTCTATAAAACATACTGTAACATTATAAATAAGACTTATTATTGAAATTACTGTAAACTGCAAATACAACTCATTCATAAATATTTGCGGTTATGATGGCAAAACTCTGCAAACCTACAAAGTCATTACATATGCAAAAATGTTAACCAATCACAACAAAATGCATTTACATGTTCCTAAAGGTTCAATAGAAAAAAGCATCATGCAGGGTGAAAAATGGTCATAAATGACTTCTTGATCTAACATTATAACTGGACCTCAACTGGAGTGAAAATAATAAAATGATTAAATGTACGTTATGAACCCTTTTTTTTACCTGTTAAAGTCAATCATGATATCCGCCCGGCCACTGGTGACCTCAGTAAAGGTGAGAGGGGTGACGTCACTCCAGACATGCAGTGCCTCTCTCAGCACATGTCTGACTTTCTCTAAACTCAGCTGCCAAGGCGTCCGCATGATCCTGTAACACGAGCACAAACACTCATAAATGCTCATTACAGACCACCCATGTGTTTTTCATTCAGTCTCTGGTGCATTGCCCCAATAATTCCTTTTATTTGAACATGTTTGCTACCTTTCCTGGAAGTGAACCAAGGGACTGGATCATAAGCTGGCTGTTGTGAAAGACAAGCTCAGTCTGAATGGATTAGACACGGTATTACTACAGTGCTCTCTGACCATGATAACAGAACGCATGTGATACTTGATATTGTGACAGTGATGGTACCACTATCCGGTTACATGCATATAAGTCTTACATATAATAATATAACAATAATATAACATATAAGGAATACATAAGATATTTCAAGACTCTTTTGTTTCTTGTCATATAGAAAGATCTTTTTTAATCCAAAACAATTCACAGTACACTGCATTAATGAAAATCTTAGAGGCTTTAAAGGGATAGTCCTGTTGGAATGTTCTGTTATCATTTCCTCACCCTCATGTTGTTCCAAACCTGTACGACTTTTGTTCTTGTGTGAAACACAAGACAATATTTTGAAAGATTTTGGTAACTATACAGTTTACGTTTCCATTGACTTCCATTGTATGAATAAGAATACAATGGAAGTCAATAGTTATTCAAAATTTCTTCTTTTGTGTAAATTATAGCTGAAATGTGTAAAAGATTTTATGTGGACTATTCCTTTTATAACTTTCTTTTTAGCATTTATCTTGAATTAGATCTTTTCTGGTCCAGAGTTTACTATCACACTTTTTTTATTCTAAACCAGCAGTTTACCCATTTTTAATGCTTTTTATCAATTAAAATGCTACTTTCATCTTTCATAGAATGAGCCCACAGGTTTTAACTTCTCTCAGATGAAAGACACACTACATTTTTAAAGCTTGCTAAGTGATGAAGGCATGCATGCTTATTTTCACAAGCAGAATCCCCACTGAGCACATTTAAGCTGGTCGACCACAAATCTGTATC
Organism: Carassius gibelio; assembly: GCF_023724105.1. Lineage (NCBI taxonomy): Eukaryota > Metazoa > Chordata > Actinopteri > Cypriniformes > Cyprinidae > Carassius > Carassius gibelio. The sequence continues at coordinate 20,392,287 of NC_068416.1, read as the reverse complement.
ATGTTCCACAAAACTTCCCTTTAGCGCATTTCATAAAAAAGGAAAAGGAAAAAAAAAAAGCACCTTATCTGAAGTATTGTTTAGCTCCCAACCAGCAGCTATAGTGACTGTTACCTCTGCTCTGTGTTGTTTTCATGCTTGGACACCTTCATGCTTGGACATTATTAGCTCTGTGGGATAGGGATCGCTCTGGGGCTGCATGTTGGAGCCACAAACTGTCTCAGATTGTGGGGCTTCTGCAGTCTGCAAGCCCAGACAGGAGCTATGACAGCAGGAGAGAGCCCAGTGTGGTACTCTTTAAACATTGTCCTTAGTCACTGCTACAATTAGAGAATTCCTCCCTATTTGCTGACCTAGGACTATGGCTACTACCACAAAGGAATTAATTGAAACGTAAATCAGGTTAAGTGGCTTTAAAGTGCTAATACAGTGGCCCCAAATAGGTTTTATAGATACTTATATGTCAGGGCTTTTCAAACTGAGGTCTAGGGACTCCCAGGGGACTAGAAGAGGCATCTTTGGGTTTGTTATTTTATGTTATTTTATTTATTTCATTTAGCAAAAAATATATATTATCTTTAAAGCATCACTTACAAATAGTGTTATTTTGGATTCAACAATCCAAGCAAGTGGCTTATTTTCTCTCTTTTTTCTTTTTTTACTACTTTCAGCAATAATGTCTAACCATCTGGTCCAATGATGGCTTTAATGAACAATATTAGTAAACATGTCATTCATCATGATTTACTGAAGGTGTGCCTCACACTTGACTTTAAACATGCAAAATGACTTCAGACCCCAATCGACTGCACACACATGTGACATGAAAGACACAGATTTACTTAAGGTTACAGGCTCATTAAAGTAACTGAATTGACAGTATGGTGGGGTAGAATGGGGGGGGGGGTTGTTTGAGTTCATTTTGCACATGTACAGTCTGTCATTCAGTGAAGGGACAAATTACAGAGGACAGTGAGTTGCTATAGCCAATAAACAACCTTCAGAGACGTGAGTCACGACAGCTCACAGTGGCACAGCATTAGAATGCTGCTGACTGGGGTTTACTGGAGATAAAATATGTGCATGAGTTGCTGTTTTGACATTAGATTCTGATGAGGCAGCACTTAGTATAGGCTAAAAATTGTTAAATGATTTCAGTTTTTTTTTAAAGGAACCATTAATGTTCATTTTCAAGCTGCAATCCACCCCCAAAATAGATAAAAAATTAAAACTTGTTTTATGTAAATTTACAGTACAGTGATGAATTATAAGAGATGGATCAATATTAAAATTCAACATTTTTCAATTCTTAATTTTTCAGCGTATGATGTAGGACTCACATGTTAATATGATAGTCTTGCAAGAACCAATTTTCTTTTAAAGCAAATGAAAACCAAGCTTATTTTGGCTTACAATGAAATCTTATGCCATTTTTCATTACAAATCCTCATGTTGTACTTGTAATACAGGACTTTATTTAAATTGTTATAACACAATCACTTCACTTCAGAAGGTCTTCATTAGAACTAGAGGTATTTCAAATTGCTTGGCGAGAAAGTAACCTGTCCCACCGAAAAACATTAAAAACTGCTAGATCTGATTACTTTTTGTCTCTTTTAGAAGAAAACAGAAAACAAACATAACCACAGGTATTTATTTAATACAGTGGCCAAATTAACGAAAAATAAAGCATCAACAAGTGTTGACATTTCGCATCAGCACAGTAGTAATGAATTTATGAACTACTTTACTTCTAAGATCGATAGTATTAGAGATAAAATTGTAACCATGCAGCAGTCAGCTACATTATTGCATCAGACAGTGCACTATAGATCCCCTGAGGAACAATTCTACTCATTCTCTACTATAGGAGAGGAAGAATTGTACAAACTTGTTAAATCTTCTAAACCAACAACATGTATGTTAGACCCTATTCCATCTAAGCTCCTAAAAGAGGTGCTTCTAGAAGTCATAAATACTCTTCTGATTATTATTAATTTGTCATTGTCATTTGGATATGTCCCCTAAACCTTCAAACAGGCTGTTATTAAGCCTCTCATCAAAAAACCACAACTTGACCCCAAAGAACTAGTTAATTACAGACCAATCACAAAACTCCCTTTTCTGTCCAAGATACTAGAAAGGGTATTATCCTCACAATTATATTCCTTCTTAGAGAAAAATGGTTTCTGTGAGGATTTTCAGTCAGGATTTAGACCGTATCATAGTATTGAGACGGCTCTCCATAGAGTTACAAATGACCTGCTCTTATCAACTGATTGTGGTTGTATCTTTCTATTAGTGCTATTGGATCTTAATGCTGGGTTCGACACCATTGACCATTCTTTGGCATAGACTAGAAAACTTTGTTGGCATTAATAGAAGTGCATTAGCATGGTTTAAACTGTACTTATATGACCACCATCAATTCGTAGCAGTGAACGAAAAGGTATCATATAGACCACAAGTGCAGTATGGAGTACCACAAGGCTCAGTACTAGGGCCATTACTCTTCATGCTTTACATGTTAACCATGGGAGATATCATCACGAAACACAGTATTAGCTTTCACTGTTATGCTGATGATACTCAGCTCTATATTTCTAAATAAAACAGAGGTGTCAATTATAGGACCTGAAAACTCTGCATGTAATAACCTAGAACGCTGTCTAAGACTTGATGGGTGCTCTGTCAGTTCTTCATCATCAGTTAGGAACTTACGTGTGCTATTTGATAGCAATTTTTTCTTAGAAAGTCACATTTCTAGCAATTTTCCATCTAAAAAATAAATCTAATTAGTGACCTATGCTCACATCAAATGCTATAATGTTAATGTGTTTATGACCTCAAGGTTAGATTAGTGTAATGCTCTATTGTGTGGTTGTTCTGCATGGTTAATAAACAAGCTCCAGCAAGTCCAAAATGCAGCAGCTAGAGTTCTTACTAGAACCAGGAAGTATGACCATATTAGCCCAGTTCTGTCAACACTACACTAGCTACCTATTAAACATCATATAGATTTTAAAATCTAGCTTATTACTTATAAAGCCCTGAATGGTTTAGCACATCAGTATTTGACATCCACTTCATTCTCAAAACTCTGGCAAATTGATAATACCTAGAATATCAAAACCAACTGTAGGCAGCAGATCCATTTCCTATTTAGAGTCTAATCTCTGATATAACTTACCTAACATTGATTGGGAGGTAGACACACTCTTGCAGTTTAAATCTAGATTAAAGACTTATCTCTTTAACCTGATTTATACATAACACACTAATATGCTTCTAATATCCAAATCCGTTAAAGGATTTTTAGGCTGCATTAATTAAGTAAAGCGGAACCGGGAACACTTCCCATAACACCCAATGTACTTGCTACATCATTAGAAGAATGATGTCTACACTAATATTAGTCTGTTTCTCTCTTATTCCGAGGTCACCATAGTCACCAGGTCCAGTACGTCTCCAGACCAGATGGTGGAAAGGTCCTCTACAGCCCTGAAAGACAGCGGAGACCAGGACAACTAGATGAGCCCCAGATACAGATCCCCTGTAAAGACCTTGTCTTAGACAACCACCGGAACAACACCACAGGATACAGATGATTCTTCGCAACAATCTGACTTTGCTGCAGCCTGGAATTGAACTTCTGGTTTCATCTGGCCAGAGGAGAACTGGCCCCTGACTGAGCCTGGTTTCTCCCAAGGTTTTTCCTCCATTCTGTCACAGATGGAGTTTTGGTTCCTTGCCGCAGTCACCTCATTAACAGTGATATCGTTGATTGATTGCAAATTATTGCATAGAAACTATTTAAACTGAACTGAGCTGGATGATGACATCAATTAATTATATGACGAACTGCCTTTAACTGTCATTTTGCATTATTGATACACTATTTTCCTAATTAATTTTGTTCAGTTGCTTTGACACAATCTGTTTTGTTTAAAGCACTATATAAATAAATGTGACATGACTTGACTTGACTTATTGACCCCCTAGAGCTGTGTGGAGTAGTTTTCATGATGGATGGATGCACTTTTTTGGACTTCAAAATTTAAACCACAATTTGCTGCTATAATAAAGCTTGGATGATCCAGAATATTATTTTAATATAACTCTGATTCTGAAAGAGTAAAGTCATGTACACCTAGGATGGCCTGAGGGTGAGTAAATCATAGAGTCATTTTCATTTTTGGGTGAACTGTGGTTCTTTTTCTATCCCTTTAAGTGAGCATTGGATTGCATTAATTTAAACAGAAAATTATGGCAGATAATATAATATGGTATAACATAATAATAATAAATATTTATAAATATATACATCATTTATATATAAATATGACATTTTATGGGGATATAAAGAGTTCAGATCCCATGATTTTCTAAAGAATTTTTTTTTTTAATGTTTTGACTATTTTTACAGTATGCAGACACAAAGACTATTCTGTCCTACAGCAATGTGTCTTGGTTCAGATGGAGAACCATGGGTGATTTATAGGCTGTAAAAGCCTATAAATCTTTTTATGGAAAGGACCATGTTTTATGGGAAGTACCATAAATCAAGGGATAGTTTTAATCAGAGGTTGTAAGGCTGGATTTCTTTGTCTGGATCCACATCTCACCCCCTGCTGAGCACTGAAGGGAAACTAGAACCATTTGGGCTCTGCGCCCATAACACACATGAGTGCTCTGACATGTGACATCTTCTCCTAGTCAGGTCATGACCTCTCTGACTTCAGATTACAGAGAGTACTATGTCCGTTGGGAACCGTCTTTGACAGAGATATATGAGGCAAATCAGTCAAAACATGAAGTGGTGACCAGACAAGTTACCATAAGTAAGGCCATCATGTCAATCAAAAGGCTTCTTAAAGGTATAGTTCACTCAAAATGAAAATTCTGTCATCATTTACACTCTCTCATGTCATTCCAAACTGTTTAACACAAAAGAGGATATTTTGAAGTCACTGAGATCAATAGTCAATGGATTTTCATTGTGTGTTTAAGAAAACAAACCTTGGGACATTTTCAAAAAAAGTTATTTTCTGCAGAAGAAAGAAAGTTGAACAGATTTGGAATGATGAGTGTAGGTATAATTTTCATTTTGGGTGAACTATTCCTTTCAAAACCAATGAAATTCAGCAAGCGACTGTGTGTTTAAGAAAATTATTTACTGCTTTAAATAAAAGGGGGCTTGATACATATTTCTTGCTGTGTTCTGGAGCCATGCAGTCCTGGGTCTGAGACAGTTTATTGCTTCTAATTAAGTGGGTGTAATAGTGAAAAGAGTGTGTGGTCTTTTCTAGAACTGATAACAGCTATAAGAAATGTGAGAAGATAAAGAAAGAAACATTAGAAGTGAGTATTTCCTATGTGTATTTCTGAGATAAAAGGCGAAAGTTCTTATTACACTCTGTAATAAGAAAAAAAAATTTAATGTATAGATTCAGTTAAATGTGTGTTGACTGGGAGCTAGGATACCAAAAATAAGCTATATTATTGCCTCAGTGTGGCCTTTGTTGTGTAAGGCTCAAAATAGTGCCTTGTCAATGCATCAAAGTCATTTTCTCCCATTTACAATTTAATGTTTAATTCATTTTATGTCTATCATCTCATTAAGTGTAGACACAGCAAGCAACCACAACCGCAATCCGTGCAAGTCTTACTTGTATGTGAGGTCTGTTTTGTCCCAGCGTCCTCCGAACAAATCAAAGCGTTTTTGGCGATGACGGCCCCCAAGCAAACCTCCTTTGAGGGTTGAGTAATTAAGGACGCTCCCTTCCTTCTGTGAGGGGTAGTCTGGGACTCCACAGCGAGGTCTGTTCCAGAACTCAGTGTCATTCTTGGGAAGAGTCGAGTGTGGAAGTACTCTTTTATTGCTAGAGTCTTCACTCAGGGTGTCCTGAATGTGATGAAGCCGGCCCCTCTTCTTCAGGCCATGGTGATGGGTCTTTTGAGGCCAGTCCTGTCAACACACACATAAACTGTCAATTAAATGTGCATTTGACCTTCTTTTATAGATGCTACACTATTAAATTGGGTTTGTTTGATGGCTAAGGTGTGGTTGTGTTTTAGTGTTATGTTATTTGGTTGCTAGAGTATTCTGGCTGGTTTACAGGGCATTGCTAGACCAAAACTAATAAAAAATGTCAACATGAAAATTTGAAATATAAAATAAAGTGTAAATATATGAGAAACCTAAACAAGTGTTGCCTTTGAAATAAATTAAGTTTAAGTGGAAGCAATAATATTGCTAAAATTTGAACTGAAATAAATGTAATAAGTTTAATTAATAAGAACAGAAATGTAAAAAAATAAATAAAAATTTCAAAATCACAAAACATTGTAAAAAATGTAAATAAAATATAACCTAAAAATAAAATGTATATAAAAATAAAATAAAATAAAATAAAAGGTTATTCAAATTATTAATATAAATAATATAAAAATAACACCGGATGCTAGGGATTTTTTGGCAATGCTAGCTGTATTTTTATTATTAACAAAAACTGTTCATTTCTTTTTTTATTATGTTTATTGATATAAAGCTCAAATAAAATATACATTTTACATGAAAAACACAAATGTAAACAAAAATGTGAAATTTACTCAAATAAAAAAAACTGAAATGAAAAATAAGTAAAGTTAATTATAAATGCATTAAAAACAAAATGAAAAAATATGAACTAAAATGTAAAAATATAAAAAAACTAAAATATTAAAATAAAAGCTTGAATATGAATAAATAATACAATAGAAGTACTAAAATAACTATAATTTCTAGGGCATTGCTAGGTGGTTGCTAGGGTGTTCTGGTTGGACAAACAGTAAGGTGAAGACGCAAATAAAGTCTTGCTGTCTAAATTGGGAGCAAAATTTGTGAAATTATAGTTGTGTATCAGTTGGTCTTACGTCACTGATAATTTGCAAGAAGCATTATCACAGTCAATTTCCTCACCCAAATTTCAAGGAAATGGTTCTGTTAATGGGCTGGGAGGTTAACTGCCTGGAGGGGAAAGTTAGATTGCCCCAATTTCTGTCCTTCCCTAAACCTCATCGCAATTCTGTACTCCAGCTGTGTGGGTTTAGAAGCCTCCTTCACACTCTTTTCCTTCTCTATACCTCCTTCTTTCTCTCTAATTTGTGCTTGGTTTAGAGGCCAGGGGTGGTATAGGGTTGAACTATTTCTTTTAAATGCTTTTAAAAATCCTTCCGCCTCTCGTAGCCATAGGGAGTCTTTTAAAAGCTGTAATTTAAGCACAAACTATATTTAGACAACCATAAAACATTTACAAATATAAAGCAGGAAGTCTGAAAAGAAAAAAGTCACTTGTTTAAATTTTAGTTTATCATTGAAAGCAGGTCCAACTATCATAAATATATAACAGACTAAAGCGAGTGGCTTAAGAGGAAATGAGTAGCCAATTTCTTAAGGTTTTGGAATTTTTTTTCGTTAAACAGCCATTCTGTTTAGCACAACAAAGGATGAGTGACAGGACATTTTGTCAATCTCTCTATCTCACATTGGCTGTTAAGTAGTTCTTATAAAGCACATATTCTTCATGACCATATTCCACATCCCTAAACATACCCAATACCTAAAATTAACAACTAACTTAGTATCTTTAAGTTAGGAGTCTATTAAGGCAAAAGTCATAGTTAATGGTTTGTTAATGGCGGGAACTGGACCTTAAAATACATTGTGACCAATAACAGTTTCAAATTCAATGCAAACAGACAAACTGCTTATTGCTGGTTATCAGGTTAGAAGATAATGTAACTCAAGACCAATTCTAACAAATAAAAGGAAAAGCGACCAAATTTTTGTGGGCAAGTCGAGACGTAGTACCTTAGTAAAAATCCGCTGACATGTGAACTTGATAGTGTTGCTAAAACATGACCCCACACCCCCGGCAATGAGGAACAGCACAAATTCCACAGATAGAAGTGAAGAATTCACTGCGCTTTATCTACTATGAGTTTGTTTCTCTTAAATCTGCTGAGTGTGCATGGACTTTCCATGCAGGCTAAACCGTCATTAAATGGTCAAACATGTTGAAAGCATGTAATTTAAGCAGTCTCTAAACAACCTGGAGACAGGCAAGTTTTTTGTACAACAGTCAAGATTGTTTATTGTAGAGCAGTGGAACCTCTCAGCGATGACAAACTGGCTTCGAGTCTACTTAGAGAGCGACGGAGGTGGAAGAAAAACACCCGGGTGTCTCTGGTTCAGCGGGAGTCAAGGGTTAAAGGTTAAAGCCTACATCAACAAAACAGACCCCTTGGGCCAAAGTAAACGCACATACTCCCATTTCAAACCAAAACTCAGTAGACAGCCAATGTTTTTCCCCTTTTAATAGACCAGTCCTGTATAACCCATGCATAATTCCTGAACAAATCAATCTAAAAGTTTTGGTTCCATTTAAATTTTCCAAGGGTTTTTGTATGTTTCCCAAGACTACATTTATTTGATCAAAAATACAATAAACGCAAGAATATTCTGAAATATTTACTCCAGTCCTTCGAGAATCAAGCTAATATACTGCTTAAGAAACGTTTATTTCTCATTATCAAAGTTGACAACAGTTATGCTGCTTAATGTTTTTTTTGAAAATGTGATCATTTTTTTCAGAACTCTTTGACGAAAAGAAAGTTTAAAAAGTTCATTAGCATTTTAAGCTATCACTTTTAATACATTTAATGTGTCTTTATTACAGAAAATAGTACTGTCCTCAAACTCTTGACATAGAGTGGACATAAAAAGTCTACATAACAAATAATAGAAATACTATAAACTCATATGACCCACTTTTGTAACTACATTTTATAATATGCTGTCAGTATTTTATAAGAGGTGGAGGTGCTCAGTGCAAACAAGATGGCTCAGGTTGCTTATGTAATAATACATAAGTACATATTAGCAGCTGAAACTGCTATAAGCATGTAGAGTCAAAGCCATGTCTCGAAAGAAACAGCCAAAACATAATTTTCTCAACAAACAACCCAACTATCAATCTATCATTAGATCTTGCGCCATAATTGTGGCAGCTCTAAAAGCTAAATTAAACTGAAACGTGCCTGGAAAAAAAAAACTGTCCTTATTTACTTATCAACATTTTCAACTGGAACTATGAGCGTATTTCCATAGGACACAAAAGGAGGGTTTAAATTGGGGGAATAATATTGGGTGAACTGTTCCTTTAAGACTAATTTAAAAAAGATCAATGTGACTGCACTATTGAGGGACTACATAAGTCTTTGCATTCACATTCACACACACACATCTCATTTTAACAAAAGCCCAAATCAAAGAACCTTTTCTTAACCAGACATTCCTCAAGCCTGGGCGTATTTTACAGCATCCACCTGCATGTAGTGAAACATGTGAAAATGGGAGTCCGTTCAGAAACCCACTGAAATGTCTTCAGAATTACCATAGACACATGTTCCATATAAAACAAAGGTATCTCTTTCCAAGCCTCATCATGTTGTGCAAATGTATGACGTTTTTATGATACCTTCCTGACAGATATATGCCTCTCATCAGCTGACAAACAAAACCAACTGGGAATTATTTTACCTTAAGCTGCAGTCACACCTTTACGCATTCAACCATCAGGCATTTGTGCCTGCGGGAAGATCTGTATGTTCTAGACAATGCAGAAGAGCTATTATTTTTATCACCCACATTTAGAATATCAAATATCCAACATTTGGGGATAGAAAAGGAACAAACAGGAATGGAAGAAGCACCATAAACAAACTTCTATTTTCACAGCATGTGCATCTGTAGGTCAATAGGTCAGCGGGTAAAACTCTAACATGATACATTTTGTTATGCTGAAACAAAACACAGAGACCCAGAGCCAGAAAGAAGCCTTTGGGGGAAATCCAGAAGAAAAGAACTGACATGTCAGTGCAAGAATAAGGTTTGGGGAGAATAGGAGTGCCTGGCATCATGCCATCTCCATAAGGTTTCTTAGGATAACTTCTTTGTTGGCAGCCAAATCTTTCTCTTTGAGGCATCCGGATGATGTCAGCAACTCTTTACACTCATCAGCACAGCCAGCATCAAGAGCAAAGCATCATGAATTTCCAAGATACGCCCAAAATTACTTTTTTTAATTTGGATGACTGTTTACTACTGACTCACTCAGCAAGCCATAGAAACACAGCCAAAAGCACTTCCTACCATCTTACTTTGTTGGCTTGGCATTTTATTTTCTGTGCAACCCTGATCCAAACATCCTGGCTGCATGGGTCTCATTGTCTCTCTGAAACATTCCTTTGTCAAGAGAAAAATTACAAACAAGAAATTCCAGTCTGTTATATAGACATTTTCTGGCACATTAAAGTAGGCCACAACTAGAGATAATGAATGAGCATGCCAGAGGAAATCGGACTAGGGTAAATATTTACCCGCAAAAACCTCCAGAGATCTGCATGCTTTGGGGTTGTATACACAAGTGATTATACTGAAAAGGAAGACTGTTTAGTGGGAAAATGATGTTGATGGAAGATGTTCATGCAGAAAGTGTGTAGTGCATCTAAGGTAGACCATTAGTGTCTCATAGCCTAGGGAGGCAAAATACTATTGCTTTTGAATCTTTAAATAGTTCCCACTTGTTCCACCTTAATAAAGCGAAAAAGGTGACAACTAGGACGTATTATTATGGAAGACAACTGCAGTGAAAAGTTTGATGCATTGCCAGGAACAACAATGAACTTGAAACAAAGGTACTTCAAGGCCAAGTTCTTTTGTCTGCAAATTTCTGTAGAGATAGGAAACAGCTGTCGATAGCTTCTAGAATTTAAGGTCAGGTGACAGCAAAAATGGTGGTTTTTAATCAAAACCAGGTACGTCAGGGTTTCTGGTGTCAGTCATGCTCTCGTTTGTGCCTACAGGCAAGAAATCTAAACCAAACGGCTCCACAGGTGGTGCGTTACAACTGACCCTGACCTTATATGCTCTATCCACTCCAAGCTTGTGTGCCCTTTTCTTTCAAATGTTGAGACTGGGTTATAAGGATAACCCAAACTAAATAATTGGTAGGGATTAACAAGGGTACCTAGAATGGGTAAGAAAATCTGTTTTGCTCTGCTTTTTTTTACGCTACATGATGGCTTACTAGATTTGTGCATGATTCAGAAATGAATTGAAAATACCTTTTACATTCCAATTCTATTCCTGAATATGAACAACAGGATGCAATTAAAAATCTTCTGAAATTCAAGGACAGAAAGTAGGACAGATGAATGCATAGAACGGTAGACAGATGGATAATAAGATGCATAGAATGATGGAAGGATAGACGGATGGATGGAAAGAAAGAATGATAGATGCATAGAATGGTAATTAGATGGACAGTTAGATGCATAGATAGAAGGATGGATGGAGGGATGATGGATAGACGTATAGAACGGTAGATGGATGGATGAAAAATAGATGCACAAAACGGTGGATAGATGATAGATCTGCAAAGAATGATAGATGTCTAGAACGATGGATGGATAGATGTGTGGATGATGGATATATGCATAGAACAGTAGATAAATGTATGGATCGAAGAAAGATACATAAAATGAAAGATAGATGTTTAGGTACATGCATTGATGGATGGATGGGTGATTGATGGATGAACACTTAGAACAGTAGATAGACGGATGGATGGATGGATGGAGCGAAAGACTGATTAATAAAATGTGATATAGATGGATGGATGGATGGATGGATGGATGGAGCGAAAGACTGATTAATAAAATGTGAGAGATGGATGGATGCATGGATGGACGAATGATGGATAGACATATAACAGTTGATGGATGAATGGTTATAGAGGATGAATGGATGGATGATGGATAGATGCTTAGAACAGCTGTTAGACAGATAGATAGATATGGACAGACAGACAGACAGATAGACAGATAGACAGACAGACAGATAGATAGATAGATAGATAGATAGATAGATAGATAGATAGATAGATAGATAGATAGATAGATAGATAGATAGATAGATAGATAGATAGATAGATAGATAGATAGATCATCATTTTTGAATTTCACCCACCCTTGTGCACTGTACATTAGTCATGTTAGTGTGTTGACTGAGTTGTTTTGGCAAGTCTTCATGGATCTTGTGAATGATGAACGATGCCTTAAAAGAAGGACATCAGCTTTTCTTGTCTCAGGGGGGTCAACAAATGCAGTGGTAGCTATCTGGATCCTTGCATTTCCCCTCTGTCAGCAAACACGGGTTTGTTATCCTGCTCAGCGTGCCAGATGACTTGCCCCTGCCTGCATAATCTCCTGCTCCAGCTTTGTCAACATTCAAGAACAAATTGACAGCACATGCTCTGCATCAACGCATCGACAAAACATGTACACACTTTGTCTTTAAAAACGTCTGGAGCTGGTTTGATTGCCATTCCTGTTTGATTAGTCTGATTGCAAACATACAATAAAATTAAGCTGCTCTTTATAGCTAGATGCTTTGACAGCATGCAATATTTCATTGTCATTTTGTGGTTATGCTTTGTGTGTCTGGGGATATTCAGCATTCTAAAAGAAAGACAAAGTGTTCAGTTATTCTCTACCCTGTTACAACTCATTTCAAATCTTTCATTCACAGATTTGTGTTTTTAGGCTGATATTTTCCCTGGCAAAATCTCTGTATGGATCTATGACAACTGTGTTACAACAGCCATCTGTATAGTTCTTCTTTGTCCACTTCCTCTAAGCCTTACAAGCTCTCTCTTTCTTTGTGCAGAACAAAGTTCTTACAGCAAGATTTCAGTTCTTCGAAGATCAACAGGAAGTTTAAGCTATAAAAACTACATCATACAATTATAGTTTTTTTTTTTTTGTTTTTTTTTATTGTTGTTGTTGTTTCTGAAACCAATTCAACATAAAGAGCTGGGTGGATTCAACAGAATAACATTGAGCTATATGGATTAAAAGACACGATAATGAATTCAAACATTGTCTGCTTTTTCATGCTATAAGTGCACATGTATGTGCCTTCATTTGGTTGTTTCTGAATGCAACATTAATGTATGATTAAATTAATATTCCAGCAAAAAATTGTGTTGGAGGTTAAATTATAAGAAAATTAATTAATACATTTAAATTTTAATGTTCTATATTTTCTTCTCAACCTGTTATTGCATTTCTATTTCACTAAATATCTACTTGGTCATCGCTAAAGTTGACTAGGATATGTTTCAGACAATTAGACAGCATGTCAACTTGTTTTTGGAAGCCTTTTTGAAACAGTTTCAGCACCATCATACATGCCATTCACTTATTAGGCAGCAATGCAGTTGCCTTTTCAAACACTTTCAATAACTCACTGACCCAAACGCATACCTGAAAAAACTTTCTACGGCAGGTCCCACCCCTGAAACAGCTGCAGACTTACTGAATGTAAACTACACTAAGCAGTTTTGTTCTTTCAAAACAAAAATCTTATGATAAGTATGATAATATGATAAGATCCCACACATTTCACTGATGCAAATATAAATGAGCTCTCTGCCGGTATTGCCTTCTTCATTCACATCACACAAGTTTTGTTTATTCTAGCAGCATTTCTTGTGTAGATGCATGAGTAACAGTTGAATGGTGACGAATTGGTAGCAATGAATCATTCAAGTTGCATTCACATTTGAAATTAATCCTCTGTTAATTTTTGTATATTTAATAGTACTTCTATATCATATAGTGAAAAAGATGCTTATTTGTAAGTATTTGCATGGAGTGAAATTACTTTCGATTAAAATGTGTTTACATTATTTTTGATTTGGCTGACAAGTCTAAAATAGGCTACTTCAGTGGATCTTTATATCTGTTATTTTGTAGTTGCTTACAATATTTTTAAATGCACTTACCGCTGCAGGTTTGTACCTGTGGCTGTTTCCGTCTGGTACCGGTAGAGAATGAATGCACACTAAGCAGTATATGACTGCAGCGAGAAGCAGTGCAGATCGCATCATCCTGATCTGATTCAGAGTGCACTTTGCTATTCGAGCGCGAGGGAAGGCGGGGAGAGAGCGCGCGCCTGTCTGTCGAGCTTTACTCTGACCAAGTGCAGACTAGCCGAGGGATTTTATACTCTCTGATTTCTTTGTTCTCTTTTCTTCAAATTACACTTTTCTTTTAGGGGCTGGAGTGGCAAGTTCACCGGCAACCACGTGATCCAGCCCTCCATTCCTCTGGCGCGCTCCGTCGCGAGAGGGGAGACGGTGGGTAGAGAGCAGGATTAGTTTTCAGTGATGTAGGTTAGTAGAAGAGGTTTTGATAGTGACTGTCCTGTCTAACAGTTGGACACGGTAATGATTCATTTTATTAGTCGCTATATTGACGACGTGTCTGCTATGTCTATAATTTGTTTGTGATTTTGTGTCCGTGTTTGAAGTGCACCTGTTTCATTTAACCCTCGTGTTCTTTGCATATTACCGAGTAATAAGAAATAAGGCTTTTAATCATTTTACAAATAAATGAATATATACACATAACCAATATGTAAATTAGTTTATTTCTTCATCATAACAGATTTGAAGAAAGTTAGCATCACTTCAATGGAACCACTGCAGTGAATGGGTGCCGTCAGAATGAGCGTCCAGACAGCTGATTAAAACATCAGAATAATCCACAACCTGACTTAATCCATCAGTTAACATATTGTGAAGTGAAAAACAAATACATCAAAGTGTTTTTACTTAAAACAGAAAGTTCTGACCAAAATACATAAGCCCAAAATACATAATAACATCTCCTCTCACATCAAATTCTATCAAAATGTTTGTTTGGAACTGTTTTGAAATATTTTAACATGTAAACAGTCCTTGTTCTATGCTTATTTCTCTCCTGATTTAGAAGAGGCTTTTCACCTTTTTCAAGCAATACAGATGAAGAACTTATAGCCAAAAAGCAACCAGTTTCAAGTCTTAATGATGAATTCACACAGTTTTTTGCTTCACAAGACATTCATTGATGAACTGGAATGTGAATTAATTGTTTATTATTGAGATTTTTTTATCGACTGTTGGAAATCTCATTTTGACGGCAACCAGAAGATCCACTGGTGAGCAGGTTATGTATTGCAAAATGTATCCAAATTTGTTCCAGTGAAGAAACAAACTCATCCGGATGGCCTGAGGGAAGGCAAATTTTCTATAAGTTAAACTATTAACACATAAAGCATTAATGTCTGTCTCAACAGAACATAAGGGTTAATTGCATCAGATGAGAAGGTTTACCTGAGTGAAATACAGCCTGAATTTATTGAGGTTGAAACAAATGCTGTGTTCTGGATTTGGCACTGCTCAAAAAGTGGCATGCTTGATTTATTCACCTGACCTAAAAGCACCTGACAATGAGAAGACACATTTCTCAGATGCCTCTGGTTAAAGCGCATGAACGGTGTCATTAGTGTTGAGTCCATTGTTGGGGAAATTGCCTGCTCGGAAACGATCTGTAAATTAAAGGGCCTTTGCTGATCTCTTTTGAACAGCATCGGTCCGGGGTGTCAACTAAGGAAGTTGAAGTTTTGAGGAGAGGTCTTACAGCACAGCCAATATCTACACAATCTAAAACAAATCAGTGAGTTGGAACAAAGTACTGTAATAATTTCCCAAACTGAAATTACCATATTGATTTTTTTTACATAGTTTTACTTGTATTTTGAATTTGTGTTGTTTTAGCATTAACAAAAATGTCCAAAAATTTAATGTATAATGATACGTTTTTGTTTTTTTATAGTGCAACTGATGTTTCAGTCCCAAGTATTTACTTTATAGGAACAACTTTGTATTATCCTTCCAATGTAAAGATGATAATTTCCACATCATTACTTTGTAGAACCTTATAAGGGATTTTGATTTGTTTAACATTTCAGTCACTACATATATCTCATACTTTTATTTGAGTTTTTTTATAGTTTTAATTAATTTACTATTATTAAAAATAATAATAAAGGAGTCTGTGTGTGAATACACATAGTAATGTAGTTCTGACTGATTGTGTCTTTAATGTCTTGACAGTATTCGACTGACTCATTTTGACTGAGACGGACAGTTTTCTTATTTTTGGACTCGGACCACTGAAAATTACCGAGCTTGATTTTTCTTCTCCTATGCTTTGAGTAGGATTTTTTGTTTTGATATAATTACTATATCACAGCTGAAAAGGATATAGGGAAAATGCTGAAACTATATCTATATCCTGTTTTAGAACTCCTGCCAAATGAGTCAGACGCTTCTTTGTCTCTGTCACTGCAACAAAGAGCCTTGTTTAATTTTGCTCCACGCATTTGGATGGAAACCAAGAAAAAAATTGCTACGCAGCAGTTTTTGTAAGAGTAGGCTGATGATGGTTTCATTAGCTGCCCTTGAAGGGATATGCATGCTTCTTTGATAAAAACAACATTAGAGATCGAATTTTCAGTTGTAAACTTCATTTGAACTAATCACTAAAGGTTATGTTTTAATTTTTCCATTGAATATATCAAGGAATTTCAGAGAGCTTGAATCTTAGATGTTACTCTTATTCTCAAAACATTTTCCCTATGATCACCTACTGCAGCTGTATTTTCCTTCAGCAATCTCCAAATCGATCAGAGTTATTCATGTATTTTTTTTAAGATGTAGCTTCTGCACTGTCAGATTCAATCTTACATAAAACATGAACCGTCCAATCCTTCTAAAACATTTTATAACCATCCTGTGGATAAACTCAGCCTGAACTCAGTCTCCTGAACCCAACAAACCTTTTGAGTGGATTTCACATACACTCTTCAAATATAAAGGTTCTTTACTGGCACCTGTGGTTCCAGGGAGAACCTGGAAAAAGTTATGTTCTTTAAATTACGAAAAATTGTTCTTTTAAGAACTTTTCCCTGAAAGGTTCTTAGTGGAACCCAAATGGTTCTTTTATGGCATCACTGCCCTTTTGGAATCTTTATTTTACTTTTTTTTTGTGTAGCCACTTTTCCCAAACTAAACGCTAGGGTTTGTTAACCCTTTGACACCACCAGAGGGGCCAACCACAACAAAGCCAATGAGACACATGTATAATCAATTATGTCATCAGATAGCTGTTGGAAAACAAAAGAAAACTGTCCAGACTTCCTTTAACAACCATCAATCCTCCTCACTTTAGTGGAGAGTACCACAATGAGACAGACTCATCTCAAATAACAGTTACTTGTAAACCCCCAGAAGATGGGGGCAGGGGATAAAAACACATTTCATTTACCTCGTTTTTCAGCAAGGCACCACACAATGTTTTAAAAAATAAGAGTTTTTTCACAGCCATAGAAGAACATTTTGGATTCCCCAAGGAGCCTTTTGGTGAAAACTTCTCAAAAGTAAAAAAAAAACCCAAAAAAACCCTTCGTCTGAAGAACATAAAAATAAAGATTCTTTATTGGCATCAAGGGTTCATGAAGAAGCTTTAACATCCATTGCACAAAAGGTTATTTACAGTGGTTCTTTAGAGTTTTAAAATGTTATTCACACTAAGAAAAAAAAAAAAACCGAAAGGTTCTTTGGGGAGGTTCTTCTATGACATTGCTGTGAACAACAATTGGATGCTTATTTTTATGAGTGTATTGATAATCTAAAGAACCTTTTTTTACTATAAAGAATATTTGGTGCAATGGAAAGATTCCATGGATATTAAAGGCTCTTCGTAGAAAATGCCAATAAAAACATTTATTGTTTAGAGTTTCCAATCTGTAGATATCAGAAAAAGCAGAAGGACAGATAGTGAATTCACTTCTGTTTGCACTGTCAGCTCAGTGTGAACGCAATATAGCATGTCAATAGACTCTACCACATCTACCAAAGGTACGTCCAACTTAACAGCACCTAATATTTACCTCAGACGTACTCACACTTTGCTGCGACGTCCGTTTTGTGAGCTTAACTGTAATACAGAGAGCTGTAAAGTTAAGGGCCTCCTTGCGGTAAAATCTCTGCTACTGAACATTCAAAGCACATTTACAGCGGGATCTATCAAAGTGAGCAAACAGGAAAATCTCTAGAGATGCTTTTCAGATTGCCTTTTTTTCCTTTTTACACTATTACTTTATATTTTGGCTGTAAACATGTCTACTCTCTCTCTCTCTCATGTGCACACCTGCAAAAATCAAAGTCAGCATCTGCAAGGAGTCATTAGGAAGGAGATCTTTAGGCTTCCCATCACTGCAGTAAGTTGTGGCTGAATCACATAATCACTGACACCCAGCCACATTGATCCATTTAAGAGAGGGACTGTCTAATGATACAAATCATACCATTGTACACACACTCCCACAGCTTTCCCAAAGTCATAAACATTTAAACGTATCAAGGACATTTCCAATATCAGCCGCTGGCTCATGATGTAACCCGAGCCTTTAATGTTTAAAAGTAAATGGAATACAAATGTGCCTTTTGACATAAAACACTTGAACTCCGTTTTACAAGGTGTCTGCTAGCACTTATTGTTTCACCCGTCCATGAATTATAGTCCTTTTTTTATTCCTCCAAAAATAAGTCTGGTTGAGTCAAAATAAATGTATTGTGAGAGACAGCTTTGGGTTTTTGCCAGGAGGGAATGCATGTTTTGTGGTAAAAGACAGATTTGAAGAGGTCTGATGGGAGATCTGCCGTGTCCTGCAAATGTTTCATGTTAAGCACATGATCTCAATTCATAACTTTTCCAGCTGGTTCTCCTCCACAAGTGATTTTGGTGTGTCAGTGTAAGACCTGAAATGACACTAAAGTGTATATTAGAAACACATTGAAACAGAATTTATGCAGTTACACCACTGCTCAAAAGTTTAGGGTCAGTATAAGTAACTTTTAGAAAGAAATGGTTATTTCTATTCAGCAAGGATGCATTCAACTGATCAATCATGACAGTAAAAATATTTACTTTGTGATCATTTTTTGTTTCAAGTAAGTGCTGTACTTTCTGTTTATTAAAGAATCCTGCCAAAATGTATCATAGTTTCCACTAAAATAGTAAACAAGCAGCAAAACTGTTTTCAACGCTGATAATAAGAAATATTTCTTAAGCACCAAATCAGCATGGGAATGATTTCTGAAGGATCATGTGACATTGAAGATTGGAGTAATAATACTGAAAATTGATTTTGGCATCACAAGAATAAATTCCTTAAAATAAATTGCTGACCACAAACAATAAGACATTAGTGTATATTTCATATTTGTTTCAAGGTTTACATTTGGGTGAAAAAAGCTAGAATATACGGTTTGACAGGTTCTACTGTGACAATTAATTATTAATTTTTCATGGCAGTAATAATTATAGAAACACTTTAAAAGTGAAATACAAAATAGCCAGGAATAATAAAAGCGTTTAAAAAGTGTGATAACTAGCCCTGGTCTTCTCAATACTGCAAATCTGAGATAAAGTGCATACATTCTCTCTGCTTAGCCTATATGCATTACATTTAGATTTCCTCGGGTGAAATTCTGCCTTAGAGAGTTTGAGCTTATTTTAGCAACTATCCCTTAGACGGGGTTCAAAGCAGAAAGATAGACTGGCTCAATGACTCGTTGTAGTTTTCCTTCTAAATTAGTATGTTATCGCCAAAAAAAAGAAAAAAACACCCACAGCATTGTGAAATTTGATTACAGAGTAGAATGAACTTGTGTCTGCGGTTATAAGGGGGTTAAACGGGTGTTACTGATCGAGACAAGTTCTTTGTTTCAGTGCCAAATGTTTAAAGCATTTATATTTTGGGAGTGCAACTATTTAAGATTCAGTGGTTTGTAACAGGTGGGTATCACTAATGATGCTCACGGAGAGAAAGTTAGCGGTGGAAAAAGATCATACAAACAAAACTACCTGAAGCCTCTCCTTTCTTCCTCTGTGCCCCATGGGACTTTTCAATAAAAAGGAATCCTGTGAAGAAATTACAATGCTGGAACCCTCACATCCCACCAGGATCATGAACCTTTGGGGTAAGAATGGCATTCAGAAGCCTCTAATGAACAACAAAAGGCTCTCCTATTGAATGCATAAGTGGGTGTATAGTTCATATTTGTTGTGCTGCAAATAATAATCTAGCACTCTTATTTTGCTTTACATTTATGCATTCAACTTCAAGACAGTATATATTTGATAAGAAAGCGTGTGCCATTCTTTACCAGTCGAACAGCAGGGGCCCATATAGGTTCCATACCAGCATGCAACTGTTAATGATGTGTTTATTTGTGAAAACTATGTTGATTAAGAACAATAAAGCTAAGAGTCTGATCACGAGGACAGGGAGGTTCAAAACAAGCTTCTTTTGTGCTGTTGTCAGCCTCTTTCTCGGGTGCGGGGCCCCCTCAGTCTGATAAAATGCGAGCCAGACTCCTCAAACACTCCACCATGGAAGCAGCTTCAACCAGACCCCTGAGGCTCTATTAAACGTCACTCAGTGGAAACATGAAAGAAAGCCCCGTGGAAATGAATCATAGCCTCTACCCCTCCTCACCCTGATCCCTCCATCTCATGTGCCTATAACCACAAGAAAGAGCATGGTGGAGAAGGAGTGGAGGTTATAAAACACACGCTGGCTTTGTGCAGCTTGTCATTTAGGAGTGATGCAAGATGCAATTGTTGGGACAATGATATTTCTGTGTGGTAATGCATCAGTCTTTGTATTTGGAACAAGTTTTTGTTTCAAATGCATAAAATAAACCTCTTTAGCAAAAGTTGAATCTATAAAGATATAATGCAAGTATAACCTGACTGCTGACAGTAGCGGTTATTTTGCGATAAACTCATTTGACTAAGACAAATGAAGTCCACTACACTGTACAACATTTTTTGTAAAATACCAACAATTCAGCATTAGTTATATTAATACTGAACTCATATAAGGTAATTGAAATGGATCACTGTGGTTCAATATCCACCAAATGAGAGAGAAAGAGAAAGAGAGAGAGAGAGAGAGAGAGAGATGCGTAATATGAGAGATTTTAAGGTTCCAGAATAATTCCAGTGTGCTATCTAAAGGTTGCAATATACTACACGACTTTTGTCAGCAATGTTGACAGATTTTACAGAATATCACAGAGATGGACACAGACTATAATATAAAGAATATAAGGTGACATTTTCACAACACTCTTTTTAAACTTAGAACTGAAAATTGTATGAGCTTTGGTTGTTCATTTACATGACAACAGTGTTTAGGGGACTGAAAGTGCAAGCTTTTGAAAATGTGTTTCAAAGTGCAAGCTTTTGAAAACAATACAGTGATGTCATGCCCATGTATTTATAACATTTTCACATAGTGTTTCTTTACAAAGTGACATTGCCTGGCATGCATAACTAAGCATTTTCCATCTTTTTCTTTACTTTTTTTTTCATGGATCCGTGTAAATAGGGATCATTTTGATGATGTTGTTGTTTGTATGCAAAAAAAATAAAAATGGCAAGACATTTTTTTTTATTTTAGAACATGTTATTTTTCATTCGCCATGCATCTCTTAGAAACAAGGAATGTGTTTCTGAGTGAGTTTGTCATTTCCTAAACAACCTGAAAGCTTGGTAGTGTGTGATCCTCAGATGTTTAGCGTTTGATACACAGTTTTTCCTATTGTAACCATCTAAAATTTGGCAAGTGTATAATGACTGTTTTAAACTCTGTTAAGATTTCATTACACAATGTAAGTTATGTAGTGTATTCCAGCCATAAGCTTCTATCAGAATATTTCAAAGTATTTAACTGAAAGTATTTAACAAGTACGAACAATAAATGCTGACACAACCAAAAGTCACTGTGGTCAGGTAATTCCCAGTTCCCTTAGGTATTCTCAGCTCTGGGATTTTATATTTGAAACTGCTTTTTAGACCATGTGAATCATTCTGGAATTCACCAGGGACACCTGTGGAGATCAGATCCACGGCCTGCCTCATCACAGACCATATGGACACAGTATTCCTATTGAGCCCTAATGGTTCTTTAATTTCAATCTCATATAAAGTCACTAATATAGAGGTGCAACAGACCACCTATCATAGTGAAATAAGGCAGAACCTTTTACAAAGCCAAATGGATGCTGAATCACTGCCTGCCATCTGAGACTGGGATGTGAATCATGCCAATTTAAGTAAATTTGAGCTCCCCCACACCACACACTAAGCAGAAATTATCAGGCCAGCTGTATAATTATCAACCACAGCACAATATTTGTGCCGTTTTTATCAACATGTTTATGTCCCTGCAAAGCATTTTAGGCAAATTACACTTTTCCATTTCAGATTACAATTTCTTCTCGGAAAAAAACAAGATTATAGTAGATGCCATGTGTGATTTATGAATTTAAAAGGAACAGTTATCCTAAAAATAACAATTTTAATTCATCACCCTTATATTATTCCAAAACCTGTATGACTTTCTTGTCATATGAAATATGAAAATCAGAAGACTTTTGCTGCACAAGAAAGACTGTCATTATACGGGTATGAAATTACACAGGGTAAATGTTGACAGAATGGTTAATACTACAAAGGTCAACTTCTATTACCCCCCAAAATACAAATAGCTAGTAATCTTCCAGTTATTTATAACTGAAAAACAAAACAATAAAAATTCTTAAGAATTCTTAAACAATAAAACAAAAGAATCTTATATAAAATCTCTCTAAAAGCAGATGTTGCAATAAAACATAATAGATTTTAAAACATCCACAGATTCTGTAAACCCCCACCCCACCAAAGAATCTCTCTATTTTGTCCAGAACTGAAATTGCCCCATTTTGACAGTTCAAAGGGCACTGAGTTCACAACGATGCTTCCAAAACCGATATTTCAGTGCCATCTAGTGGGAACGCTTGTGACATAAGACGATTTAGCGCCTTCAAATGTGTTCCTGTTCAGCAAAAAAAAAAGTTTAGTAAAATATAAGGAATGCTTTCGGATTTGCAAACAGGTGAATTTAAAAGACTTAAATCATTCTACATGAAATCTTGCATATTGAACGTCACACATCTTATAAGAGAGAATGTTCTAGCATGGTAGCGTAGAAAACTTTAGAACACTGACGCGCGCATGCGCCAGGACACGACTGTAGAACCACACAAGGTCAAAGGCACGTGCGTCTACCGGCTGTCTGTCATTCAGGAGTCAGTGCGTGGAGAGAGTGGATTTAACTACCTTCGCGCTTGTTTGCGACTTTATAATAGTAACTGGGGATTGATTGCGGTTACGATCTACTTTTGGAATGGCAAGAGGAAGTCGCAGTCGTCCTTCACCGGCTCCAGCGAGGTATTAGTGACATTTTGGGTGATAGTTTTGTAACGCATTGTAAACCTGCGTGAGCGAGCTGCAAGCTGTAGAGGTTAGATATTTCAGCAGTACTGAAGAAAAACACTGCTCATAAAAAGTTTGATTGTTTGTTTGCTTATCCCAAATACATCAAGAGCAGAAGGTGAAAGGTCGATCCAAAAACATGACATTGTTAGTGGAAAACCATTAATAGATGCTTATTTATTTATTTAAATGTATTTATTTATGCGTAATGTCTGTCATTTAGCATATGACGCAAACCAGGTTTAAGACTTTATCTTCTTTCCATCTGAAGTTGCCAAGACATGTCTGCATCATGTGATACTAATTCAGATTAATGTAAAATATATTCTTTATATCTTATTTTCTATGTATATTCTTTACAACGCATATGCCAAGATGAGCTGCTTTTATAGACTTTATAGTGGGTTTTAAACTTGATTTATTTTATAACATATTTCCCCTTGTATTCTTCTCAGTGCTCCTGCCCCATCCTACGCTCCAGCCCACGCACCACCCCCTCCTCCGATGGCAATGGCCCCTGCCACGGCCCAGCCCAAGCAGCCAGGTCTTATGGCCCAGATGGCCACCACAGCTGCTGGAGTGGCAGTCGGCTCGGCCGTAGGGCACGTGATGGGCAGTGCCATCACAGGTGCTTTCAGTGGAGGCAGCAGCAGCTCAGAGGCGCCCAAACCAGCACCCACATATCAGGTCATAGCTATAAAAATACCTATTTCTCTGGAAAAATATTTTAATGAATCATCACACAACTATTTTGCACTTTTTGACCTGGGCAACTTTGTCATTAATAAGGATTTTTAAAAGTCTTTATTAAAAAATGTATAAGCCATGAACCAAACTAACTAGCCACGAGATGAAGCAAAACATTACAAACTTTGATTTGAAGCAAAAAAAAAAAAAAGAATTGGATATAAACTGTAAATGACAGTGTACTTAACAGACTTTAATAAGGGAAAGAGCTAGAATAACATGGAGCATTACAAATGAAACATTGTTTAGATAGACATAGTATATTTTACATTTATAGCAAAATATTCACATGCAAAATAATATACAGTACTTATATTTAAGTTACTTGACCGTGAAGGGAGGCTGATTATGTCATTTGCAGTGTTTCTTGGGAATGGGCGGGCACTGAAGTGTTCTTTTGCTTGTTTTGATTTATTAATTGGAGGATATTTGCTTGCAGGATCATGGGATTTAAAAAAAAAACTGTTAAACAGGATTGTTTTAAAAATCAAATAATGTGGATTAACCGCTTTAGCAAAAGTATGCATCCTTTGTTTATAGCCCGTAGCTCACAGTAGGTCTTTCTTTAGCAATTAGTGAAAAGTTAGTTAAAAATCTTTTTCTCTGTAGAGAAAGTGAATGTGTTTTTTTTTTTATTCTGCAGTCGTTAGTAGCAACAGTTCATACTGACAACATCATGAAAAAAAGGAGTGCAATTTTCCATAAAATACAACCCTGGCATGCATTTATGTGGTGGCGAAAAGATGCAATTTTTTTATTCTCATGAAGAATATGGAAAAAACAAAACGGCGTTACAGTGGCTACATCCCCTGTCTTTTATTTATGCTTGCAGGAGCCCTCACGGCTTCCACCCTCTCAGTCTGGCCCATGTCTCTTTGAGGTGAGGCAGTTTCTGGACTGTGCCACGACTCAGGCTGATCTGAGCTTGTGTGAAGGCTTTAATGAAGCTCTTAAGCAGTGCAAACTCTCACATGGTAAGCTTCTCGTCAACACGGACATTAGACCTGGTGATCCTTATCTAGGACTTTACTACATCCAACCAGTTGTGTGAATCTCACAGACAACACAAGTGGTTGAGTGTAAGAAATACTTAAGAATGAGAGATATTCATGCATTAATGTACTATTACTAATAAAAAATGTGTAATGACCTTCAGATGACCTTTTGTCCCTTTAGGTGCAACATCTCTGGTGTGATGGAGAGCATGGAAGATTTTAACACTAAATGTAGTCGAATATTGGTCCAGAATATCAATATTTCCAGCAGTTAATGCGAATAACTTATGTTTATAGTTGTGAAATGCACATTGGTACTTTTGAATGTCTGATAATGTAAATGAGGTTGTACAATTAAAAAGCTATTATTTATCTTTTTCTTTGACTGTTATTTAAGCATTACACCTCATTTATATGTCATCACCCTGCTCTTTTGTGAATCTTTTAGTCACATTACACTATTTTATGTGCATGTAGAATCCATTTTGATATAGTTGTGTTTATGATTTACAAGTATCGAATAGAGTTACAAAACAAAAGCCTGATAACTAGTTATATCAGTCTTTCCAAACTAAGTTTGCACAGCAGGTCTTAACACAATCTCTCCTTTTGTCACAAACAGTGATAGCTTTTTTTAACTTCACACACACAAACAAGAAAAGAACAAAGGAATTGATTTAATATGCAGCATAAGAACACAATTTTCTCAAATTTCAATTATCATTCAAGTACCATTAATTTTGAAAAAACAGTTCAAACTCATTCATACAATACTTGAAAACTCGAGAGGCGTGAAAGGAATGCGGTACGCTGACCAATCATAGAGCTCGGTGAACAGGTGTCTCTGTCTTTCAGCCAATCAGAGAAAGCGATTTATCAAAAGGATACAGCCACACCGGGTCATTCTTACACTAGTCGGCAGAGGTAACTGTGAAATAATAATGCCGTTCATAAATGTAGAAACCAATTTACCTGCAAGCAAGTTTCCAGAAGACTTGCTGAAAAGACTCTGTACTACACTGGCTGCAGCTTTGGGGAAACCGGAAGACGTGAGTATCGTAGCATTGGTTATGTAATGTCTCTCTCTTCACGTTACATGTCTTGACCTTGATCATAGATCTTAAAGTTCCGCCGTCATGTAACGCAATGGTTCATGTCTTCAGAGGATGAATCTGGTAGTGAAGACTGACTTGCCGATGATGATCGCGGGGTCCAGCTCCCCGTGTTTGTTGATGTCCTTGTCCGCCATAGGAGTGACTGATACAGCGGAGAAAAATAAGGAGCATAGCGCAAAAATCTTCCAGTTTCTGAAAGGAGAGCTTGGGCTTAGCGATGACCGGTAAATTAATGAACACACTTTGAATGTGCTGGTTACTTACCTAAATTCACATATGTCTCTTCTGTGTTCGCTCTTGCAGTATTTTGATATTGTTCTACCCTCTGGAGCCATGGCAGATTGGAAAGAAAGGAACAGTGATGAGCTTCTTATAAGACTTAATATTATTTTATATGTAATTCCTGTTTGGGATTCAACTAACTGGACATGCATTGCTCCTGGGCAGTTTTGCTCTTATAGGAATACGAATATTTCCTGATTTTCTTGAATAGTAGACTGTGATTTAACAATAATCACTTTACTAAAATGAATATAAAATGCATTTAGCATTTTGATAGGAAATCAATATATTGGGTTTAATGTGTCTATTTTTAGACAATAAGGAAAATAAGTTGATGAAGTTATATTTTATAGTTAATTGTATGAATTGCTCAGTGTTAATCGATTTCCCAGAGAACATGGCATATTCAGACAATCGGTTTACCTGTTAAACACATCTACGGATCAAATCAACTTACAAAAGTCATCGAGATATCCATAACCATGTAGTCAGATGAGGACCAAAAGTGAGTTTTGATTTACACACATATCAGTTCCATAGCACAAAGTATAAGTGCACACAAAATGTCTTTTTAATGATTGTCTTCAATCATCAGCAGTGTTTGTCAAGTACATGGATTCAGAAATGTGTTAAAAGTGAAATGGAAAAACAATCATCAGCTGTGTTTGTCAAGTACATGGATTCAGAAATGTGTTAAAAGTGAAATGGAAAAACAATAAAAACGCTCTTGAATAAAGCATCTGTGTAATACATTCAGGAGTTTTGGGATTATGTGGGTAGCATTTGCTTTCAGGGTAGACAAGCAGTGTGGATCTTCAGTATGCGTTTCATGGTTCAAGAAGAAAAGAAGCACACTCACTTTTCTTGCACACAAATAAACATGAAATACATTGTTGTGAAATCATACTATTTATTAGTGATACTGTGAAAACTGATTCTTCCAAGATTATGTTTTGCAATCACTACTTAAATTAATTCAGCATTTTATCTAAATGTACAATACATTTTTGGAAATCATAGGTTTATATATATAAGTATAGACAATTTTACCACAAAGGTAAGTTTCTAAATAGGTTCTATATTCATAAAAAAATATTTATTAGTAAGCTATTTAGGGTTATATCTTCAATATGCTAGTTTTAGATAAGAAAACGATGTTTCGATAGCAATTCTTCAAATTCAAATATGTTATTTGAAGAGATGAACGTTTTATGAACTGCCACGATTAAAATACCCTCGAGTTCCGACAGATGGCGCTAATTGCAAGAGAGAAGAATGAAGAAAATAAAATGTTTCAAAGTTTATAGCTAAACAAAGTTCTAATTTTATAGTCTGATTATTGTGCTTAAACGCTTGGTTAATTTAAAGTGGTAATACAATTAAGTCATTCTGTGTCCCTTGTGATAAAATTCCACACAAATATATGTAATGCCATTTCCCCCAGTTGGCAGGGGGTTTTAGGAACAGAGTACAGCGGGGTGTGGTGAAGCAGTAGTAGTCGATTCCTGTGCAACGAGGAATAGTCATACATTTCATTGCAGTTTCCACTGGGTTGTGTTTTAGAATAGAAGTCAGATACTTTTCAGAAAATGTCTTTGGAAATTTACTTGGATCTGTTTTCGCAGCCATGTCGCTCTGTTTACATTTTTGCCAAGAAAAACAACATCCAGTTCGACCACAAGAAGATTTCGCTTTTTGAAGGTACAATATTGTGTTATCTTAAACATTTTACATTGGTTTTGCAGCATTCACCGAAACTTCTTTAAAATTAGTAAAATCTTATAGACTTTATGGAAGTTCTTTATTTTTATTTATTTTTTTATAGTTCTCTATTTTATCTTTTCCCCTTTTTGTTCTATTTCTGTGTGAGAAGTTGTGATTAGACTACAGAATGTAATCTTTTATTGATATAGGCAGATGTGTCTATAGGTATCTCGGGATTTAATGCTGCGAGTCACTAATCTGGCAGACAGTTATGCATTCCTGCACGTCTTTGAGCTTTTACATTGGGCCAGTTGTACACAGTGATCACCCTAATATTATTTTATTTTTTCAAAACATAAGCATGAGATTTGTCCCTCAGGTTATCAGTATAGTGAAGAATATGGAAAAATCAACCAGCTAAGAAAAGCACCAGCACTCAAAGATGGAGACTTTTGCTTGGCTGAAAGGTATGTGGTCTAGCAGGGTTTCAATTTAATTTAATACTTAATAGTGATTTAAAAAGTAGCTTTTACCAGAATTTTATTAATTTTGCTTCTATGACATTCATATATATATATATATATATATATATATATATATATATATATATATAGTTAAAGCTCTTTTTTAAGGAAATAAAATATTTTTTTAAATAATCTAAATTATCTAATCTTATCTTCAAAACGTTTATTATTTTAAGTAATTTTGAGGCCCTTTGGAAATTTCTGGAGCGCTTTGGTTGAAAACCACTGTTCTAAAACTTTAGAATCAGAGACAACTGTTTGTTTTGTGTCTCTTGTGAAACCGTTCATTGAGTAAACAAAGTATCACTTCCTGTAGTGTTGCGATCATGCTGTACCTGGCTGAGAAGTTCCACACTCCAGACCACTGGTACCCAGCTGACTTGCAGAAGCGTGCTAGAGTAAACGAATACCTATCATGGCAACATTCTGCCATTCGGATGCATGGATCCAAGATGTTCTGGTTCAAGGTGAGTGAAGTAAATTTATTCTCGTTCACATGTACTGTGTCTGTGGTAAACAGATCAGCATTTAGATTTCAGCAGCTCCCAAGCTGATGGTTCCCTCCTGTTGTTCTTTGACCTTGGGATTGAAGCCTACCTAGATTTTGCAATTGCAACACAGTTAACTGCTAACTTAGTGTGATTATTTATAAATGGAATTAAGTCGTTTCCTTGTTTTGTTGTAGCTTTTGATTCCAAAAGCTTTAGGAGTTGAGATCACTAAGGAAAAGATGGACAATGCAGTAGATGATCTCAATGCATCACTAAAGATTTTTGAGGAGAAGTTTCTGCAAGACAGACCGTTCGTTGTCGGTGATCAGATCTCACTGGCTGATTTGGTTGCTATTGTGGAAATCATGCAGGTAGGCCTATGTATGCAAAATATCCTGTGTCGGATGATGCAATATAATGATCTGAGAATTTAAGGCAGATGATATCTGAACATCATTTTATACTTTATAACACCTTTTTGTTTCAGCCTGTAGGTGCTGGTATGGATGTGTTTGAGAACAGACCCAAACTCAAGGCATGGAAAGACCGAGTCAGAGCAGAAATTGGGGATGAGCTGTTCGATGAGGCCCACCAGGCAATTCTTTATGCCCAGGAGACTGTGAAAACCATGGACCCCAAAAAGATGGAGCACTTCAAACCTAAAATTTTGAGATATTTCCTCTCATAAACAAACTGGTAGACACTGTTGGTTAAAACAGTCAGTTATTCATGAAAAAGTACTTCATAATTTTCTAACTACGCTTTCCATTTTGTTTAATCACTAAGAATGAAATTAATTAGCTTAAATTGTATATAACATATAGCCTTTTTCATTTTCAGTGAATCCAATGACCATCAATGTTTCTGTGTAACCTCAAAAAGAAGCAAACTGTGAAATAGCAGATTTCCAGCTGTGTTCGCTCTCAAATTCTGAATTGCTGCACTCACTGTGACCATATCATTGAAAAAATTAGGCAATAACACAGCCACACAATACAGCTTGTTTCAGAAAATCACTTAACACCCCTGGGAAGGAGTTGGGAGGAATGTTTCCTCCCTCTGTGTTCATGGAATGTAATCAGATAGTATATGGTTTCCTGTAAAATATACTCTGCTCGATAAGCAATAGCACATTTAGTTAATGTCATGTACAGAAAAGGGGTACATTCAGTCAGCATTTCCATTTCTCCAGTACTGTCAATAAATCTATCTTTTGTGATCAGTCTCTGTGGTGTATTTAATTTACCATTTTCTCTACTAGTTAATTGTTTTTAGATTTATTTTTCTAATTTATTTGTATTTAATTTCCCTATATTTATATAGTACTAAATTTGAATGAAGTTGCAGGGCTTTGTGGTTTTTAGTTAAGAGGAACAGATAGTAAAAACTGGAACAATAAAATAAAAAATAAGTAAACATTCTTTTTTTTTTTTTACAAAAACCTATCATATGGCTTCAGAAAAGCTGAAATAATGGCCATGAGTTGTACAGTTGTATTTCTTTTTGTTAAAATTGTACTTAGTTTGAGAGGGGCAATAGTAAACCTTCACTTGTTATCTTTAGGAATAACATAATTTGCCTATACAAATATGGGCTTAATTTTGGGCAGCTGTATTCTGCAGTAAAACAATAGTCAAGTGAGAGAGAGCTCAGTGGTAGCTCAAAACCTTGATTAGATTGACCAAAAGATACAGTTTCCTCTCTACACCGTCCACTTTCATTGTACAGAAAACAGCCGCGTCATCATTTCAATAAAAACTAACTGAGAAAAGAGAAAAGAAAAGAGAAAATAAACCACCTTCAGTGTAGATCGTGACAAAAATGCCAACTATTCCTTTAAAACTGTTCTTGAGTAGTATATAATGTTCGTTCTCAGAAAGTGAAACGACAATTCAGCGGGAAGTGTGTAAAGTTTGGACCGCACTGAGGCGTCGTGGTTAATAACCTACAAAACTTGTGACTATGAGTGAGCAGTCGGGGAAATAGAAGTATACTATTTCGTTCAAGCGAGCATAATGAGCGAAAAGGGTTGCTGTGATTCAGTAGGCGAGTGTTTTTTCGACTACTACACGTCAAAAATATTGGTAATAAGAAGTAAGAAAGTGGGAACGCTGAATCGGTTCACTCAAGCTTTAGTCATAGCCTACGTGATCGGGTAAGTCAACTTGTTCGTATAGTAAATACATAAAGAGCACAGTTTACTCTTTAGTGTGATGAAACCGTATGCTTAAATAACTTCCTGGTTTGATTACAGGTATGTGTGTGTTCTTAAGAAAGGCTACCAGGACACGGACACCGTCCTCAGCTCTGTCAGCACCAAAGTAAAAGGCATTGCACTGACAAACACCAGTGAGCTGGGTGAAAGGATCTGGGATGTGGCTGACTACATCATCCCACCTCAGGTAGTCCGTCGATTTGACGAAGAGGAGGTACAGGCTAGACGAATTAAATGCCCACTAACCTCACTGGTTCCACCACCTTCATGGGTTATGAAGAGGACATGGTTGCACCTGCATGCTCAGACATTCTATTGTGTTCACTCTTTACTCAAGGGCTTTGTGCAATCTTTTGGAATACACACAGATTTTGAACAATGTTTCTTGGGAATTCAGTGTTGGGTGTAACCAGTATGCTTTAATGATCTTAAACCAGTGTTTTTATTTTTTACCTTTATAGGTCCAAAGTCATTCAGACTTTAGTCAATATTTTTCAGCTTACACTAAACGTTTTTGCTTTCATAGCCATTTAATCATTGAGGCTGTCAAATAATTAAACTTTTTCAAGTAATTTCAAATCGGTTTTTTTTTTAAGTTCGAGAAGCGTAATAAATATGTCAACTTGCACCCCTCAAGCATTTCAACTAGCCCAACTTGCATTTCATGTTTCAAAAGAAACAACATGATTAAATATCATGTTGTTTTGAAGAGTAAATAAACCACACAATTTGCCTATACAAATTTTCTAACAGTTGCATGTGGTTTTAAATAATGTCAATGATAACTCAGTGTTGCTGAGTTTCTCCTGACTATTAGATTTTGCATTTAAATTATTAAGGATTTAAATATAATTTATTTGAAATAATGTCAAGACATTTGTTTGATAAGTGTCCTATATGCTGTTGTTTTTTCTTTTTACTGTTAATTTTTTTACTTCATCAAAACTTTACACCATCTTTAAGGAAACTAAAAGTGTTCATGCCTCTGGCATTATTCAATGTATGAGGAAGTATATTTTTAGGTATTACTTCAAATCACATGCTTTTGAATGTTTTAGGAGGATGGATCATTCTTTGTGCTGACCAATATGATCATCACACCAAATCAAACACAGTCAAAATGTGCTGAGGTGAGTCATAATGGGTGGCATAGTTCTCTTTTGTCACTAACCTGTTCAAACAAACATTACTGGCTGAAATCAAATACCAAATACTAATAAACTGAGTTTAATGCACTTCTACACTTAAATAATTTGAAATAATGGAGAAAAAAAGTCAGCTAAACTAATAAATAGTAGAACTAAATACTGCTAAAATGTTCTGTCAGTATCTGGTATCATGTATCTCATTAAACTCATGTTAACTTCTGTAACTTAGAATCCGACCCCAGCATCCATATGCACTTCTCACAGGGACTGCAAAAGAGGCTTCAATGATGCTCGTGGAGATGGTATGGCCCATAC
Source organism: Carassius gibelio (assembly GCF_023724105.1). NCBI lineage: Eukaryota > Metazoa > Chordata > Actinopteri > Cypriniformes > Cyprinidae > Carassius > Carassius gibelio. Next base: position 20,359,429 of record NC_068416.1, on the reverse strand, counting down.
ATTAAATGCAAGATGACTCTAACTGTGACTAATGATTTTTGCAGTCCCATCTGTTTAAACAGCAAACATAATTTTTTAACTATAACAATGCATTTTTTTTCTTTAGGTGTTCGAACAGGCAGATGTGTCGATTACAATGACACAGTGAAGAGTTGTGAAGTGCTGTCCTGGTGTCCTTTAGAGAAGATTGTTGAACCCCCAAAGTAAAATCATATATATATATATATATATATATATATATATATATATATATATATATATGTATGTATGTATGTGTGTGTGTATATATATTGTTAATGTATGTGTTTGTTTGTGTCATTTCCTTTCTTTAGATTTGAAACTATGTAATGTTGGTAATTAAGTTTGATTTCTTCTTGATGTTTCAGTCCACCACTTCTGGCAGATGCTGAAAACTTCACAGTACTCATAAAAAATAGCATTCGTTATCCCAAATTCAATTTCAACAAGTAAGCTTTTCGAATGCATTATTGTTTCTACTTAGATGTCTGCCATTGTCTTAACAGAATGAAACGTGCTCCTTGTGTCCTTACAGAAGGAATATCCTACCAAATGTAAATAGCTCCTACTTGACACAGTGTGTGTTCAGCCGTAAGACAGACACTGACTGCCCTATCTTCAGACTCAAAGACATCGTTGAAGAGGCTAATGAGGATTTTCAGACCATGGCAGTCCATGTTAGAGACTTCATTTATGTTAATCTGACATTGCTGAATTAAATCGGCTAATATTAGAATTTGTTAACAGCATTTTGTGCACTTTTCTCTCCCCCCCCCCTTTTTTTTTCTTAGGGGGGAGTGATGGGAGTGCAGATCCGGTGGGATTGTGACCTTGACATGCCACAGAGCTGGTGTGTGCCTCGCTACACTTTCCGCAGGCTAGATAACAAAGACCCTGAAAATAACGTGGCCCCCGGATACAACTTCAGGTAGGAGGTGTTTGCACTTATTAAAAGTGGTTTCTGAGAGAAAGTGAAGGTTGCATTTTAAATGAGGTTGATTAAATCTCGACAGATTTGCTAAATATTACAAGGACAGTGATGGCACAGAGACTAGGACACTTATCAAGGGTTATGGTATTCGCTTTGACGTCTTGGTATTTGGCCAGGTGAGACACTTCTTTATTCTTTCTAATGTTACAAGTTATGCAGGTTAGCATTAACTTAGTCGTTTAACACATACAAAGTAATTTTGTTTCTAATACAGGCAGGAAAATTTAATATCATACCAACACTTCTGAACATAGGTGCAGGCTTGGCACTTTTAGGCTTGGTAAGTATGTCTTAGTAAGTAAGTAAAAACTTTTCGGTGTATATTTCAGTGACATCTCAATCTATGCATCTATAGAGTCGTGACACTGAAGACAGGAGTAATGACTGCTGAAAATTCAGCAGCAATCAGGAATAAATTATATTTTAAAACATTCAGATAGAAATAATTTTCTTTTAAATTGTAATAATTGATCACAATATTACTGTTTTTACTGTGTCGCAGTCTAACAGACTTGTGGTCCATTTTAGGTGAACGTTATCTGTGATTGGATTGTCCTGACTTTTATGACAAGAAAGCAACATTACAAAGAGCAGAAGTATACATATGTAGATGACTTTGGACTTGTGAGTATTTATGGCCTCATTGAGCATCCAAAATGTTTGCTACACCTTACTTTTTAGTAAATATATTTGGTATTTTAACATACACCAACCAAGGTAACTTTCTGTAATTGATTATTTAAAATAGTTCTTGTGCTTCATACAGTAGTAGTTGTTTTGTGATAAAGAAACTAACATGAGGTATTTCTTTCAATTAGTTATCCAATGAAGAAACATAGAAGATCTTCAGGCTACCGATTCAAAACTAATTCTTTGTAAATTTCATCATGAATTGATATATTTCTCAGGTTTACGAAATGAAGGATCAACATTATAGTGAATAAAAAAATATATTTGGATGAAATTATCAGTGTGATTGATTTATTCGCTAGCTTTGTGGGTTCTGTGGGCAAAAAAAGACACATAAATGTCTCTGGAAAAAAAGAAGCAAAAAATAATGTTTTAGATCCATCGACTGTCGAGCTGTCGTTTGTTCACCCTTGGAAGTTTACCGAGGACCCCTTGTGTTGGTCGTGAAGCACTACGAGTTAAGCTCGCATCCAGCAGGGGTCAGTAGAGAGACACACACCTCAATGTTCCTAGTTCAGGAGGAAGATCACAGCGGCCTTTTTTCTCCTCCTGCCTTTAATGCACGATGGCGGCCGCGTTGAGAGGGAGTCTCGTAACACTGGCCAAGGTGAGTCTTGAAAAGCGATTCTGACATTTGCTCAAAGATTACAATGACACATATCCCATACGGCCAAATACAAAGACTAACTGGGTAACGAACAACGTTGTTTAGATGCGTAAGGCAAGTCTGGACTTGAACACATTGGGTGTAACTTTATAACAGTATAAGGAAAAGTCAGATGATATCTCACAGGAGAGCTCCGTTAGAAGTTTTCTGGATGTAGAGATTTAAACAATTCACCAAGACTTCAATGATATCCCTTACACGGTGGTACACGATGTTATATGGTAATACATTGATATGTCATTGAACATCTTACATGAATTATCCTTATAACCCTATTTTGGATATGCGTGAATGAGCAGAAAGTTACTTTTACGTTTTTGTTATATAATGTCATGATGAAACTTGAATAACAGAAATCATCGATTGACAGGGTTGTCAGTAGTTTTGGGATTGATGCAAATAGATGTTTTCTCTTTATTAGTAAACCTAACATTTTAAAATATTGGCTGATTAATCGGCCAGACCGACAAATTGACCTGTCACCACCTGTAATGCACTTTTTCCAACCATACAGGTGGTTCACACACACCCCAAAAAAAGTATCTGTGACTCTTCAGAAATAACCGCCATCTTTATGATCTGATTCCTGAACCCTTCAGGGTCTGAGTGGTGTCCGGTTGCAGCCGTTGTGTGTCCGCTCTTTGAGTGTGACCTCCAGTCAGAATGTTTCGGAGAGTCCCCCGGCACGGGCTGACAGCACCTTCAAGGTCACCATGCTCCCTGGAGATGGAGTTGGACCGGAGCTGATGACTGCTGTCAAAGAGGTTTTCAAGGTACTGATGCTCGTTTTCAGTCTTTTTTCCGACACGAGTAAACCTTTTAACTCTGAAAGTAAAAGTGACTGTAAAAAAAGTGATGTGACATACAGCAAAGTTGTAAAGTTGTGGTGACCCATGCTCAGAATTTGTGCTTTGCATTTAACCGATCCAAAGTGCACACACACAAACCGTAAACACACACCCTGAGCAGTGGGCAGCCATTTATGCTGCGGCGCCGAGGGAAAAATCATATTTTGTGAATATGATTTGATACGCTTTAGTTTATAGGGTTAAACATCTGATATTTAGTGGTCTTCTCCTCCTTCCTCCTGTGTTCCCGCTCATCCCTCTCTCGTGTCTTATATTTGTATCTCACTTGTCCCTTTTCACCTCACTTTCTAGGCAGCTGATATTCCTGTGGAGTTTGAGGAGTTTCACTTGAGCGAGGTGCAGAACATGGCCAGCGAGGAGAAACTGGAAGAGGTGTTGTCCTCCATGAAGAACAACAGAGTCGCCATCAAGGGTAACATTTGTAACTGCCGAACATTTCATTCTATTTTGGCTGTCAGTTTAGCATGTTAAAATTGTGCAGGCTTATTGATGTATTTACAAATGCTAATTTGGCATTTAAAATAAATGTTGTTTAGGAAAGATTCACACTCCCATGGAGTACAAGGGTGAACTGGCATCATATGAGATGAGACTGAGGTACTTCTTTGATATTATCATTGCTGCTTTGTGCTGCTCATGGTTCTCCTGCTAGTTTTTGATCGATATATTTTTTGTGGTATGTTGTGCAGGAGAAAGCTGGACCTGTTTGCCAATGTTGTTCATGTGAACAGTCTGCCTGGCTACATCACTCGCCACAATAACCTGGATCTGGTCATCATACGGGAGCAGACGGAGGGAGAATACAGCTCTCTGGAGCATGAGGTACTTGTTCTCACATCTCATGTGTGATGCATATTTCTTTTACAGTATTTATATTATTGATAATCTTCTCCTCCTGTGGGCTGTTGACTAGAGATTTCAGACATTGAGTTGAACTCGAGAACCAGTGCTAATTTCTTGAATCAAATTGATTCAAAAACCCTGATATTTTTTTTCAGGACACTTAGAAAGAACAGCATTTATTTGAAACCAAAATCACTTTTGATTAACTTGTCACTAGATCAGCGGTTCTCAATTCCAGTCCTCGCGCCCCACTCCTCTGCACATTTTGAACGTTTCTCTTAGCGCTTCAGACGTTTGTTCTATTTGAACATAAGTGCCCTGCAAAGTGGACATCACAGGATATTCCATGATTCCAGTTCAAAGTGAACGTATACAGTATGTTCCATTCAAAGTACATTGAAGTGTGCAAGACGTGAATTTAAATTGTATTAATTTACAGAGGTATATGATGTCACAGTTGACCGTGTGTAAAGACGCTGCGCAGCACGAATCAGTGAATGAATGATTTCCCCTGCTCAGGGAGTAGGGAACAATGAACAATGGGAACACAGGTCATGCATGAAGCTCACTTCTAAAGAGCTGATTATCTGAATCAGGTGTGTTAACAAAGAGAAAGTGCAAAATATGCAGAGCAGTGAGGCGTGAGTTGGGAATTGAGAACCGCTGCTTCAGATCAATTTAATGCAATTTTAATATGACGTTAATGCTTTAATAAAAGTATTTGTTTTTAAACCTGTTGTGTACATCTGCGTACTCTGTGTTTGTAGAGTGTTTCAGGAGTGGTTGAGTGCCTGAAGATCATCACCAGGGAGAAATCTCGGCGTATCGCTAAATTTGCGTTCGACTATGCCACCAAGAAAGGCCGCAGCAAAGTGACCGCTGTACACAAAGCAAACATTATGTAAGTATGAAGGGATCGTTCCAGCATTCGGTAAAGCTAAACACACAGACTCGCTCATCTAGAATTCTCTTCGCAGGAAACTCGCGGATGGTCTCTTCCTGCAGAGCTGTGCAGAAGTGGCTGAACTTTATCCCAAGATTAAATATGAAAACATCATCATTGATAACTGCTGCATGCAGGTATTGTTTCCTGTCTTTTATTATTAACGACCAGCAATTAGAATGGCCTATATATATATATATATATATATATATTTAATTAACATATTGCTCTGTGGCCCACAGCTGGTGCAGAATCCTTATCAGTTTGATGTGTTAGTGATGCCAAATCTCTACGGCAACATCATCGATAACCTGGCAGCAGGGCTGGTGGGCGGAGCCGGCGTAGTTCCAGGCGAGAGTTTCAGTGCAGAATATGCTGTGTTTGAAACGGTTGGTGTCTAAATCTTGTTTTTCATTCCTTCGTTCATTAGACATGAACCGTAAAGGTTTCACACTCCGAATAAGCTGCTTTGCAGTGTGTATGAAGACTTAACAGTGTTCCTGTCTTCTCGTGTGTTCAATCAGGGTGCCAGACATCCCTTCGCTCAGGCTGTCGGCAGGAATATCGCAAACCCTACTGCTATGCTCCTCAGTGCATCCAACATGCTGAGACACCTCAAGTGAGTCTGCCACTGTTAATCCAGCATTGATATTCCATATTTACTTCACATCTTGTGTTTAACCTTTAAATTGTACCATTTATTGCTGTTTTGACATTTTGTTCCCATTAATCATGGTTTTCAGATTTAATTCAAGCTATTTTTTTTAATCTGAATTACACTTTTATTACATTTTAAGTTACTTTTTTAAAATGTATTCAAATAGAAAACAATATTACTGATTTTAACTGCTTTTTTGATCAAATAAATACAATCTCAGTAAGCATAAGAGACTTTTTTTCAAAGATTGTGTTGATTATTGAAAACTTTTGTCCAGTCTTGGTGATTGTATTGATGTGAATGGGTTTTTTCTTTCAGTCTTGAGTATCACTCAAACATGGTGTCTGAGGCTGTCAAGAAAGTTATCAAGCAGGGCAAGGTAAGAGATGATTGTGTGTCTGTTTGTGTGTTCAAGTCAGAATGGGAGAGAGAGGTGTTTTGTGTGGATGATACTATATGCAGCTTACATGAGTGTGAGTGTAGGTTTTTATCTATGAGTTCAAGATGCACAGTTTGTTGGTGATGGATGTCTGAATAGTCTTGGTGGCATTGGTTTTCATCCTAATTGGTTGGTTTTCCTATTCACCTGGCTTGGGATTAATGATCCTAACCAAAGAACAGTACTATATCTTTAACCCTGAAACACTTTTAATAAATAAGAGTTTTAGCCCTTCCAGGTTTTTTTTCTGCATTACACGGTGTTTTTTTATGTGAACAGTTGGGGCTTTTTGGTTAGTTTTGTGGGTTGAAATTCTGCTATCAGACATCTTTCCTTATTTTATGACTGTCATCTCATTTAAAGACCTCATGTAATAGTCTTTCATTTTAGATATGACACTTTTTTTTTTCTTTTTTTTTGTATTGAAAGAGTATGTTTGGGTGGAATATATCAAAGGGCTCATCATTAGGTCTCATTTGTTACAATTTAAAACCAAAGCAAAGTTATCTTATCATAAACAGTAGGTCTGCAGCATTTATTAAGCTTAATGTTAAATGAAAGTGAAAGTGGAGTGACATTCAGCCAAGTATGGTGACCCATACTCAGAATTCGTGCTCTGCATTTAACCCATCCAAAGTTCACAACTGGATGTGACGGCAGAGAAGCAAAAGTGGAGAAAGGGAATGAACGCACACCTGGAGCAGTGGGCAGCCATTTATTCTGTAGCGCCCAGGTAGCAGTTGGGGGTTCGGTGCCTTGCTCAAGGACACCGAAGTCATGGTATTGCCGGCCCGGGACTCGAACCCACAACCCTACTCTCTAACCACTAGGCCACGACTTTCCACAATTCCCAAATTCAACATTGACCGTACTGATACATTTTTTTAATATGTGTCTGTTTAGATCAGTTAATGCATGAACAGCATGAACAAAAAAATTAACTACAAAGATAAACAGCAAAGATTTACCTTTTTGTAAAGTGTTACAAAAAAAATAATAATGTTGCATTTGCACAACTGAAGACATTTATGGTTTGTTCTTGCTAGTTGAAACACATGGTATTTATAATGAAGGAATTGCGGCAACACACAAGTCCAAATCTGATTTCATGGGGTCTTGAATTTATTATCATACATTCAGTTCACTGACACGGGTGTCTCTCGGTGTATACATTCAGCTCCAGCTTCGGCATTTCCAACGCGTTTCCTCTAATACAAACTCTGTCATGCAGTCAAACTCTAGGCTTCAGGTTTGTGCTTGTCCTTTAATTCTGATGTGGTCTTCACCTTCCCTTTCTCCACTTTTGCTTCTCTGCCGTCACATCCCGTTCTGGGTGTATGTGACCGTCTGTGTGTATTTGTGTGTGTCCCAGGTGAGGACGCGAGACCTGGGGGGTTACAGCACCACTGGTGACTTTGTCCGTGCGGTTGTGGACAACCTGCGCCATCGGACTGTTTGAAGATGCTTGCCATTATCTATCCCGGACCACCCTGTACATGCCACTTCTGATCTGAATATGTTCAAAGATGATTTTAAAGCAGCCCTGTCATACCCTACATTATCTTTCCTCATTTCATTTTCTCTCCTTTTTCTTTTAATGCATCCATATACGTTTATTTTCATTTTTGTTTGTCACTGTATGAATCTTTAACCTGAATTATAGTTGTTTAAAAGTTTGGGGTTGGTATTATTTCAACACGATTAATAGTTTTTTGTTATTTGATAAAAATACAGTGAAATTCTGCAAAAGAGAAAAGTTTAAAAGCAATTATTTCAAATAGTCACCCCAAACTTTTGAATGCTAGTGTATTTCTGACATGGCTTTACTGTGCTTCTTTGTTCACTCCAGTTTTAAGTTTAAATTTAAGTTTTAGTTCTATAGATAACCTTATTTTCTGATTCCTGCTTTTATAGAATGTCGGTTTGAGGCTGGTCCTCGTCGAATTGCCTTTGTGATTCCAGGACCTCTGTTAATTTTAGTATCAGCAAGTTTGCAAAAGCCATTAGGCATATTGCGACTGAAGTGCCAGTGGTGTTTTTCTGCCCTTCTTAATGTTACTAATGTAAACCTCGCTAATCAAATCTGCTGCTTCCATGAGTCAGACGGGCAATTCTTGATTTCATGATGCAGATGTTCTGGACAGGAAGTCTGCTCCGTGCCATTGCTGACTATCTGTGGAAATGATGACTGACTGAAACCAAAAATGATATCTCTCTGCCTATCAGGCATTTTTTAATGACCTCAGTCATTGCGGTACCGATCTAATTGTCTTCATATATTTCTAAGCTCAGCACCTGCAGTATTAGTATTTTCTCTGTTTGGGAACCATGCATTTCAATTACACGCATCTCAAGGTTTATTCATTCTTTAAATGAACTTACCGATGTTTTGTCAAATGTGAATTTTTATTCTTTTTTACTGCCAAAAAAAATAAATATGTGAAACCAAAAGGATTGAAAAGTGTCACGTTGTAGTCTCTGGTATTAATGTGGATCGCTTGCATTGTTTGAAGGCCTTCATCCTCATTTAACATTCACAAACTGGAAATCAAAATAACAATCATCATACTCTAAATGTGCTGAATGTTGAGAAGTGTGCGTGTGAGGAAATGGATTTTTTACATTTATATATATATATATACAGTATAGACCAAAAGTTTGGACACACCTTCTCATTCAAAGAGTTTTCTTTATTTTCATGACTATGAAAATTGTAGATTCACACTGAAGGCATCAAAACTATGAATTAACACATGTTGAATTATATACATAACAAAAAAGTGTGAAAAAACTGAAACTGTCATATTCTAGGTTCTTCAAAGTAGCCACCTTTTACTTTGATTACTGCTTTGCACACTCTTGGCGTTCTCTTGATGAGCTTCAAGAGGTAGTCACCTGAAATGGTCTTCCAACAGTCTTGAAGGAGTTCCCCGAGAGATGCTTAGCACTTGTTGGCAATTTTGTCTTCTGTCTGCGGTCCAGCTCACCCCTAAACCATCTGGATTGGGTTCAGGTCCGGTGACTGTGGAGGCCAGGTCATCTGGCGCAGCACCCCATCACTCTCTTTCTTGGTCAAATAGCCCTGGATGCCTTCAGTGTGACTCTACAATTTTCATAGTCATGAAAATAAAGAAAACTCTTTGAATGAGAAGGTGTCCAAACTTTTGGTCTGTACTGTATATTAGGTGCACTATATATATCCATGCAAACAGACAGAAGAGTATATTATATGATATATAAAAATGGTGTATAATATTTTATTGCTATTTTTGGTGTAGGTTCGCACCTCAGACCTGGGAGGCTACGCGACAAGTGATGAGTTCACCAGGGCTGTCATCTCTAATCTGGCCATCTAAACCACAAATCTCAGTTAAACTCTGTTGATCCTGCCTATCACATTTCCTTGCCTCAAGCCTTGCTAGTGGCCTAACAAGTGTTGAAACATTCATATGTTGTCTCTCTGCAGATCCACTGATGTTACCGACTGTACTGCTTTATGATGCATCTTAAAAACTTGGTTATATTTATTTAGATATTCATTACTTAATTGCAAATGCTGCCTGTTCAAACATTACCATTAATAAAAGGTTATGGAATATTCTGGCAAGCATGTTGTCTTTTCCAGTGATATTATTACACTAAATAAATCTGTGCTGTACATAAATGATGTCACTCCCACAAGAGAAATGTTGCATTATATCCGGTGTCAATGTTAACAATTGACAATAAGACGCTAGTAAAATTAGTCAACAATAAGCACGTTTTTTGCACAGCATTGATTATGTTACTTAATGAAAATATAATTACTTCTGGTTCATGTTAGCTCAGCTTCATTTAATAACAATAACAGATACAACTGTTGATTTTAACTTTGTATTAAATATTGAACATAATAACTAAGATTAAGATGTTTTACATTTATTTTTCAATGTTTAAGTTAAACTATACAATTAACTAATGTATTATTTTCTATAATAATAATAATAATACTTGTTTTTAAATCATCAATATATTAATGTCTTTTAATAACAGCCTAAGATGTATTCCTGGAGCGTCATACAAGTTTGGTTTGCTGAATTTGATTGACGTGATTGAGAGGTTTTATATTAAATGTTTTCATTATTTTTATTTTTCATTGACACCTAATCCTTGGCCAGAACACCTGTGTCAGACTGCTTTCTAACGCGCAATACAACAACCGGCCGCAGGGCGGCGCATTGCACCTAAGACCCTCCCGTGCATCCCCTTTTCCTGGAAGCAAGTCGTCCGCCAGATGTCGCGGCGTCTCTGCGTGGGAAGAGGAGAGGAGGGGCCTGGCCTGGGAATCCGCTGCTTCCCATTCCAGGCGCAGGGGCACAATATGGCGGATTAGGAGGCGAGCTACGCGCCCGGATACAACGAACAAATCGTGGGATACCGATTCCCCGTGTCGCGGAGAAGGCAGGATTATAGGCATTTTGGAAAGCTCACGCACAACTTTTAAGACTTCCCGAGACATGCATTTCAGATACCAGTGAGCGCCTTCGTTGCTTTGCCCCACTCCAAATTGGCTGTCTGTCCGAGATCATTCCTATCACCCAGGCCCCCCACCCCGAACACACTCTTGGTTCCTGGGGTGTGGAGACAGGGGCCGGGGAAGAGGAAAACAATCGCACTTTATCTGGAACACCAGGCTCCGTGGCGCGGGACAGGGCTGTCAAGGTGAGTTACATCGCTGCGTCTCGGAGTATATTAACAGTGCAAACTTCTGTTCATCGCCTCAGTTTGTCTGATACCTATGCCTTTTCGCTCAGGTTTTTTTCACGTTAGTGGGTCGTCTAGCCAAAGTAAGCAAAGCCCTTTGTGGCACAACCGAGACCCAGGCGCAGGTTTATGTAACGTTAACGCACCGTGCAAGGATGTCTTGGGAGCGCACCCAATAATGTTTGAAGCAACGAGAACATTTGCCGAACTAGCTGGGAGGCAAGGAGGGAAAAATGAGGGGGTTGGGGTGGGGGGGTCTGCCGAGAAAAGGGAGGGGGAGAGGAAGAGAGACACGCATAGCTTTTAGTGGAAGTCAGGCAGATTGTGCGCCAGAACGCAGGCGTGATTTCTGACTGGATACAATACTTCACTTGATGCATCGTGCCAGTGTTAGTGGTTTCAGACTGGATACGTTGTGAAAATAGAATTAATGTTTCGATGACCAAAAAAAAAAAAAAATTCCCAAACTGGTTACTTTGTAGTAGTCTGATTTGTGACTTGATTAATAATTGCGACGTGAATGGTTCTAGGGCTAGGCTGGATGCATAATAAAGATAACAATGCTTCTTGACTGGATATTGTTTTAATATTATAAATGTATAACTAGATAAAATACAGGAAATATTTGAGCAATATCAAACCTTTTTTGGACACCTAGCAATATCAGTGTTCTCAGACTGAATATATTGTAGCAATATATTCAGTCTGAGAACACTGATATTGCTGTTTCAATAATAGGCTATATTTTTTTCTGAAAACAGTTCTGAATGTATATATTATAGCAATACGGATATATCTGGTTGGATAAATTATTGCTATTAATGGTTCCAGACCAGATAAATTGTGGCTATGTGAATGTTTTCTGACAGTGAATATTGTTTTGATATATACTAATATTATTATTCAGATTGGATACATTGTAGCAGTTTCTAAGTGGATATGTTGAAGCTTTTACATTGTAAATTGTACATGTACTAATTTTTTCATTGGATATATAAAAAATTTTTTAATGGTCTCAGACTAGATGTATTGTGGCAATGTCAATAGTTCCCTATTAGTAAAAATATGAATGTTTTCTGACTGGATAATTTGAATTATTAATGGTTCCAGGCTGGTAAATTGCAAGTCAATGCTACCTAACTGGATGGTTTGTAATGTTAGGAGTGAGCAAATGACTGTTTGCATTGTATATAAATGATTTTAGACTGGATAAAATGTAACTGCTAATGTTTTCAGACCAGATACACTGTAGGTATGCATATTCTTTCTGTCTGGATACATTGTGGCACTATTAATCATCCCAGACTGGATACATTCTAAACACTGTTAACAATGACAGATGGGAAGACAATGGGAGTCCAGTGCGTTCGCGTCGCGCGCTGTGGACGCTGAAAGTGAACATATTGATCAGCGCTTTGTCGCTACATGTTTTTAAAGAGTAGGTTGTGTGTGTGTGTGTGGAGAGAGGAGGGGAACGCGAGGGACACAAACACAGGAATTATGTCGCTCAGACGTCCAGTCAAGTGCGCTATCCGTTGTCTTATCTTGCTAATAAGTTTTCTGTTTTATGAATCTTAATTTTTTAGTTTCCCTACCACTGCAGTGCTAGCATGCCTAGAGAATACTGGATTGAATCTAGTCACTCAACACACTATAGCTTTAGTCTTTCACTGAATATGTGTTTTGTATGAATGTATGAAAAAAAAGTAATATGTCTAAATGAAGAGACTGTGTTTTTACATTTTTAATGTGTAAGAGAACCTTTGGTTAGCTGATGGAGTGCACCTCAGTGTTATTGTTGAACCATGGAGAGTGTGTACAGGACAGGTTAGAATTTAAATATTAAAATATTAATTTTGATGCATTAATATTGAGACTATTGTCAAGTTGCATTTAGTGCTGTATAGCAGCTTTGCAGTTATAAACACGAAAAGCAATGTGTCAATGTTGCAAAATTCATCAATTTTAAAACATGAATTTAGCTGCAATGCAGCTCTACAGAAGGCAATAATGTCATTATCCAGCTCAGTTCAAATTCAGTGTAGTTTGTTCAATTCAGTTCAATCACAGTGTCAATGTTGCAAAGTAAAAAAAAATATATATATATTTAAAATCAGCTTTGCAGAAGACGGACATGTTATTATCTAGCTCTGTTTAAGTTTTTGTGTTCTCATCTGATAGTATCAGAATACATATGTTTTAATCATCAATTGAGTAAGCAAAAGGCGAAAGTGGCATTGAATCTAAACTCTATTGGTATTCTTTTCTATATATGCTTCCTATTGTTATGGATGCAGTGTTTGGGCAAGCAAATGTGTGAAATATTGTATGAAATCCTGCAGTGCTCTTAGTTCGCTCCAAATCAGGAAAACATATTTTGTACATTTTGTTCTCTGCATTCTTAACAATTCAGCAGGTGTCCTATATTTGATGTCATTGGTCTAGTCTCACCTTGCTTGGTTTTCTCTATCGACTCATCCTGTTTGGACCTGTTATTACCTCTCCCTGCAAGCAACGAGGTTATGAAATAGACCTGCACCTTTGGCAACCAGAACCCACTGCTTAACTTTTGCATTGATCCAAGTGTCTATGTGAGTAGTTAGATGGCATTACAGCACCCACAATACCTACAGTGTAATTATCACAGGCATTATTTTGCATACATTCTGACACAATTCACAACAAAGTGCATTCTGAATGGTAGTTATGTAGTTAGAAAAATAGACATTTTATGGTAATTCCTGAGAGATTATTTTGTAGTAGTGTGAACATGCCCATTTTTGGTATGAACGCTCTGTGTAGTGTCATCATATCCATTCCAATCATAATGCGTCCATTTAACATGCACTGTCAGGTAAAGCAGAATAGACATGAAGGCACGTGTGTTCTGATTGCACTGATTGCAGAGATTTGTTTTGTAATAATCCAGTCTTAAAGTCTTAAAGGAATAGTTCACCCAAAAATGAAAATTTCCTGAAAATGTACTCCCCATCAGGACATCCAAAATGTAGATGAGTTTGTTTCTTCATGAAAACTGATGTGTAGTGAAAAGCTAAATTTATCCACGTTAATTGGTTGAGTCCTGTACTTGTGGATTATTGTGATGTCTTTATCAGCTGTTTTTAGACTCTCATTCTGACAGCACCCATTCACTGCAGAGGATCCACTAGTGAGTAAGGGATGTAATGCTAACTTTCTTCAAGTCTGTTCTGACGAAGAAACAAACTCCTCTATATCTTGGATGACCTGAGGGTAAATACATTTTCAGATTTTCATTCTTGGTGAACTATTCCTTTGTAAGCATTGTGAATTATGTTAAATTTGTTTGTAGAATAATCATGTGTTCTAACAGACCTGAAGGCTTTTTCTGACTTGATGAACTTCTGATCCAGTTTCTATGATTAGTAATTGTTCATCTTCTTTTTGAAGTGAGACTTCTGAAGTGCTGTCCTCAGAAACAGTTTAGCCAACTACAGATGTCAGAGAGGATAAGCCACTGGATCAGTGGAGAGGGTGGCGTCTTGGGCGTTGTTTTCCTCCTAACTCTCAGTAAGCAAAAGGGCCCAGGCAGAATACATGCCAGTTTATATTAGCAAAGGATCCTGGGAGATTTTGCAAGACATTTCACTGTTCGGGCTGTTCGGGTTTGATGACTTGATAGGAAGTGAATTCTGTTGCTTTGAGTCATGGAGTAAATTAATATTGTCTTCTTAAAGGGACAGTTCACCCAAAAAGTGTAAATGACATTTAAAACTTGCGTGACTGCCTTTCTTTTGTCTAAAGTAAAAGGTTTTGAATTTTTGAAGAATGGAAATAAAATAAATCAGATGATCCATTTTTAGCTTCTCTGGAAAAATCACTCACAAATCAGATAGAAAAGTTAACAGATCAGTGGAATGGAAGAATAGCAATGAATGACAAAAAAACTGTTATAAGGCTTCAGAAGACTTGAAATATAAGTCCTGGGAACTACTTTTATGATACTTAGGCTAAATGGTGATTCTGCATTGCTTTTGAAACTTGACAGCCCTAGTTCTCATTCACTTTAATTATGTTGAAAGCTGAGCCAGGATATTGTACCTTTTGTTTACGAAAGAATGTCGTGTGGGTTTGAAATGACATGAGAGGGAGTAAATCATGACCAGTTTTTTTATGTTGTTGTTGGTTTTCCCCTCAGATTCTGTGTCAGATCTGAGTGAGAGAAAAACAGGAGTTATGAGAGCGCTCTTTCGACATCCACTGTATGTGTGGACTCACGGTGTGGCTCAATCTAACTGTGTGCTAAATACTGACCTCATCTTTGCTACTTCCTGCCCTCTGTGTGTGATGTGGCTAGACCAGAGCATTCTCTGGGAAACCCTGACACAAGATTGCCGCAACCCCCCCCCGGTGGGTTAAACTTATCCATTTACCTTGAAATCTTTGCACTTTGCACAGAATTTCTCAAGTAAGATTGTGTGAGTGATCAAGGATTTTTATCTCTAGCTATTGTATGTGACTCTCAGGTTAATCAACATTCCAGTTTTCTTATGCCTGCCTTTTGTATTTATCATGTCTAAATTAAAGTCACTGCTAATGGCTTTGTTGTTAAACCGACATATGAGCTTATATAATCTCAATTAATACATAAACCGTACACTTAGTTCAGAAGTTTTGGAGTGAAAAAGAATTTTCAATGTTTTTGGAAGCTGTCTATAATGCTAAGCAAGACTGCGTTTATTTGATCAAAATGAGTTAAAATCAGTAATATTGTGAAATACTAAAATAACTGTATTCTATTTTAAAATTCTGATTTTTCATAAGTCATTATTTAGTCTTCATTGTCATATGATTCTTTAGAAACCGTTGTCATATGCTGATTTGGTGCTTAAAAGCATTGCTTGATATCAACCGTGTAAACTTATTGTATCATTATAAAAGTCTTTACTGTTATATTTGCACAATTGAATGCATCCTTGCTAAATAAAAGCATTAATAATAAAAAAAAAGAGTATTAATCACAAAACTTTGAAATTACCTTTTTTTAAACCTTATTTTAAAACATGTATTATACTATTATACTTGTTTTCTTTTTATTAATTTCCAATATTGTGGTCTTATTTTACCATACAGAAAATACATCATATTATGGAAGTAAATGTTATCATAACAATGGTATATCATTTACCTAAAAAGGAACTGTTTTAAACAGGGTTAGTTTTGTACAAATTTTTATGTATTATAGTTTATGTAAGAAAAATTATATAATAGAGCTCAAATTAGGCCTAGGAACTCAGAAATAGTTGTACATAAGACAGATTTTCACACAGGTCAAATTTTGGTGAACTCATCAACAAAAGTATGCATAGCCGGGCCAAGACAGAATCTCTGTTGCATTTTCTGTGCTGATTTTGGTGGGAAATATGAGAATTAGAAGTAGTAAACATGGTAAATTGTATTTGTTGTTTAATGAGATCTGCATTTTTTGGTGTGAATGATAATTCACCTTTAGCTATTTTGTAACTTATTTTGTAACTTGAGTAATCATTCGATCCCTCTTCTGAATGAGTCGCTGGAAGCGGTGCACAGGAAGTTTTGCAGGCATCACAAATAAAAAGTGGGAAAAGTAGTGCACCAGATGGATTTGAACAAAATTATCCATCTACATTTAAATTGAATTTAGCTAATGAGTTTATGTATTTTGTGGTATGTTTTCCTTCCTCATTTCAACCGTAGGATGCATTCTTGTTCCTCTATTGTCAGCCTTTGCCTACTGGCAGTGCTAAGGTCATGGGTTCGATTCCCAGGGAATGCATAACTGTGTAAATGTTTTCCTTGAATGCAATTCATGTAAGTCAGTTAGAAGTTTGGGGTCAGTAAGAACTTTTTTTGAATTAAATTGATACAGTTTTATTCAACAAGGATGCATTATATAAATCAAAAGTGACAGTGAAGACATTTACAATGTTCCCATTTCAAATAAATGCTGTTCTTTTGAACTTATTATTTATCAAACAATCCTGAATCAAAAATGTTTTACGGATTCCCACATATTGATGATAATAATACATGTTCCTTGAGCCCAAAATCAGCATTTCAGAATAATTTCTGCAGGATCATGTGACACTGAGGCCTGGAGTAATGATTCTGAAGATTCAACTTTGCATCACAGGAGAACACAGTTTAAAATATATTAAGATAAAAAGTTATTTTAAATTATAATACATTTTCACAGTATTACTGTTATATTGTATTTTTGATCAAATAAATGTAGCCTTGGTGGGCATAAGAGACTTAAAAAAAAAAAAAAACTCAACGGTAATGTATGTTGCTTATTGCGAAGACATTTGAATGAATTAGTGCTGTCAAACGATTAATCACAATTAATCGCTTCCAAAATAAATGTTTTTGTTTACATAAATATGTGTCTACTGCACTCTAAAAAACACGACGGGTTGTTTTTAACCCAAGGGCTGGGTAACTACAGGACAGAACACATTTGGGGTTAATTTTACTCAGCAAACTAGGTTGTGTATTTAACACATCATAATGGGTTGATTAAACCCAGCTAATGTGTTGGTTAATTTCTATTATAATATAGCTTATTTTTTACTTTATACATTAAATACTTTTTACAGATTAAATTAAATCCTCTAAACTTTTGTAAAATACTCCACACACAACCACTGGACTGGATATGCGTACGCAGCGGCCATCGTAAGTCTGCAAGACCGAAATTGCGCATGAAGTGTTCTATTTCGGACAGGGCCATGCTGCGACTGCCTTCATAACCTGTCCAAAAATTAACAGTAAACAGCTCTGAGGAAATATTTTAACATCCAAAGTATTTGTAATCTGTATCTTTAAATCGGTTATTATATGCAGTGTCGGGCTTTTCCATCACACGATAAGACTGATGTTTAGGTGATTCACACCGCGTGCTGCCGTATGTTGCTCTGCATGAAAATGAATGATTTACAGCACAGTAACTATTTTATAATTTTTTATAAAATATAGAACCGCTTTCTCCTGAAGAGGAAGCACAATCCCTTCGATAAATAACTCAACTGCTGTGTTACGTCTGACCCAGGATCTAAAGAAAACAAAAACAACCAAAACATCGGGTTGTTATGTCTGAGCCAGGAGCTGGGTAACACTAAAAAACTACCCAAACATTGGGTCGTTACATTTGACCTAAGAGCTGGGTTACACAAAAACTACCCAAACACTGAAAAAATTACCCCAAAAATTACCCAGAAGGAACAACCCAGCATTTGGGTTAAAAAAAAAAACAGGCTTTTCCAGTGAGTGTATATTTATTATGCATACATAAATACACACACATACAGTTTACATTTATTTACATATGTGTGTATTTTAAAGGAAAGTGGTTCCAAACCATTGTGACTGCTTACGCAAGACACATCATTATAGTATGATCTGTAAAGGTCAAGAAAAGTTATCTCGACTTTAATCTGGTGCAACGTTTAACAGTTTGTGCAAGAGATGAACGCGCAACCTCAGTGGTAGTGCATTTTCATGTTCATGTTCTGAAAACGCTCTTTCACTCCACGGTGCAATCTAATGCAATCGAGACGTAACTCTCCCGATAGGATGCAGATATTCTGCACACGCCCAAGTCTGTGTTTTGGTTTGCCTGGAGAACGTGAGACTTCTGCATGCTCGTCCTTTAGGAACAAGGCTCTTGGTGAAGCTGGACGCAGGCCATTTGTGCACTTAAAAATAAAATGATGTCAGATCTCAGAGGAAAACCCCCTATTATGGGTATCATCTATTAGAGGTGTGCCATTTCCTATGTAATTCGCCGAGATAATTACCCAGGCCTGACTCATCAAGTAGACGGGGCAG
This sequence comes from Carassius gibelio, assembly GCF_023724105.1. NCBI lineage: Eukaryota > Metazoa > Chordata > Actinopteri > Cypriniformes > Cyprinidae > Carassius > Carassius gibelio. Next base: position 20,340,720 of record NC_068416.1, on the reverse strand, counting down.
TTTGCATATGCATATTTGACCAATTCAACACAAAGTAAAGTTATGCAACAGCCTGGCACTTTTCCAAAATACTATTTTGCTTTCCGTGGTGTGTTAGTTAGGTGAGGGTGTGGCCGCTTTTGGGCTGAATGACGGATCTGGCAGACAATCAGACAGGCGGCAAAGGAAGGAAGAAAGCAATGTGCTCTCTTGGGTTACGGCTTTCCTGCCAGCTCCAAAAATGGAGATGGGAACAGATAGAGACCGACAGTGAATGTATAGAGCGGGAGAGGAGAGATGAGATGGACTATCTGTCCTTCCCATCTGAAGGGTTTCTGCAGGCTCAGCCAAAAAAGGCGCAAATCATTTCCGATATGCCCTCCACCTGAAGAATGCTCAGCCATGTGCATGCTCAGACTTTAAATGAATTACATTTGACAACAAGCTTCTAGAATTCTTGTGGTTGGCAGTAGAATAACAGGCCTGTGAACGGGCGCTGTGGCGAAGCTGATTTGATTAAATTGTCAGAGATTAATGTGACTGTGAGTGTAACTTCTTTGTATGGAAATGGTCAGCTGTTTGCATTACCTAACTGCAGATTTCCATCCAAATTAACGAAGGAGGGCCACAGATTTACATGTAGCCATTCATAGCTTGAAATGAGCTAAGGCAGCATGACAAACTGAAATGATAGCCAACAAACAGAGACACTGTTTGGGAAAAATCACTGACATGATGCTGTCACGCTGTTTGTGGTTGCAGGGCATCGATACATGGTTGCTAAGGTGTTCTCAGTGATTGCTATGTTATTTCTTATGGCTTCAGGTTACTCCTTCAATGTACAGTATGGATTGGGGTATTCAAATTTTTTCCCCCAAAATTAAATTAGTACTTTTTTTTTTGAATGTGTGCATTAAATTAAACAAAACTGTTAATTTAAACATTCTATTGATGAGTCTTGAAAATAAATTGTATCACGTATTTTATTATACTGAGACTTTCTTCCAAACATAAAAAATAGTCAAAATTTATAGACTTTTTCTTTTTGCCTTTTTTGCCGTTCATTCAAATCAATAACTCCAAGTCAGAATGATACTAATAGTTTAGCAAGCGACACCAATGACTAGGAAAAATATCATGGTAAGAATCATGGTTTGAAATTTGGCATCATCACACACTTAACCAAGACAACCAGTTAAGTTGTTTGGTTTACATGCCTTGTGCCCCAGAAAACAGGGTTGTAATTGTGGGCATCTTGACCCCAGTGATTATATAGACGCTGTGTAGATGTGGGAAAAAATGGAACTGAGAACCATATTTTGTATAAATTCATAGCTTTTAGAAGGTGACACTACAGTTGCAAACAAAAATGGCTAAAATGAACATCATTATTACTATAATTTTTTATATATATTTTTTTCTAAAGTAAAGTTTTGTTGAATTAAAATAAATATTAATTCTAAATATATATGTGACAATATTGGCAGGGTCAGTATAAATCTGAACTACTCACCCCACTGGGCCGGCAGACAAAACTCTTATTGTTGAGCTCTGTTAGAGTTCTGAACAACATGAGGGTGAGCAAATTACACAATTTTCATATTTCGGATGAGCTATTTCAATATGAAAGGTTTCTTTATACAAGTCTTCGCAATGCCATTTTTCGAATTGTTGTGTAATTATTGAAATTCTCATGTAAGCAGCTCAAACTGACTCTTGATGATCCACTGAAAGCTCTTGGCGGTTATAGGGCACGGCCTGCTGATGTTCGGATGACACGGGTTCGTTGCTAAGATGAAATTGGAAGCTGATTGGCCCATCTGAAGAGCAGCAGCACCACGGATGCTTTTGCTTGATGAGTGGCAGACGGGGCTGGATTATTTCAGGGTCTGACCCTTTAGATGGGCATGAGGATTATCACAGTTTAGTCAGTGAGACACGTTGAGATTACAGCATGGGTTAGCGGTCAGCTTGCTACCCTCTGGATCCTGGCTTCAGATGGTATGATTATATTTTCACTCCTCACATCAAACCATCTCACAACTAAAAGCTTAATCCCCTCGGACCAAATCCGCAGGCATCTGCTGGATGAATTAAAGACACTTGGACGTCTAATATCTGTTGCTGTTGTCTAGATACATGACCATATGTGCTGCTGGGTTTGGCTGGATCATGTGTGGGGGGGGGGTTTCCCTTGTATATCTTTTCCTAATTACAATGTCAAATCTTTGTCAGTTTTTGTTTTATTTTGATGTTTTAAAAAAAGAGGGTGTATGTTTTCATGAATTTAAAACCCAGTCTAATCAGAATGTATCACATTGACAGAATGAGCATCATATCTCTGCTTGATGTGTTAGTCTGAGAGCAGTGATTAATTTTCTGTCTCAGTTTAGAGGTTGTGTGCACAATTATGAAAGGCCTGTAATGCACTCATTTATGAATGGCATGACAGCACGGTTGCCATCATACTGAAAATCAGTTATTGATACCAATATCAGCCAAATTGCACTATTCAGTAAAGCTAATTAATGATTGTTGTCTTGTTTTTTTTTAGAATTACCAAAATAAAATTAATTTAAATATAAAAAAATAAACCAATTTCATTATCATTCTAAAGTAAACTTTTAATATTAATTGTAAGGATATTAATATTCAAGTTTTAATAATAAAGAATAAATCATTTTTGACATTCCTATGCAAGCAGTATCATAAATGTGTAGTATTGTAAATGTAAATTATGTTGTCACAGAATTTTAATAAGTCCTCTTTTTCTTTTTTCATCTACAGGAGATCATTGTGCGAATGAGTGAGTGATGCAGGTTTCGTTTCTACAGGTAAGTCTTTTATTTGAAAATCACAGAGGTTCCTATGAGGACAATCCTTTAAAAATATAAAAATAAATAATAATAATAATAATAGGATTCTGTTGGTGCTGTTAAATATTTAAAGGGATAGTTAACCAAACCAAATAGTTAACCAAAATTACAAATTGCTCAAAATTTACCTACCCTAGGAAACAGCTAACATCACTTGAGAGTAAAAAATAATAATAATAACACCTGTGGCTCCTGCTGATATATTGAGGCACTTATGAAGTGAAACAAATGGTCTGTGCAAGAAATGTAATTTTTACAGCAGTATTACTGTCTGATTTGGTGAACTTTGTTCATCACTTAAAAGAACCAGTTCTAAACAACGATTGATTCATGAACCAGACTTCACTCTGGACTGTTTGCCTGAGGCTATGGATTACAGATGATAATGTTGTGAATAATTGCACAGAATGATTGTTTCGCTTCATAAGACCTCAATATATCATCAGGAGCTATGGGTATTGATTTTGTAATACCTGTATATTCTTTTTGACCCTCAAGTGATGGCAGCCGTTGACTTGCATTTTCTGAATCTCCAAATTTGCCATTCGACAGGTTCGACTGAAACCCAAAAAGTCCATTAAATTGGTTTGTGCTTCTGTAACCAAATCTGAATTTTCTTTTCCTGTGTAATGCGACAGCCATGTTCCTGTTACACCCTCTGGCTAGGTCCCAAACTCTCGCTACAGCTTGAGCTGGAAAGATATTGATGGATCTCTAAATGTTTGGCGGAGCACTATGTATTTTGATGGAGCATGGGAAGCTCAATTCACACTTTTGGGGGAGATAAAACCATGAATGGCATATTTATAGACAATAAACTTGGTTAAGAAATGGTGTTTTGGTGCAAAAAGAAAAATCTTACACCCTTCACATTTGAATAGCGTTCATTTATAAGACTGAGACGTGGCATAGATTGCTTTTGGCTCATGCTTTGTTTACTCTGTTTCAGGGCAGTATGGGTGTGTATCCTCTGCTCCTGCTACTCCATGTGGCCTATGTGGCCCTCAGCACGGCCCAGATACTCCCTGACCCTTCAGGTAAGGCATCAGTAAGGAACACAAACTCCTTGGTTAAGGTAATCACCTTGCTTGCATTAAAAAAAAAAAAAAAACACTAATATCCTTTAGAAGGTCTAGTTATTCTTTAGTGTTGATGCATTTCCTGCAGAGCCACTTTACCTCAGATTGGCCTTGGCTTGTAACTTTCAGTAACTTATTATGTCAGCTTATTAAATTGAGATAAGTGGTGTTTAACCTGAAACATTCATATATAGGACATTAAAAGCAAGCCTTCTATATTAAGTACATGAAGTTGTACCATTGCAATCCATTTGCTCCCACTAAAGAATGTCAAATATTTGAGGCCCAGAAAATTACCTAGGAGTGGCCCGGAGGAAATGGCATTTCCTCACACACCTACTTTTGTTTTGTGAGATACTTACCTCACCTGGGGTTGGTCAGAACTTTAAAATGTTGCTAAAGTAGTTGTTAACGTCTCACTTAGTCTGCATTTATTTGACCATAAATACAGTAAAAAAGTTTTTGCATCATTATTCCAGTCTTCAGTGTCACACAATCCTTCAGAAATCATTCTTATATGCCGAGTTGCTGCTCATAAATCTTTCTTATTAATATCTATGCTGACAATTTGTGTTGCTTTATATATTTGTGAAAACCATGACGCATCTTTCTCTCTCAGGTGCAGTCGGGACCGCCAAACCTACACAACCTCCTCCCACATCTATCTCTATAGTCACCCAGGCACCCCCATCATCCACCCCATCTTCAGCACCGTCCCCTGAACTTGTTGCAACAACAGGACTCAATGACTCCGCAGGCGTGGTGACCCCAGAGGTTCCTGCCCCTCCAGCTGTCTCTACCAAGGCACCAGCCACCCCCTCAACCCCATCTGCTGCACCCCCGTCCCTCACCACCACTGGAGTTTTGGCTACAACAGAGCCCCCTACACCTGGACTGACACCCACTCAATCCACGTCAGAGCCTGAGACGGGCACCCCGTCTGCCCCTGCAGAGACCACCACAGCTGACATCACCAAGCCTCCAGGTACCATTTGTGTGTGTTCATTTTGAAACCGATTGAGCTGATCTTTTATCCTAGTATCTTCCAACTGTTTGTAAAGAATGGTTTACACTCTTCCAGTGTGTGTTCTGTCATTTTAATCGATTGCTATTGTGTCTTTCTGTTTTTCTCATGTAATGAAGATGATGGTGGGCAAGGTAAGTTTCTGTTACCATTTTCACTCAAATTTTCAGGCAGAATTACGTTTTTTTTATAGAAGTAACCATTTGTTACACAACCTGTTCAGAGTTTCTTATACATTACCAGTTCGAAGGAATGAAGAATTGATTAGTGGTCAACCAAAATGAGGTTTTATAAATGGCTGTTGGCAATATATTAGGCCATTCATCAGATTTAAGATATCAAATAATAAATAAATACATATATACATACATACATACATAAAAATGAAATGAAATATCATTAAAAAAAACTATTTTACTTTGCTACCCATGTTAACTATCTTTAAATTCCAAAATGATAATTTTTTTAACATAACCGTTACATACCGTTCAAAAGTTTGGGGTTGGTGCTTTTGAAAGAACTCTCTTATGCTCACCAAAATTGCATTTATTTGTTCAAAAACAAATAAAAGGGTTTAACAACTCATTTTGTCCTCAACTCAGATGACACGGCTATAATGGCAGTGATGGTCGCCCTGTCCTCTCTGCTGGTCATCGTCTTCATCATCATCGTCCTGTATATGCTCAGGTGAGCCCCAGGATTCAGAAGCTGTTCATTTAGTACAAAAAGTGCTTACGACAAAGATTCCAGTTCAAAAATACGACATGATGACAAAGTTATAAGTGCGGAAGAACCAGCAAACACTTGCACTTTCATAGTAGAACGGATAAGAGAAAGCTCCATTCATCAGGAGACCTGCAAGGGCAGCAGGGGGCCACAGGACTGAATTGTCCAGTTACCATGGTAATGATTGGCTTTTTGTTCCTCTCCTTTGTGGCAGGTTTAAGAAGTACAAGCAGGCAGGGAGCCACTCCAATTCCTTCCGCCTCACCAACGGCAGAGCTGACGACACAGGTACGAATAAAAGACTGTGTGTGTGCATCTCTGTGACCATACTTGGGAATTGTTGTTTTTAAGAGTAGCAAATATATTTGTCAGCTTTTTGCTTTTACATCTTGACTGAGAGATTTGTGTATTACTTAAGCATTTTACTTTGAATTGTACTGTGTCTCCCTCTACTGGTTGTCCCGAACACAACATAGATAAAGGACAAATTGCAAGTCATTCTTAAAATGAAAAAAATAAAAAAAGACAACCTTTTGTAAGAAAGTTTTTGTCTCTAACATGCATCCTTATGTTTCTATTTTTCCAACTTTATGTTTCTACCCCATTCCCTACGCCTCTTGTCCTTGCACCATATCTCAGAACTTCAGAGTGTGCCGCTATTGGCCCGCTCTCCTAGTACCAACAGGAAGTACCCGCCCCTTCATGTCGACAAGCTGGAGGAGGAAATGAACCGGCGAATGGCCGATGACAATAAACTCTTCCGTGAAGAATTCAACGTATGTGCACAAACACACAACTGCAGTGCTCCAAATCATGAATGGACCGATCAGAGTCATGACTCGAAATTTCACCATCTTAAGAATAACATAATATATATTTGTGGGGTTGGTGTGTATCTCCTCGTCATGCTCTCGGCCCATGCATGATTGGTTGTTTTTTTGCTCTGCAGTCGTTGCCTGTATGTCCCATTCAGGCCTCATGTGACGCTGCCTCGAAGGAGGAGAATAAAGAGAAGAACAGATATGTCAACATCCTGCCCTGTAAGGCTTTCCCACAACTTACTTCCAAGCCACAGCTGATAAAGCATGCTTATACCAGAGCTTACAAATGAGTTCATTATGTGAAAATGGCTGTAATAAATAATGCTGCGAGCCTTAATCTCAATTTTATTTTGTATGCCTTTTCTCAGATGATCATTCTAGGGTGCATTTGACTTCTCTGGAGGGAGTTCCTGACTCTGACTACATCAACGCTTCCTACATAAACGTAAGCCCACGAGCGCAAGTCAGATTTCAGTATGAAAAATGTATATTTTGAGATTGGTTGAAGATTGCAATTAACCTTTTTCAGTTTTTTTAAAGATACATTTTAAGCGAATGTAAGATGAAAGGTCATCTAAATGTAAAAAATAGGGGATGTATGCTTAAATTCTTAAGAATCCGTTATAAAAACAAGACCTTGACACTTTTTTCACTATTTTATTTTTTTAGGGATACCAGGAGAAAAACAAATTTATTGCGGCACAAGGTAAAATTGCTTTAATTAATTGCTATTATAAATATAGAAACACTTTTGCATTTATTAATCAACAGAGAGCTAAACCCAAGATTGTTCATTGCAGGACCAAAAGAGGAAACGGTCAATGACTTCTGGAGGATGATCTGGGAACAGAACACTGCCACCATCGTAATGGTAACCAATCTGAAAGAAAGGAAAGAGGTAAATGCCACAGGAAATATATTAGATGTAGTCTAGTGTCAAAGGAGAAGTAAGCTGATCTTTGATTTTACAGCCTCGGCTCTTATAATGGTTTTAGAGTGCAACTTCGAGGAGGATGGCCATTAATAAAGATGCACGATCACTGCGGCGATGATGATTATGATAGATTGTGCTTCATATCCGCAGTGTAAATGCGCTCAGTACTGGCCTGACCAGGGATGCTGGACCTACGGAAATATCCGCGTGTCGGTGGAGGACATGATGGTTCTGGTTGACTATACCATCCGCAAGTTCTGCATTCAGCAGGTTTGAAGCTCAGATGTTTCTCTGCAGTCATTCGTGGTCCACCAATATATTGGACACGTTGTTTTTGCCATTTTGAAATTTGAAAGTGGGCAATGAATGAGCTCATTTAGCTAATTAAAAGAAGTGAAGTCATCGACAATGAGAACATACATTGATGCACATACATAAATGCATCTATATATATATATATATATATATATATATATATATATATATATATAACTTATCAATTACAGGGAGTGAATTATTGTCTAATTATTACAGGGATTGTTAGACCTTTTTTCTGCAAACGTGAGACATAGATAAAAAAAATAGTGGGGAGATCACTACCAATAATCTTCTAAGCAGCCCATATTATATTACTAATCTGACTTTGGAGAATCCTCACTGTAATTGAGAAAGTCAAAAAATTTATATCACTATAAAAATTTTACAAATTTACATACGGCAATCTTTTTAAGTGGTCTCAAAAAAAAGAAAGCTTTTGATGGATATTGTTGAAATTGAGTTTGTTGAAGGATGACAAACTCTGTTGTGTGTGTTTAGGTGGGTGATGTGTCTGGTAAGAAGCCTCAGAGGCTGGTCACACAGTTTCACTTCACCAGCTGGCCTGATTTCGGGGTTCCCTTCACTCCCATTGGCATGCTGAAGTTCCTTAAGAAGGTCAAGAACTGCAACCCACAGTATGCTGGACCCATAGTGGTTCACTGCAGGTAAAGAGCTTTATTATCTTGTGTGTATGTGCACGACCATTCAAGAGTGTAAGGTTTTTACTTTTAGGGAGAGAAAGTGAGTGAAGTGACATACTCAGAATTCGTGCTCTGCATTTATCCCATCCAAAGTGCACACACACAAGAGTGAACACACACCCAGAGCAGTGGGCAGCCATTTATGCTGCAGGTTCGGTGCCTTGCTCAAGTCATGAGTATTGAGGGTGGAGAGAGCGCTGTACATTCACTCCCCCCCAACTACCATATTTTTCAGACTATAAATCGCACCTGAGTATAAGTCGCATCAGTCCAAAAATACATCATGATGAGAAAAAAACATATATAGGTCACACTGGACTAGAAGTCGATTTTATTTAGTACCAAAAACCAAGATAAAACATTACCGTCTACAGCCGCGAGAGGGCACTCTATATTTTCAGTGCAGGCTACAGGAGCAGTGAGCAGTGACGGTAATGTTTTCTCTTGGTTCAAATTAATTTCGATAAATAAGTCTCACCTGACTATAAGTCGCAGGACCAGCCAAACTATGAAAAAAGTGTGACTTATAGTACGGAAAATACAGTACAATAAAAAAACTTTGTGTTAAGGGTCCGAATCTCTTAATCATTAGGCCGTGACTACTTCCACATTTATTCAGCAAAGATGCATTAAATTAACCAAAGGATATTTATAATGTTACAAAAAATTTGTTTCAGATAAATGCTGTTCTTTTGAACTTTCGATTCATCAAAGGGTCCTAAAAAAAAAAAAAGATTTCCATAAAAATAGCAAGCAGCACAAATGTTTTCAACATTGATGATGATAAATGTTTCTTTAGCACCAAATCAGGATTTTAAAATGATTTCTGAAGGATCATGTGAAAGTGAAGAAGAGCAGCTGCTGAAAATTCAGTTTTTCCATCACTGAAATAAATTACATTTTCAAAATACATTAAAATACAAATTGTTTTAATTTGTACTAATATTTCAAAATGTTTCTTTATTTTTTGATCAACTAAACAGCCTTAGGAGCATAAAATACTTTTAAACATAAAAAAACAACAACTTTTGATCGGTAGTATTTTTGAGCAGTTTTTTTCTTTCTTTCTTTCTTTCTTTTTTTTTGCGATTTCCAGTCACTGATTTTCTTCTGTTCGTCTCAGTGCTGGTGTTGGCAGGACCGGGACCTTCATTGTGATAGATGCTATGCTGGACATGATGGGGGCAGAGAGAAAGGTTGACGTCTTCGGATTTGTCACACGGATCAGAGCCCAGCGCTGTCAGATGGTCCAGACTGATGTGAGCTCATACAAACCTCTCATTAATGCCATAAAACAGCTGTATTCGGTTTCCAAGTCCTCATCTTCCGCCCTCCATCTCTCCCTACAGATGCAGTATGTGTTTATTTTCCAAGCTTTGCTAGAGCACTACCTGTACGGAGACACAGAGTTAGAAGTGACGTCTCTGGAGTCGCACCTGAATAAGCTGTACGCTCCCTTACCTGGAGCCGGCTGTGGAGGAATGGAGGCAGAGTTCAAGGTAGCACACAGCTTTTTTTATCTCTTGCTTTTCTGGAAATAATAGCTGGGACCATGTTTAAGTGTAGGACATTTTTTCTTATGTTCTGTTTTATTGATTAACTTTTTCTCTCTTTTAGAAACTTACCTCCATTAAAATCCAGAACGACAAGATGAGAACGGGGAACTTGCCTGCCAACATGAAGAAAAACCGTGTTTTGCAAATCATTCCATGTGAGTTGTGTATCATTGGTTAATAATCAGACTGTGAATTGAGAGAATAACTTTGGAATAATTAAAAACACACTACCGTTAATATGTTAGAGGTCAATTATTATTTTTTTATTACTTTAATGCATCCTTGGTGAATAAAAGAGACAGGAAAGAAATTTATTGTTTCGTGTAGATGATGTTCTTTTTACTTTTTTTACATTTATCTCGTTTCTACAAAAATATTAAGCAGCAAAACTGTTATTTTCAACACTGCTACTAATAATAAATGTTTTGAGCATCAAATCAGCATATTATTATGATTTCTTAAGGATAAAAATATTTAAAAAATCTTACTGACCCCATACTTTTAAACGGTAGTGTCAAAAAAAACACATTTATGTAGTTTATACTTTTTTTTGTATATAATTATATTATAATTTATCTTTATGCATTTATCCTTTTACATGTTATTTGACAGTTGCTTTTATCCAAAGTTTGTTGTAGTAAATTTATCAGCATGTGCATTCCTTGGTTACTTTCTGAACCTTCACTGTTTCTTCCAGATGAGTTTAACAGAGTGATCATCCCTGTAAAACGAGGGGAGGAGAACACAGACTACATCAACGCCTCTTTTATAGATGTGAGTAAAACCCGTCTGACCTCAGCCAACAATTACTCGCAACTCACTGAGATATCGTTCAGGGAAGCCTGGAGGGAATGCTACAATATTCCACACTCTGTAGAGAGACCACACAGCATGCTTTTCTTTTGGGAGTGGCTTAAACACACATTTTTCTGACATGAAGTTATATGGACGCCCATGCTGAGATTCGGAGCCTGGGACGCTGACCATTGCGGTGTTTTAAAACCTAGTGACAAGCTCATTGGAATTTTTTTGGAAAGAGAAACGATTACTTTTATTCAGCAATGATGCAATAAATTGATCAAAAGTGACATCAAAGATATTTACAGTGTTACAAAAGATGTGTGTTTCAAATAAATGCTGTTCTTTTGAACCTTGTTCATCAAAAATCTGTTTTGAAAACAATGTTTAAGAATTGAAATGATAAGTAGCATCGCAAGAATGAATTACATTTTCAAATGTATAGAAATAGATAAAACTGTTATTTTGAATGGCAATAATATTCTATTATTTTAAGAGTTTTTACTGTAATATTAATCAAAGAAATGCAGCTTTGGTGAGAGTAAGAGATTTTTGTAAAGCCGGCAAACTTTTTAATGGTGGCATATCCATGATTAAAGCTGGAAAATGTCTGGTGTATACAAATATAGTCATATATATATATGTCTGTGTGTGTGTGTGTGTGTGTGTGTGTGTGTGTGTGTGTAGGGTTATAGGCAAAAGGACTCGTACATGGCATGTCAGGGGCCGCTGCAGCACACTATTGAAGACTTCTGGAGGATGATCTGGGAGTGGAGAAGCTGCTCTATCGTTATGCTGACCGAGCTGGAGGAGAGAGGACAGGTGAGTTCACCTGCCTCCTTTCTCTTTGTTTGTAACATCTATAAATATGCTAACTCCACTTACAAAGGTGACTTTTTGTGGTTAAAGATCTTGGCTAGCAACAGAAACATTGTTGCATTTTCAACCCCGACATGGTGAGGCAATAGAAAAATAAATCTGTATCTCCGCCACTCTCTGCAGGAGAAGTGCGCTCAATATTGGGCTAGTGACGGTGTGATGGTTTGTGGAGACATGTCCATCGAGTTGAAGAGGGAGGAGGAAAGTGAAAGCTACACTGTCAGGGACCTTCTCGTTACCAATAACAGAGTAAGTCCATTCATAGGATCTCCTGAAACGCTGCATTGTTATTTTAATGTTTGCCATTGCTGCAATTGCCATTTTTCTTTTTCTTTCTCTGTGCAGGAAAATAAGGCTCGCGCTGTGAGGCAGTTTCATTTCCATGGCTGGCCAGAGGTGGGCATCCCGTCTGATGGGAAGGGTATGATCAACATCATCGCTGCAGTTCAGAAACAGCAGCAGCAGTCTGGAAACCACCCAATCACTGTGCACTGCAGGTAAGCCACATCTACTCCTCTAATCAGGAGGCTGAAACATGAAACCTTTTTTTATGTCAACAGCTATGTTTTTTTTTTATTATTTTGTTTTCACATTCACTTTGGTGGCTTTTTGTGAGGCATAATTCACATTCCACATGCGAAACCTATTTTCACATAAATTTTCAATTGTTAAATTTCACCATCATTCAAAAGTTTGGGGTTGGTATAATTTTAAATGTTTTTGAAAGGCTGCATTTATTGTCCATAAATACAGTAAAAGATTAAAAGATGTAAAGTTCAAAAGTACAGATTGTTTTCAAAATGGAACATTTTCAATGTTTTTTTTTAATAGAAACACACACACACACATATATATATATATATACAGCTTTAATTCAGTGTTCCCTCAGTGTTGGATAGTGAAAAGTAAATAACCCATAAAACAAAAACAGGAAATGACAAGTTATTTAATGCATTTGTGGTTGTTACAGCTGTATACTACTCGGCTTAATACATAAGTTATTCAGACAGACATACCATAAATCTTACCATAAAGTGGATACAGGACATTTTGGTTAGACTGGAATGCCAACTTTAATAGGTCTCACTGGTTTGGCAGCTTAAGTAAGGTTTAGTGGTTTTGTAATGCTGGAAGGCATCCATGGGTGCTCGGTATGACTTAACCAAAACCTGTCCATAGTTAGATCTCCAAAGCAATGATGAATGATGAAACAGACAGAGCTGCAGTGTCCAGCGGGAATTCAGGGTCAGCCAATTAAGGAAAGCCAGAAACAGACTCATTAATATCCACAGAGCGGTGAGTAATTGATTTTTGTGTGGTAACAGTGCCGGAGCGGGGCGCACAGGGACGTTCTGTGCTCTGAGCACGGTCCTGGAGCGGGTGAAGGCAGAGGGCATTCTGGACGTTTTTCAGACGGTGAAGAGCCTAAGACTACAGAGACCGCACATGGTGCAGACACTGGTGAGAAAACACGTCACATCGAAAACAAATCAGACTTTATTTGATTATTGTGTGAAGCCTTAAAGCCATTTCAATTTTGATTAATCGTGTAGTCCTAGTAAAACATCATTATAACATGAAGAGTAGAGGGTGATATTTTATTTTCACTATAGATTTTTATGTTTGTACCTCTATTTTTTTGGAAAAATAATCATCCAAACAAAAGTTATCTCACATTCCTACAGCCGTTTTTATTATTACATCGGCTTTTCCCCACAGGAGCAGTACGAGTTCTGCTACAAAGTGGTCCAGGAATACATTGATGCCTTCTCTGACTACGCCAACTTCAAGTAAAGCCACACCCACCCGCAGAAGATCGGACAGACTTTCCCAGACACGCACCCACACTTTCACAAAAACACCGCTGAACGAGACGGACTGCCAGCACAAAGCAAAAGGGAATAAAAAACTTTTGGCCGCTAGGAGCGAGAACACGTCGGTGCTGAAGATGGAAAGAAAACAAACAAAGAAAACACCATTAGAGATGCCTTCTTGAATATTTTGTAATATTGCTCTTGTTTATAAGGCCCTTACCCATTTCTCTCAGTGTAAATATGCTCTTGTATTTTTGTTTTGTTTTGTTTAATTTGTTTGGTTTTAGAAGCCATTCTGTTACGGTTTTTAGAGTGACCTTAATATAGTTAACTGGTATATAAATGCAAACGTGAATGGCGCTATAGAGACAGAGCAGTAGCAAGAAAAGGGTGCTTTTTACTGGGTGTTTTAACAACAACTTCCTTTTTTCTCTGCAGTTGAGTGACTGAAACCTATTTGAATGGCAGCTCAATCCCACTATGCTGTTGCCTGTAGCTACATAACGCGGCAAAATCAACCAACCGTGGTGCATCAGCGACTGTAAACGCGCGTTCGCAGAAAACACTTCACTGTGCTTTTTGATTGTGTTTACTGGAGTGACAGATATAATTTTTTAATCCATTTTTTAAACAGGGACCGGTTTTTGGGCCGTGACTAAGGTCTCGCTTAGATCTGAAGATGTTAAGTGTGTCTTTGTGTTGTCCGTTGTATTACAGTGTGCCGACTTTGTCCGAACTAGACAATGGTAGGACAAACAGGAGAGTGTTAAGACCAGAGAAATTCCACTTAATTCCACTTAAGTTTCATTCCATGCCCAAACATCTTTTCTTTTCAAGATCGCTCTAAAAGCACCTTCTGTAGTTGTGATTATAATCAAAGAATTTATGTATTTACTCGCTCAGATGTCTAATAATTGGCCTTAACAACTGTGCTTATCTTCATTTGATGATCCCACCGGTTTCTCTAGTTGCAAGGTACTGGTGCAAAGTTGATCTAGAAAGTTCTACTAGAAATTACATATGATCCCCTGATCATCTGTTCCTGCCCCTGTAAAGGACTTCATGGTGCCGAAGACAACGAGCCCTTTCCAGCTCCACTGAGCCAGTTTATATGACGCTTCAGTCCTAGCATAAAGACCAGGTAGATGGTTAAAATGAGGACATGTATTATCATTTTAGCTCGTGATTATCAGCAAATTATTTTAGGAAATCTATTTAAACCCAATAGTTGTCGTTCAGAATCACTCACCCCTGTCATTCAGATAACCGGGTTCTTGAAACTGTTATTATTTCAGATCCATGATATTCCGAATGATGAATTGCGGATTTCTATTACAGCTTGCTGTGGGCTTCATCTTAAGGTATTCCATAAAACGCTGACGGATTTGCTTGAGTATTGTGTAAGTCGACTAACTCTATCCACATGAGACACCGTGCCAATAGCAGCCTCTCGGGGGCAGGATCCTTTTTCAGAGGTGGGAAAGTGCCTCATCGCGTTCCTGTAGCTTCAAGCATATTCCCACCCGCTCTTTTGTAGCCCATGTTCTCCCGATCCACTGGGACACTGTGGCCTGTACGGCGTATGATAATCTGTAATGGAACCCAAACGGTTGCTTTTCTGCATTTTTGGTGTGTTTTCAAACTGTTTTTTTCCTTTTTGCTTACATGCCATATAAAACCATCCTGAAGGAAGCACCAGACTTCAGGACAAGTCCCTCAAAACCCAAGCTCTTAATGTACGCAGAGCAATCAAGAAGGGAAGCCACGTATCTGGGGGCTCACTTCATTCTTCAGTTGAATGTGACATTGAAACGGCTTGCTTGGATAAGCGAAAGGACAAAGACTGAAAAATAAAAGATTCTGCTATCCAGAAAGAAAACATGAAATTTTGGATCTGAAACCTCTCTCTTTGATTGGATTGTTCCTAAATTTCAAACTACAGCCTGTTTTATGTTTCAGAAATCCTAATAATGTTACCCTTTCTGATTTTTCTTCTTGTACATAATGTAAGGATATTTATATTTCATTCTTATCTGTTGCTTTGCTTTTATTTTATTTGTATCTTTATCTTTTTTTTAAGATACTTGTATATTAAACTGTACTGGGACCATTTTGAAATGTATTAGTTTTTTTTTCTTCAGTTTTTAATTCGGTATTATTGTCTTAAAATCTAATTTTTTAATTTGCATCTGTTTATTTTTAGTGTTTTGTTATACAAATTTGAATATATATGTATATATAATTATATATATGATGCAAATTATATATAATTATATAATGCCAAACGGCCAAACCTAATAAAAGTGCTTGAGATTTTATCTGCAGTCATTTTACTTTGTGTATCTCATGTAATTATAATGTCGGAATATACTATCATTCAAAGTATTTTTTTTTTTACTTCTTTTTGTGTGTCTGTGTGTGTGTGTGTGTGTTCGGTGTACATTAAAATATGCAGTTTCCGCAGGCATATGATACGAAATTTATTGGCATGTATATGATATGCATCTACTCGCAACACTAAACCTAAAAAAAACATTTTAGTCTTTGTTTGGAGTACTATTTGTATACGCACTTAAATGAGATCGGGTTAAATTGATGATTTTTAAAAACCATGTGGCACTAAAGCTGCTGTAAATTCAGCTGCCATCACAGGAATCAATTACATTTTAAAATAGAAACCCGTTTTAAATACTGTTTTGCCTTTTTTTAAAGAAATGTCGCTTCGGTGAGACTTCTTTCATGGTGAGACTTGATCCCTGAGGGGAAAATCAGGGTGAGTGTCATGTCACCTTGTCTTCCATCCTTCCTGGCCCTTCAGACCTGAGATGTGGATGGATTATCACCACAGACCCCTGTACGTGTTTAAACACCAGTTGACAGGAACTCAATCAGAACCTGAAACTCTGCGATGAGTCAGTCTTACTCTATCCGTCACACTGTCTGCTCCGGTCACCCCGAGGGACAGCTCCTGTGTAATTAAGAACACAGTCAGGAGTGTTTGCACAGTGTTTTTCTCTCTGGGCCAGTGTGTGTTTCGTGTGGGTCAGGGGATCACGAATGACGGATGTGAGGTCACGCTGGCCACCTTTTACAGCTTAGAGGAAACGAGCTAGACATTTGACTTTTTAATAAAACATGCTCATCAAGAACGTGTGCTACTGGGGACACTAGAGCTGCCATGGTTGAAAAAAATATATATATAAAAAAAAATTACAGATATAATAAAAAATCAACAGTGTAGATGGCTAGTGGCACAATAAATGTAGATTTATTATAGATTTATATAGATACAAATTTACAATTTCTTAAAAGCCCACACTGCTGTTTATTATTATTTCTATTAATTTCTATTAATCAATGAAGATAAAAATCCTAAAAGAAATGCATCATGAATTCCATGAGAATATTCAGCTGTACAATAATAATAATAATAAAAAAAGATCGATCGAAATCTTATTCAGTGCTTCTCTTTTCCTTAATTAGCACTTTGGCACATGCTTGGCCATTGTTTTGAAGCTTAAATCTGAATAGCGTCAAATGTACACACGCGTGACGTAGTTGCCAAATGTGTCTGGATGTAACTCATGATGTGTCCAAGTGTTTTGTTGGAGAAAGAGGACACTGTCCTGTGGGGGTCAACAGTGTTTGGAGATGATAATTGGAATTGAGCTCATCATACACATGCTCACCTCCCATTAGAACCGCAATGACCACACAAAGTGTTGGAGAACTGAGGAGGTCAGTGTATGTGTGTGTGTGTGTGTGTGTGTGTGTTTAGAAAGGGAGGGGAGATCTGGTCTGAGACATAAATTGTGAGGAAGAGGAGGAGGAAGATTACAGAGAATGAGTGGCAGTCTCAGAAGCTCACTGAACCGTTGACTTGAGGGAGAGGAGACCATATCAGGATTACCAAGACTAGGACTTCACAGTAGAGGAGAAGATCCTTCAGGAAAAGACTTGCCAAAAGATACAAGGTAATCACAACGTTTTAGTTTGTTTAGTTTTGATTTTAGGCGTTTGTTCATCTCATCAGTCTCTGTTCTCTTCCCTCAGTTATGGTGCACATCTGCAGGCTGTTTGTGGTGATGGGGATGTTGCTGTGTCTAAGTGCCCAGTTTGCCAGCTCTCAGCACTGGTCTCATGGCTGGTATCCTGGAGGAAAGAGAGAGATAGACGTTTACGATTCCTCAGAGGTGTGTATGAAGTCTATCAGAAAGAACTATTGCCAGTCTTTATGCAAAGTGGCGCAAAATGTACAAATGTTAACTGGAACATGCATGTGTATGGTAAGTTGGTTTAGTTATTAGATTTTTGGAAATTTGATTAGATTTAAAATGAAAATACACATAATTAAGAATAAATTCTTTAGATGATCAATATATTTTTCAAAATAATAGCATTTATTAAAATTGTAAATTGTTTGTAATGTTATAAATGTCTTTACTGTTATTTAGGTTTTGCTTTTTAAATAATGTGTTTTGTAATATCATTGTTTTTTTAAAGGTTTATATTATTGTGCTTTAAGCCATTGTGTTGCTTTCTATTTTATTTTAAAATCAGGTTTCAGAGGAAATTAAACTCTGTGAGGCAGGAAAATGCAGCTACCTGAGACCCCAGGGAAGAAACATTCTGAAGACAATACTGGTGGGTACAGGTGTGGTTTTGGCTTGGTTTCTTTCCATCAGCAAATAGCCTAGTGATTACAGTACATAAGCTAGTCATGACAGGATATTGTGAATATTGCTCTCTTATTGGCTTTAACAGCTGGATGCCATCATACGGGATTCCCAAAAGAGAAAATGACACCAAGATGACGCAACAGCCTGTGTCCAAAGAAAAATCATTTCCAGCAAACACATTAGGACTGCATTTCCATCCAAATTATATATATATAATTATTTTGTAAATCTGTGAATTTTATGGTTTTTTTTTTTTTTATATATGTTTTGCAATTCGTTCTGTTCTCAAATTCATTGTGAGTGAACCTATACTGCTAGCACTATGTAACAATTTGCAGCAGTTCCTACAATAAAGGCTTTATTTTGGTATTTTGTTTTAATTGTTCAGTGTCTTTTTATTAGTTGTAAGTACGTTCACCAATTTTGCACAAGACAAGAGCGAGGCGTCAACTTCATGAATAAAAACAGATGTCTTTATTTATTAAGGGAAATAACCTTTTTAGTTTATCATTTTGTTTCATTATTATGTATTTTAAAATA
Organism: Carassius gibelio; assembly: GCF_023724105.1. Lineage (NCBI taxonomy): Eukaryota > Metazoa > Chordata > Actinopteri > Cypriniformes > Cyprinidae > Carassius > Carassius gibelio. The sequence continues at coordinate 20,321,996 of NC_068416.1, read as the reverse complement.
TTTTAGTATATTAAAGACACACACATATTACATTTTTGCTAATTAAAATACATTTAGTTTTAATTTAATTTATATTAATTTTAAACTATTTTTGTTTAGCCACCAGATGGCGTAAACGTACATACTTATCAAAATTAATTCTGCCCTGGAATGATCAAGTTAATATTGACAGTCTTGTAAACCCAAACTTAATGCAATGCAAGACCTGTTCATATTTAAGGATGAAGCAAATATGGTTTGCTTATGTATGTATGTAATCAAGCTTGTGCTGTGAAAGTATTATTCAAGTCTAGTTGGATTTTATGTTCACTATGGTTTTTACATAATGAATATAATGATCCCACTCAAAGATCATCTTGCCATCACCAGTAAAAAGAATAGAAATGATCAGTGTAGACAAAATAACTCATTAATTCTAAGTGGACCCCAGTACTGAGGCTGTAGACTTTACAGGAGATAGTGAGGGACGTAGTGTAGCAGGAAAAAAAAACATCCACTGATCCAGACAAGTTCCCTCAGACCTCAGTCCATTCCCTGGGTTATTCTGAGCATGAAAGCACACTGAAACCATTATGCTACCATCATGTACTCTCTCCCTCTCTCTCTCTTAAGCACACACAGATTAATTTGTAACACCTTACAAGACTCACATTCACATGGTATGGAAAGCCATTTTAACATTTAATCTATAAGCTGTGCTAGTATATATATATATATATATATATATATATATATATATATATATATATATATATATATATATATATATATTAGGGGTGTAACGATACGCGTATTCGTATTGAATCGTTCGGTACGAGGCTTTCGGTTCGGTACGCGGTACGCATTATGTACCGAATGGTTCGTTGGACTAATTAATTATATTTGAAAAAAAAAAAAAAGTGAAATAAAATGATATGCGTTCAACAAGGTAGCCCAATAACCCAAACAATGTAACAGGCAACGCCCCTGACACCCCCGAAGAAGAAAAAAACACCAACTTATATGTTTATGTTAGGCTACTCAGTCAGGCGCTCACTCACTCAGTACGCGCTGAGTGAGCGAGCAGTTCATGCACTGTACACGGTGGCCAATGCGTTTAACAGACCAGAAATAGAAGATCCTCCAATAACCAACAGGTCTGGTGTTTGGGTGCACTTTGGATTCCCTGTAAACTATAATGGTGATGGCAAGAGAGTGGTGGATAAAAAAACAACGGTATGTCGCATCTGCTACATGACAATAGGGTACACCAGCGGGAATACAAAAAAAAAAAAAAAAGAACACCAGCGGGAATACTTGAAACATGTCAACTCATTTACGCCGACATCACCTTAGTGTGTCAGTATCTGGGAAAAGATGAAAAAAAGGAGAAACATACACGCAACAAACTATCCCCGCAGCATTTAGACAGACATTTCCAACTGACTCAAACAGGGCAAAAGACATCACCGCGGCGATTGGTAGGCTTCATTTACATTATAGCCGCGGATATGAGACCTTACTATTTACCATTCATTCTATCATCACCATTATAGCTTACTGGGAATCCAAAGTGCACCCAAACACCAGACCTGTTGGTTATTGGAGGATCTTCTATTTCTGGTCTGTTAAATGCATTAGACATTTGGCAACGAGCCTTCAGTGCGTGCTGAGTGAGCGAGCGCCTTAGGGGCCATTGACATATCGCGCCTAAAATGCGTGGAAAACGCTAGGCGCGTCTTTCTCCTCCTTTCCAAAGCGCTCAGGCAGAATGCCGAAACATGCCGAAAGACGTTTTACTGATGAAACATGAAGAAAATAAACAATGACTGTGACAACATATGGTTTTATCTCTGATCTTTAAGCTGTCTGTGGTATTTTTATAAGAATAAAGCTTAAAATACAATGCTAATCGATATCCTTTATCACTGTATAAAATAATATAAATTGGCATGATTTATGCCTCATTCTGTTTAACGGAACCTTGTTAGATTACAATAATAAATTATTTCAAAGACTTGACTGATGTTGTGAAATAAATTTGGAATAAAACATGTAATACTTTTGTCGGACAACAGGTTTGTAATCTTTCCTTGTGTTTTCACAATCAAATTGAATTAATATGTAGACTCTGATTGGATGGTGGAGAAATACTCACGTTTACGTAATGATCTTTTTGAATTAAGATATCTCCAAATACATTCTCACTAGCTCTTTATGAGGTTGAAGATATCTCCTAATGAACACTAATTAGACCTAATTAGACACTAGCAATTATTTTTTTAGATTCTGGTACTTGTTCATTAGATACTAGTACTTATTTAATAGATACTAGTTATTCATTAGTTACTGGTACTTATTTATAAGACATTAGTATCTTTTGTAATCACTACTAGTAACTACGTATTCTTATTTTACTAATCAGATCTGCTTTTTTACTTGTCTTATGTAATAACTACCAAATCGCTACAGTAGTATGGCAAGCCGTTTTAACATTAACTCTATAAACTGCACTAGTATCTTATTAAATGTTACTAGTATTTATATTTTTAGATACTACACTGTAAAAACTAAAGGTGCCTCAGGTATCCTTTGGTGTACTCCAGGAACCTTAAAATGTATTTTAAGTGCCTCAAAGCTCTTTTTCTCATAATAGGGTTCCTGGAGGAACCATTAGAGTCTTTGCAGTTCGTGCAGGAACTCATGGGATCCTTGAAACACTTTGTTCCCAGTTCTGAGGTTCTGGAGTCACCCTTTCATTACACTGAGACCTCAAAGTGCTCTGGAGGTTGCTGGAGGAACTCACATTTTAAAAAAGGGTTACTGCAAGCTCTGTTAACATTAAAGTGGTTCCTGGAAGATCTCACCTGTAAAAGCCAGCATCTGGAAGAACCCAGAGAAGTGACAAAAATTAAATGTGACTTATTATTATTATTATTTACTTTTTAGGAATGTGATGGAACAATTAGTTTTGTGGCACTTGCATGTGAAAAAAAAAAAAAAACTAAATGGTTGAACAAATCTTCACACTTGTTCTGTCAAAACATAAATAAATTAAATAACAAAAGGACATACAAAATCTTCTAAACAGACAGAATATCCAACTAAAATGTTACAATTATTTCTGAAAACACTTCTAAGCAATAGGGAATATATACAAGCAAACAGGCATCCAGTGGCTACACCATGTTTGTTATTATTATTTATTAATTTCCTCCAGACTTAATACTGCAATAACTAAAAATAGTTTTTTTGAAATAGGCTAAATGTTAAATCATTTGAAGGAGGATAGTTTACCTTGAAACTTTAAAGCAAACATTAAAAATATTATTTAACTAAATATGACTAAACGCATTCATTTAATAAAATAAAAAAACTATAATTATAACAATCGGTACAATAGTAATATTTAGATTTTTTTTCTAGTGAAATAAGTTAAAATTATTCAGAAATAACTGTTCAGCAGTTGTCAAGAAGAAAAAAAAATGCATGAGGCTTGGCGTCCTCGCTCTCCTGCTGTTTGCTCGCGTGCGCGCGCGTGCACGTGGAAGAGCGATTTCAAATACAAAGAAGTAACGGCTCCTTTCCTCAAAGAAAGAAACAACCGCTGCGCAAGGTGAGTAAAGGCTCCGAAATAAATACACAGGTTTATTATTTGTATACTAATTCCTACATTGACACATTAAACTGTATGTTTTTTTATTTAATTTTTTTGTTTTAACCATTAATTTAATAGCTGCGATGATTACGAGTCTAATGCACTTTGTGGGACGAAATGGAGACTAACCTTACAAACACAAGGTCACAAACAATAATTATTAGTTAGGTTTAACTTACACATGATGTTTACGTTTATTCATTGTAACTCTTTTCTTCAACTTTTCTAAATTATTGTTGTCGTTTACGTTCGTTAAATAGTTTCACATCCATGTTAAGGTAAAGTTACATGTAAAGTTAGGCTATTAGCCTATTTTTAGAGTCATTTGCACATAATGTAACGTTACATAAAACTAGTTTTGATAATTTTCTCTCCTCAGAAAATCCAGTATGACTTCTCTAAAAATCTCAAAGGACTCACAGAGCAGCACTATGTAAGTATTTAATTATTTATTTGACATTGAAATAACTGAAATGGTGTTTCAGCTTGGCCTAATCCAAAATTATATATGACTGTGTACACTGTTACACTGAACTGAATTAAACAATAAAAAAACTACCCGTATGTTCTTTTTTATTCATCAGTTAATAAAGAAATGTGGCTCTGTAGGACACACAGCTGCTGAAGTCTGATGCTGGCTGACAATAAACAGACCTCTCTGGATGTACCCCATCTTTTGTAGGTGTGTAAATAAGTTTTGCAGAGACACACCAGAAACCCTTCTAAAACATTCAGTTATTTATAGTTTATTAACAGTTCTTTTTTTCTTTTCTTTTTTTTTATTGTTTTCAGAGTAATTCTAACATTGCCCTTCCTGTAACATGATGATCCTGCTGTCCTGGACTGTATATGATGAGGTAAGTATGAGTTTGTCCATGTGTGTATACATATGTAGTGTACACACACAACTTATACACACATTGTGCACTTAATTAGCCCACAACCATTAATCAATGCACTAATATGACAAAAATAATTCCTGTGGTGTTCCTCATTTTTAAGATAATTAAAAAAATACCTGTGCTAAACGAATAAATGTAAATATTTTGTTATTTAATTTTAAGTAAATCACTCTTTTTTTTCAATGAACAGCCTACACATAATCTCAGAACAGCTGTGGTAATAACAGGAGACCCATTTGGTGAGAGCAGCACTGCAGTCTTTCCTGATGGTGAGGAGCTTCTTGCTGATGAACCTGCCGACATGAGTTCACCTTACTATGAGTGCCTATGTTCTTTTCAAGATTATACAGAAAAGCAATTAAAAGTACACTAAAGTGCACTGTTTTTCTGCTGTATCTGTTGGCCATTCAGGAGGATATCATGGACCATTTGCATAAGACTGATGATGCGTTTCAGCGGCCATCAGCATCGTAAATCCTCACCATTTTTTTATATTTATATATTTTTTTTTATTATGTGCATTAATAACACTATACTTTGTATTATCTCACATTTGTATCAAATTACAAAAAAAAAAAAAAAAAATAGCTAATGCAAGGGTGTTTCAAATCCAGAGTCTTTGGGAGGAATGATAAATTTAACATTGTTCTCTCTTCTGACTGCTGTTATCAGTCTCTGTCAGATTTTTTCCTTTGATTGAAAGTTGTGAAAATGCTATCTTTAGAGTTTATGTTTTGTTATTTGAGTAAATGAGAATGCAAAAATATATTTGTGATACTCTCCCATTCACTGCTCTCGAAGTTAACCCAACTATAACAACTTCCGCTGCTGAGAAACTGGTTTATTAAGCTATCTTGAGGCTTATCAATTTCTTAAAATGTCCTGTGATAATTCTTCCAATCAGTTACCACAATTTAGAACAGGAAAGAAAATGTTACTATGAATTGCATTGTGTCTAAAATTGAATTGAATTTATTAATTTAAATTGTATCATTGTTTTAGGTACATGAAATGTTTTTGTAAAGTTAATTAGTTAATTAATAAAGTTAATTTAATTTAAAGATAATTGAGTCCCATTTATTTGTTTATAATTTTACCAAGGTGTAAATTTTTTGTTGTTGTTGTTATTTGTTTATAGCAATATTAACACTGATGTGTCCATGAATGGGATTGTGATGTGCAGTATTGACTATTTAAGGTGATTATGGATATTGTTGTTGCTTATCAATAAACTATGTTTGATATGCATTTGTTTTATTTTTTTCAGTTTGTTTTTTTAAATCATTAAAAATGTCAATAGCAGGAAAAATAAATAAACCAGTGGGGGGGGGGGGGGGGGTGAAATTAGGGAACCACCCCCATTTAGAGCGGTGCCTAGAAGCTCTTCAGAGGGTTCCGCCGGCGTGGCGAAGTGAAGAACCCCAAAAGGTGCCTCCAGGAACCTTTAGTTTTTACAGTGTACTATCTTTCCATTAAGTACTAGCACTTAATTAACTGCTAGTGCTAATTCTTTGGGTACTACTGCTATTTCTTTAGGTACTAGTGTCTTTTGTAAAGTTACTAGTACTTATTCATTAGATACTATTGCTTATTTATTAGGCATACTAGTACTTATTCATTAGATACTGGTAGTTTAAGTCAAGTCAAGTCTGCTTTATTGTCAATTCTTCCAAATGTACAGTATATACAGAGATTTTAAATTGTGTTACTTTCAGACACATGGTGCATACAGATAACATTAACAGTAGAGCTTAAAAATCCAGATAGATACAGATCAAATATAAAATATAAAATACAAGTATACAAATAAAGGCATGTAAAAAAAAAAATAATAAAGAAAAAGATAAAGTTAAATAAAGTAGTGCAAGGCACATGGCAGACATAGTGCAAACCAGTGAAGTGAACAAACGAAGATTGTAGTGCAAAAAACCTTATTCAGTCTGATTAAAGTGACAAAGTGCTCAGAGAGTAGTTCTTTTTTTGACCTGTCTGAAGAGGTAGTAGAATGATGTCAGTTCTGAATGAAGTAGTGAGCAGACCGATGCTGCACAAATGCAGCGTTTCCACCAGAATTACACAGAACAATTATACCATGAACAATTTTTCCCAGGAACTATTTTCACCCCAAACCTGTTTATTTCTGCATTCCCACCGCTGTCTACAGTACCGTGAATATAAGGCAAATAGTCTGGTGACATAGGTCTGCACGCATTTCTCAATACAAAAAAGTATGCAAATTTCGGACTTGCATCCTCGGTAGTTTGTTCACGACGACACAAATCCGGTAATTCTGCAAATACCAGCGTAGTTGATAACATCAGTCATCTCGCCTTGGCTACTGCAGTTTTCCTCACTGTATTTACAATGAAACGAAATAGGATATAAAATACCACTGCCTCCTTTCGTTTTTCTCCACCTCGCTCCTGTAATTTGTAATCTCTTATTAAATACTTATTGATTAAATACTAGTACTTATGTGTTACATACTAGTACTTATGATTAGATACTAGTATTTATTCATTAGATATTATTACTTATTCATTAGAGACTAGTAACTTTCATATTGTTACTAGTAACAAATTTTACATTTTTGCCATTGACTTCTATAGGGATCTGTCATTAAGATATCTAGTTCTATTCAGTTTTGACTAGTATGTATTCCACTAGTGAACAGTACTTAATTTGTATGTAGTATTTTTATGTAGTTGTTCCTTAGGTACTAGTATGTATTTTTAGCTACTGCTTATTTATTAGATACCAGTATTTATTCATTAGGTACCAGTGCTTATTTATTAGAAACTACTACTCATTCATTAGTACTAGTACTAGTAGTATTGATATGATTACTAGTATCTAATGATAAAATGAAAAATGAAATAAGCAGGAATGAGTCACTTTAAACATGGCAAGCACCCAGCTTTCGTTTCTTCTGACAGCAGGGACAGACCTTGAAATATGAAATAGAATTGTTCACTATGGTAACTAGAATATTTACTGCTATAATACATATGACTTTTCAATTTTCTCTTGTGTTGTGTATATAGAGGTGTGTGGTTTAACTATTGCACAATTAAAGAAATAGCCCCCCCCCCCCACATCTTGTAATTTAGCTGGTAGTAATTGTTTGAAGTTTAAAAACATATTAGACTGCTTTATGGAATATAACTTGTGGATGTTTATCAGCTGTTTGTACTCTCATTCTGATAGCAGTGGCACCCATTTATTGGTGAGCAAGTAGGCTGTGTGTTAAATTGCTGGAGCCTCTTCCCCTGTAATCGCTGATGCCATATATTTCCCCCGGACCGCAAATTCTATCGAATTTACTTGTGTTTATACTTTGTATTCTTACTTGTTCTCCAATTACATTTTTTACATTTTACTCAAGAGCCCGAATTGGATCAAATGTAGTCCATACAGAGTTTCTGGAATCTTTCTAATGAAGCATTTTAATTTTGGCAGCGACTATTTGCACTAATTGTAAATATCAATAGAGGCTATTTACACTAAGTGCAAATAGCAATAGATGCTATAGTGAAATAGTGATATGCTGTTTACACTGCAAATAGCTATAGATTATATTTGTTAAAATTTTTACTTCTTATTGCAAATAGTGTCGCACCTCAGTATTGTAGTAGGCCTACATTGTAAAACAATATACAATAGCCTGTTAATTGTAATTTTAATACAAATTATTTAAAAAAGGCAAAAAGCAAAAGGCTAATTCGAACCCAGGTCAAAATAGGTATGCCACACATTTTACCATCTACGCCACTAGATCTGATAATTGACAGTTGTCTTTTGCAGTGTTGACTAGTCACACGTTGAGGGGTGGAGTTAGTTTAAATAGTGGGAGACCGCTCAAATTCCCTCTCCTTCACACTTTCGCTGAACTTGCTGACCACATCTGCATTTTTTATGTTTTTATGTGTGGGTTGGATTGAGGTCGGACCAGAGTGCCATTGCTGTATTCACACCTGCCAAAAAGATCCACATCAAAGGGGGTAACGAAACGAAGCAGAGTCTCAATCGAACCAAACGAGACAGGTGTTAATACACCCTTAGTGTAGACACTAATTTATTTATTTTTTTCTTTGGGATTATCATGGGAGAACAGGCCAATATTATTGTGTCAACGAGCTGATTAAAACCTATAAAACAACATGAAGTTAGACATTAGACACATTGGCTAACCGAGTCACTACCTTGCGTTATAAAATGTGAGTTATTCCTAGTATGTTCACACCTCATGTTCCACCCACGTGCGACTATCTTTCTTCAACACGAACGTCAGAATTTGAAGAAATGACAGCGTGCTGAGAGACACCATTGACTTTTACACGCGAAGTGAATGATGACTGTCATCTCTTTTTGGTTCGACGGGAGAATTCATTTCATACGGGATTTGAAGAAAGATGGCAGAAGTTTCATTTCGGGAAGAAGCATGCAGCTTTATCAGACCAACCCATCCTGGACTATATTGTAAAGTTCAGTCGAACAAAAGGCATAGACTTACTCTCACGCTCCGACTCTGACTCTTGAAGACTCTAAGAATGAGGTAATATAAAAATACTTACATTGTCTACTTACATTACCTTTACCAATAAAATGCGTGTTATATTATTATTATTATTATTATTATTATTATTATTAAATTAGGGCTCTTAGAGTTAACAGTAACAATTTGTTATCGTTAATCAATAGTTTTTTTTTTCTTAACACATTCACTTCCTTTCGATAAAAACATGAATTGGTTTCAATGTTGTTGTGAAATCCAGAGACACAAAAATATGCAAGTTCTATGAATGAAAAATAGAGTAACTTTGTATGAGTTTTTTTGTTTTTATTTTTGCACAGACTAAAATCCAGTCTAGAACAATGTATATATTTGGATATTCATAAGATTTTTCAATCATTCTGAAATATTTAAAAAGCTGAAGCTTTCGTTTAAGCCAGTGGTTTTCAAACCGGTCATGCGAGCACTCCCAGCACTTTGTCTTCCTTATCTACCTCACCCGATTAATCTAATCATCTCATAAGTAGAAACTGCATGACCTGAAATAGGTGTGTCAGACAGAGGGAGACATACAAAATGCAATGTGCTAGGGGTGCTTGCAGGACCGGTTTGAAAAAGTTTTTACATTGTGTCTATTTAATGACAATAGGTGGTGCTGCTCATGCTAACCAAACTCATGCTCCTGCTCATTCAGAGGATAGTGCCAATGCTGCTGGTCTCAAATCATCACAAAGGTATGGCTGGACTACATATAGCGACTCACCATCAAATTCACACAGTACACATTAGGTTACTACATAAGCTTTCATTTCTCCCTACAGAATGAGAAGGTTGTGGATCCGCCTCAAACTGAGAACTGTGATATGTATCACTTTAACCTTGGCACTTGTTATATGTTGCTTCACAATCACATTTTCAGTAGTGAAAGAAGGAGGACAGGAAACAGAACTGTCAGAGAACCTGCGGCTGACAGAACACTATGGGATTAATTGCACAGCAATATATGAAATGGAGCCAGTGGAAGTGGGCAAAACTTTAGTCATTCTCAAGGAAAAAAGCTACGTAGGGCAAACTGACAGAACTATTGTGAATGCCACCTATGACTGTGATTGGTTTGTTGTGTCACGGGGCTATGATGTGATTCAAGGCACTGAGTTGGAGCGTGAATTTCCCCTTGCTTATTCTTTGGTTGTTCATCAGGATGCTGCTCTTGTGGAGAGGTTGCTGAGGGCCGTTTATATGCCTCATAACATATACTGCATACATTATGATCTGAAGTCCTCAGATGACTTTATTTTAGCAATGAAAGGTCTGGCCCGCTGCATCCCCAACGTCTTCATTGCCTCAAAGCTGGAGAGGGTGCAGTACGCAGGCTTCTCACGACTCAAAGCCGATCTTAATTGCCTGTCTGACCTCCTAGATTCTGAGGTCAAGTGGAAGTATGCCATCAACCTGTGTGGTCAGGACTTTCCACTGCGGACAAACGCTGAGCTGGTGTCGGATCTAAAAGAGTTGAAAGGCAAGAACATGGTGGAGAGCAAGTGGCCTGAGGGAAAAACAGATCGCTGGACTTATCATCATTTACTGAAAGATAGTAATTCAGAGTACTATGAGTTTCCTGTAAGCACTTCTGAAATGAAATCTCCACCTCCTCACAACATAGCCATGTTTGTGGGCAGTGCATATTTCACACTTTCAAGAGAATTTGTTGTTTTTGTGAACCAGAGTCCCCTAGCCAGTGATTTCTTGGCTTGGTCTGAGGATACATACTCACCTGATGAACATTTCTGGGCAACTATGATTCGTGTGTCTGGAGTACCAGGGGAAGTGCCAAGTTCTGACCCTGAAATCTCAGAACTAGTAAGTAAAACCCGTCTGGTGAAGTGGTCTTATCTAGAAGAGGTTCTTTACCCACCATGTACTGGAGTCAGTATACGAGCTGTATGTATTTATGGTGCTGCTGAGCTCAGATGGCTCCTAAACTACGGCCACTGGTTTGCTAATAAAGTGGATCCAAAAGTGGATCCTTTTCTTCTGGAATGTTTAGAGGAGATGCTTTCAGAAAAACGCCTGAGGCCAAAACTGTAGTAAAAAGTTCTATAAAAGATTTTTATTTTACTGGTGAGACTTTAGGATTAATGTTAAAAAAAGAATACTGTGCTGTTTTTTTAGGGAAATCAATATTACATTTTGTTTTTTATTTGGGGTTTCTGGTAAAAAATATTATACTTTGAAAATATTTTTTTATTTTGGTTTAAATGTTTTTGTATTTATGCAATTCAGCCAGCATGAGAGCAATCCTTTGGAAATAATTTTTTGGTTTAACATGCCAGTCCTCTAATTTTTCATAAGTGAATACTTGTTCTGTTGCGTATGAGATGTAACGCGAGACAAAATGTGAATTTTATTAAAGCAAAGTAAAGGAGCACAAAAACATTGCCCAGTTCATAAGAACAATGTAGTAACAAGTAAAGTGGTACACATTTGTTTGTTGCTGATGAAACATCAATTATGTCTCTCTGATTAAATGTTATGATGGAATAGTTCACAAAGAGAGAGAGAGACAGAAAAAAACAAATTAGTGGAAAATGTATTCAACCTCGGGCTATCCAAGATGTGAATGAGTTTGTTTCTTCCTCCAAAGAATTTGTGCTTGTAAGAAACAAATCCATCAAGGTATTTTAACTTGGACAAAATAGTTTGTAATCCATAATAACGCTTTCTCCAGTGGAAAAAGTCCATCCACTGTTACCTTCCCACATCAAGATCCACTGTCATATTTATTTAGAACTGTTTTAGATTTTTTTTTCTTGTTCGCTTTCAAATGGTACTTGATCTGTGCATATTTCTCTCCTGATTCAGAAAAGGTCATTTTACTGGAGAAAGCCATATTATGGATGGGGGACTTGGAAAGTAGAGGAATTTTAACAGTTTGAGTCTTAATGATGGATGTGTTTATTTTAAACATGCCTCTTTTCTATTCACAAGGTTATTGTGATGCTTTCATCAGCTGTTTGGATTCTTATTCTTATGGCACCTACTCACCTCAGAGGATCCATTGGTAATGCAATTTTTTACAGATCTGTTCTTATAAAGAAGCAAACTCACTCTCAGGATGGCCTGAGGCCATTTTCAGCAAATGTTTATTTTTACACTAACTAATCTTAAAACAAACAAAAAAAAAAAAACATTAGAATGGCAGGGAATTTTTTTTTTCTTCAAGCTTTAAAATCACTGGATCTTACACACGTCTATCTCAAATGGAGAAGACTTTATGTTAGTTCAGAGCAATGAAACTTAAGCAATAATTTGCAGGGAATGGATTTGCATGTGCCCTCTGGGTTGCCATTGGGCCAGATTCACAGAAGGAATAATGCAAATCAAGTAAACAAAACACCCTAAATCTAGACACAATTTGCGTGTTGCAATTTCTCATTGTGCTGGCTAGTTTTGAAGGCTTGTAAGAATGCAGCAGACATCCCTGGACTGGTATACTGTACTGGGGCTATTTAGCATTGCTCCAAAACAATCCAGGCCCCTAGAATAAATAGCTCTTTAACATTTAGAAAGTGTGCTTAACTATATTTTGATGAATAACTGCTGCCATTTTTAGAATTATTATTTGCATTTGGTTAAACTGGATTCCAGTTGTTTAGTAAGTCCCAGGTATTTTTTTATTTTCTTTTTATTTATTTATAAAGCACAATGAAACTACAATGGTTGACAATTGTGCTGAACAATATAGTTTGAAAATATCAAAATACATAAAATAGTAAGACAAGACAAACAAATAATAATTATAAATTATAAACTCCTGTTTTCTCATACACTAAAAGCGTTCTCAAATAGGTAGGCTTTAAGCCATGTTTTAAAAAGAGATTCTATTGCAGTTGTTCTGATAGAGATTGGAAGGCTGTTCCACAATTTAGGGCCGGCTATGGTTTCTGATTTTGGACATCTAGCTGGACTGTGTAAACTCAAGAGATCAGACATGTACAAAGGAGCCAGTCCATTTAAAACCTTAAAAACAAAAAGTAAAAATGTAAACTATTTTAAAATGGACTGGCAGCCAGTGCAAAGAGAGTTAAGGAGCCACGCACATGACATGCAAGAAAAAATAAATAAATTTTGTGCACGATTTACTAATTTGTTCCCTCAATTTACTAAAACATGCACATGTTTACTATTGCGTCCCCTCGATTTGCTACATCGTGCTCACGATTTAGCAAATCGAGGGAATGAGTTAGTAAATCGAATTGCATTGAATTGCAGTAGTCTAGTCGAGAAGAAATAAAAGCATATATAGTTCTTGAACTCAGCACGTTAAAAAACCCTTCAAGTTAAAAACCCCTTCACCTTTGCAAGGAGTCTGGGCTGAAAAAAACTTGGATTTGACTACTGTATTTACTTTCTTATTAAAAGTCAAAGTGGAATCAAATACAACACACAATTTTTTTTACAGAGGGCTTGACATATTCAGCCAGAACAGCCAGCACTTGCTGTATGTTTGCCAGATTCAGCTAAAGAACCGAACGCAATGGCCTCAGTCCAATTTAGATAAAAAATAAATAAATTAAGAGACATCCAGGCCTCAATACCAGACAGACAAGAAGTTAAAGCACTCAAACTCTGGTTGTCATTTTGCTTAAAAGGCACATACATTTGCATGTCCTCAGCTTAACAATGAAACGACACTTTGTGCTTGTTAAAAATGGATCCAGACGGGAGCATATACAAAGAAAATAAAATTGGAGCAAGGATAGAACCTTGAGGAACTCCACAATTCAACACTGATTTAGAGGATGAGCACCCATCCACACAAACTGAGAAAGTTTTATTCAAGTATTATTAGAAGTATTATTCAAGTAAGATTAGAACCATTTTAGCACAGAACCATTAATACCCACAAAGTGTTCCAGACTGGAAATAAGAATACTGTACAGTGTCAAATGCTGCACTTAATTCTAAAATCAAAAGTACTACAGAGTTACCGGTATTAACTGATAACAAGATATCATTTAACACTCTTAAAAGGGCAGACTCAGTACTGAGATGTTTCCTAAAACCTTAGTGAAAAGTTTCAAACTCACTATTTGAATCTAAATAACTTAGCAATTGATTAAAAACAACTTCATCTAAAATTGTAGAAATAAAAGGTAGACTGGAAATGGGCCTAAAATTGGATAACACATTCATTTCCCTATTTTTCTTTTCTTTTTTTTTAAAGAGAGGTTTGATTGGTCTTAAAGAAATTTAGTTTTGAAGTTTTGAAATATTCAGGGACAGTCCCTTCAGAGAGACTGGAATTTATTATAGACAGGATACATGCTCCAACAGTACCAAAATCTTAATAAATAAATGTGTTAGAATAAAATCAGTTGGGAGACGTAGTGGTTTTAAATGCCTAGTAAGTTCTCAAAGAGAATCTATAGAAATTGGTTCAAATTCACTAATTTGCAGGCCAGAGGGACATAGGGGAATTTTTATTTCTGATAAAAAGTAAACACTACAGGCTTATGATCAGCAAAACTTAATTCACAGGTCACAAGACCTTTAACCATTTGGACCAAATCAATAAGTCAATAAAATACTTTGCAAGGGAATTAGTATAACAACAAACATGAATATTTAAATCCCCAACAATCAAGAGTCTGTCAAACTGTGTAACAATTCCTCCTAAAAAAATTAGCAAATTCATTGATAAAATACTTAATTTGGTTTCTGTAGACAATATACAACAGCAACCACCAAATTTTTGTCGTACTGAAGAACTTCACAGTTTTTAGGCTCTGACAGCCAAAACTGCCTTAAAAGACGGATGAATAAATGCTACCCTTTCCAGGAATGGCTGCAAAACCTGAAAAAAAAAAAAAAAAACTCATGGAATTTCTTGTGAATTTACCCCTGAGCATTAAACTCTTTTTGTTGATTTTATCAAAATATAAATACTTAAGAATTTACTCTAAATTATAAAATTATTATTTTCTAAACTATTTTCTTTAGATTGACTAAGCTTTTTTAATGCATACTTTATTCTACCTATTTATTTGCTCACGAATTGAAAGGGTATGTTTACAATGTTTTATTGTTTTTTAATTCCTTTAATAATCATATTTGGTTTATTGATGTATTGATTTATTTAATGACAATGTTTTTCATTTCACATGTTCTTTTCTAATTTAATTTGTTAACCACTTTCACAGTGCATTAATTTTCTTTGTAATACCATGCTTTTAATTGTTTATTGTTACATGCAGTGTGTTGAGCGGTCCCGTCCTGTTTTTGAGTGGTGACAGAAATGCAGCTGTTTACTGTTCCTTAGACTGGCTTCAGAGAAGCAGATATGCACATTATTCCATTTAATTTACAATATATTTAGATTTTATAAATATATACAAAATATCATATTGTAGAAAGAAGGTTTTTAATTTTAGTAAAATATTTTGTCCGTTTTATTCTGCCGATGTCTGATGAATGTTGGCGAATGTCATGAAACTCACTAACTCAACACAAGTATCTCCAACGCACATGCATTTTTAACATTTCTAATTCTTTTGGAGTTGACAGTTCCATTTGATGCTTTATGGCAAAGGATGCCAATATATCCTAAATACATTATTCATCAGTTTAAGTTTGCTCTGTTGTGTGTGAATGAATTGTTTAATTGTTAAGGCCTGAATTTTAGATTCTAATGACACTCAACATGGAGGAAGGAAGATACTACTTTGGTCTGTCTAATGGTCTAATTGCACTAATTATTTAGAACAATAGGGATGGATGAAGAGTGATTTCAGATTTATGACCAACATTGGCCAGAGTTATGAACATTAATCTTCTTTCACCCTGTGAGTCAACCTGTCCATGTAGGCATGTGCTTACTTCATTGTTTGCCAAAACACAGTCTATTATTAACAAAAGTTATGCAATGCAATTTCTCCCTTTTAGTGTTTATTTTGCTATGCTACTGTATAACTGGTCATGGTTGGTTGTGTTGTATTATTTGCAGTTTGGTTTGTTTAAGATTGTTTTTTTGCCTGATGTCTGTGAACTTGCCACCCATTTTTGGGGTTCTGACTTACTCATTAAACCATCATCATTCACATTCACATGAGTTGTCTATGTCTATATAAAATGTATTTATTGTATTTTAGTTTAGACCTTCAGAGGCTTTAGCAGCAACAGAAGGAACCAAATGTGTTTAAGAGGAAATAAAAAAAAAAAAAAAACCTAGGCAAGAAAGTAGGAAAAAACAAAGTGAAATATAGGCCATGCAAATTGTACATATTTTGAGCAAAGTTTGGTGTAATACATAAATCGCGATCTTCAAAGAGTAGTTTTTATAATATAAATGTGAGTTATGTCAGTAGGCTTAAAGTGATGGAATATTAAAGGGGAAAAAAACTTGTAATGCATTGAAATATATCCTTTTTATATCATATCCTTTTCAAGGATATTTGCGCTTGTTTTGTAGTTAGAGATATGGATTGTTCTCAGTACCCCTCTGTATATAGTTTAGCAGAAATGTGGCTATACACCAACATAATGAGTTAATGACAAATTATTTTTATGATAGAGTATCTGTTTATGTTTAATGGATCCATTCTTGGAATGACAAAAATAAAATAAAAACTTGTGTTCATGCTGATCTGTCTGCTACACATGTAAATATGTCTTAATTCTCTTAGACTGTTTTAGAAAGGTTGATATTCAAAAAGTTGTACTGTAAAGTAATAACATACAAAATACACATGTACGTAAGCAACATTGTCTTGGGCTGTTAACAATAAGGATGTGGCACAATAGTGAATAAAAAGAAAATGGCACAAAAGAACACTATAATCCCTTTTATGTAAAAATGAATGTCCTGTTTGAAATCACAAGCTCACATTACCCTTTATTCATAAGAAAACACATGAGAGAGAAAACATGTCAGTGGTTTGTGTGTGTGTGTGTGTGTGTTTTGTGTGTGATTGGAGTAGTGTGAGGTGGTTCATGAAGAAACCATTTGTATGTGTGTGTGAAAACCAGTCTTAAGTATGGGTATATGTGTAGCAATAGCCAACAATACATTGTATGTGATATTAAGTGAAGTGTTCGTTATACTCATCAAATGTAAGTGTTTATTTTGTATTGCAGAGAGCTAGCTCAAGCAGCCTGTTCAGTTCAGTTCCGATTCAGTTTGTCGCCCCCTGCTGTATACAAAATATCAATGCATTGTCCACAATACCTGCGCAAACAAGGAGAAGGGTCTGTCTGCAGACTGCAAGACGGGGGAGTAACTTGAAGTGGGCGTAACTTGAAGTAGGAGGCGTAACTTGAAGTTGTTAAAATCAGTTGTTCAGAACCACGCGAGACCTCAAAACGAGATTTTGTCGGGATGCGTTCGAAACCGCATACCCTTTAATTAGGCACTTAATTTCAATAAGTACTAACTTAAGGAGCGCTAAAAGAGTTTATACTCTACAGCCTAAATGCGTATGTATGAAGTATGAATCCAAATTGTATATCATCATCCGCTATGTTGATCATGTGACCTACAAAGTTATAACAAGCACAAAAACGTAAAAGATATAAGTGACAGGTTTAATTATTGTATTTGTAATTATCTTGATAATGAAGAACGTTGCAGAAACGGCTGCCTTTTTATTTTGTGATTGTAGTATAGTCAATACTGTTGATTTTTTTATTATATTTTTTTTTTAACTCCACTAATGTGATCACGTGTTTTCCTTAAAACATTTGTTTTTTATTAGAAAACCCAAAATCGTTATCTCTTGAATATTTTTTAAATAATTTTACGTGAAAAACGTTTTTCTTTTATAGCATCTCATACTATGAACACATAATTTTTTTATTTACTGTTTTATGGCATTATGATTGTTTATTGTCAGATACAACCTCTTACCATGATCTTTTATGTAATAATTTGGCAATAATAATAAAAAAAGTAGGTCAGTTCCCCAAACACCTCACAGCGACTGCAATATCTGCACAAAGGGTACTTCGATCAGCTGCTTGAAGATCTCATCTTTGGAGAAGACTGTTGATTTGATACTCTAAAAATTTAAGTATTACTACTCGAAAATTAACATTACCCCATAATGAATTGCATCTTTTGCCCACCCCAACATTTACCATGCAATAATAACGATAAATGCCAACCAATAATTATATAATTTTTTTTTCTTAAAATTACATTTTAGTAAAAGAAGCCAAATGTATTTTCTTTTGTGACACAGCTATACATGAATATATACACTAGTTAAATAAATGCAGTCGATGTGAATACATCCATTTTCAGTCAAGCAATTAATACATTAATGGATAAAATATTTATATTTTATTTACTGACAACCAAAAATATGTCTAAATGATTAAAATAATGTATAAAAGTTAGCATCACAATAAATGCATACATGCACAAGTCAACAACACATGATACAAAGCTTCATTCAAACTTATTGTTCTAACAATCAAGTATTTAGAGATGGTGAACCCAACATCCTCCTGCCATCTGAACACAGCTGATACAGTTCTGCTGCTGCACTTCACAATCTCACTCTTCTCAATGGGGATGTCGTTGAGCAACAGGATGAGGAAGACCTTGATGACGGCTCTCTGAACCACACAACCTTGAAGCTAGAGCAGGGGAACACGTGCAGGACAATCTGACTGCTGTGTCTGCTCCAAACTTTCGTGTGCCTGCACCCCAGGAGCACGACTACCTGAAAAACATTTACACAGAGTTTACAAGTACATGATTTATTACTTTTGTAGTGGGCTAAACCACTGAAGTGTTTCAAATATATAAATAAATTATACTTTATCCAAAGTGACTTACAGTGCATTCAGACTAACAGTTTTTACTATGTGTTCCCTGGTATTCGAACCCACAACCTTGCACTGCAAGGCTCTCTTCTCCAGGTTGATCAGGGGATTGTAGGCCCCTGTTATAAGAGCACTGTCAATCACTTCAGATAAAAGCTCCATCACATTTTTTGATGATGCTTTTGAAGCTTCTGAAAGTCAGCCTTCATTGTTTAAACATTAACCAGCTGAACAAACATTACCAAAATCACATCCTCAGTGTCTTGTGGTCTTTCTCTAGATGCTCTCACTGGCTCTGGGGTCACTGAGGATGAAGACACCACAGCGGCATCTGGTCCTGATGAGACGGTAAGAGCTGGAGTGATGGAGCATCTCATCTGTGACTCTCGATCATTTCCAGGATGATGCTGTGGTCTTCTCCATCCTCAGTGCACACACCAGTCTACAGACATGTTCATGTCCTACAAAAATACACAATACAAAAAGTCATTACATTATTCCTTTGTTTCAGGTTTTCCCTCTTTTTCACCTTTCCTTGCAGGTCCTGCTCCACCACAAAAGATCTGCAGCAAATGCACAGAAATCAAGAATAAGAAAGGAGGTGTAATAGTTGTTTAAAATTACATTAAAATAAAATACAACTTAAGATTTAAAATGTTTCATTTATTTTTGTAGTGTACTTACACAAATCCTTTGATGGTAGCATTCCTTCATCAGTTACTCTACAGCAGATAAACACACATGTGTCTCATCTGTCCCTGTAACATCCAGACAAGAGTCAGTCTCTGTCATATATCTGTGATATACTGCATTTACATGTTGAACTAATAACTGACGTAACTCACTTTTTATCCAACACAAATGTTCCTTAAATTATCAATATTGCAAATGGACAAATAAAATAGATAACTTATGTTTAGTTACTTTATGTAGATTTGTTTGTTTACATGACTCACATTCATCTATAGCAGTGTTGACAAAAGTGAATTCTACACAATATCACACACACATATCACTCAGACACCTGTTTCATGTCTGTTGGATGTGCTCATCTACAATACTTATCAAACATTATCCAGTCAGATGATAAATAGACATTTTAGTACTAGTCTTCAAGAAGTATATATAGTTTATGTAAATCTACTATTGAGCCGTGTACTTAATGGAGCTCCCCTGTTAGTTATGCATTATAAAACATGTTTACAGCTAAATCACAAATATGCTATATTATGTAGGTCACAGACAGACTGAGCCTGTGATACCTGGGGATAGCCTCTTTTTACCTTTTGCTTATATGTTGCTTACTTTACGCCTTAGTTTTAATAAATTATTAACTCCAAAAACAATACCACTGTATGAAAATGACTTATACACTTCAATTTAAATAATTATTTCGGAAAAAAATAAGATTCTCACCGTTGTCTCTCACAGCAAGCTGTCATATTCGTCTTCTTTCCAGTTTAACTGCGGTTGGCATCCAGCTTATTGGTGCATTACCGCCCTCTTCTGTTCCGGAGTGTGGGTCAGATAATACGTTTTCCTACTAGAACGTACACTCTCACATTGTCCCCTAACATTAATATCTACACACACATCATGAATCAAATCCTGCCTAAAACCCCTGCCTCCCTTAAAACGTAATCAATATTCTACTCTGTGCCGCCATATTGCCAATAACTTATCGTTTTGAGGTCTCACGTGGTTCTGTGTGATTTGGACAACTTCAAGTTACGCCTCCTACTTCAAGTTACGCCCCCGTCTTGCAGTCTGCAGACGTACACGCTTGCAAACAAGTACAATTAAAATAATTGCAGTTAAAATCGTTTCGTTTGAATTAATGACTCAGTAAAACTGTTAAGTCAAGTCACCTTTATTTATATAGCCCTTTCAAACAAAAAAGTTTGTCAAAGCAACTGAACAACATTAATTAGGAAAACAGTGTCAATAATACAAAATGACAGTTAAAGGTGCCATATGCAGAAATTGAGGTAAAAATATCCATAACATGACCTACACGCATCAAAAGAATGAGAAGAAATAAAGGCGATGATGTCATTAAAAAAATGTCAAGTTATAGTGCTGCAGAGATATCAACCTTAATTAGCATTAGCATTACTAGCCCCGGCCCGGCAGGTGTTGTAATACCAGTTTCGGCCGTGGGAGGCGGTATGCGGACAACATAACCACCAGCCAACCTGCAATGAATACACGAATAACTCGCAGGGCGTACCCAAGGGGCAAGGAACTCGACCGGAAGTTGAAGTCGGATAACTTTACATCTGAGGCGTTTAAAGACTCTGTTTGTCCATTATTTATTTCTAAAGATACCCGACAATGTATAAAGGTCTCCATTACCCTCTATGTTACATTATGGCCCCGTATAAACAGTTTTTGTAAAAAATAGGCTAACGATTGCGTCATAACCACTCGGCTCTCTGTCGCATTACCGTACAGACAGGAGGAGAAGCTCGCAGGCAATTAACTTAATATGGCGTACTGGCGTTACATTTTAAAATACTATACAAAATAATTAATCAGAATACTTACTCCTGCTCACTCACGACAAAGAACTCCACGCTCAAGCTCGCCGTCTCTGCAAGATTAACGATGGCAGTTTGCACGCACAGCCACTTAGAAGATTTACATATGGCAGACAGGTTGCTGACTTCGTCAAGCTTCGTTTGAGTCTGCGCGTCAGAAACGGAAGTGCTAAAAAACGCTAAAACTGGGCTTCATTTGTCTCAATTGAGTTCCAATGGGGTCGCTGTGTCCATTTCTTTTACTGTCTATGGGCGTACCTGGACCTGATGTCAATCGTGTGGAAAGTACAGCCCACTACTTTCAGTTCAGAGAAGAGAGCGGAAGGATAGCTGAAGCCCTTGGCAAAAGACCAACACCCGCTACAGGGAAACAACCGCGCTCGGAATCACAAATCAAATCCGATAAGAATACCAGAGTAAACATCGGCACTGCTTTTAATCGCTGGAGACAACTGATGGACCTGAAATAAATGAGGTTTGACTCCGAACTTGCAAGTTAGATGCTGTTAGTATTTCGCTAGAAGTTTGTTTTATATGTTTGTGTATTTGTTTTCGGGAAGTTATAACATAGAAATGTATCGAAGGCTGTTCGATAAACGTGCTAATGTTAGCGATGGGTAACCGTAGCTGCGTTTGATAATTTAGCTATAACTTAACGTTACCCATTTTATTATATAGGGCTGTGCATGTCTTTACTCATGTACATCTCATCAGTAAAGATCTCCAGCCTGTGCGTTCAGATCAGGGTTGCCAGGTTTTCACAACAAATCCTGCCCAGTTGCTTCTTAAAACTAGTCCAAAACTAGCCCAATCGCGTTTCCGGGAGGTTTCCCGATAAAATTTTCTTCCCGGGGTTAAAATATACATTTTTGGTAAGGGTTTCCCTGGTAAAATTAGCATTTTAGGGGCTAAATATCACGTTATTGGTATTGCTTCAAACCGCGGACATGAAAAACAACCGCAGACTTGGCAACACTGGTTCAGGTGGAGCGGCAGTAACTGCACAGAGCCTTAGTCTACCGACAACTAACACAAAATCGCTTTCAAAATCGACAAAGAATCGCCTGCGATTTTAACATCGATGTTGTGTAGATTGTCAGTGAATTACGGCTCCGTGTAGTAAAATGCCAACCAGTGTTGCCAAGTCTGTGGTGGTTGTTTTTCATGTCCGCTGGTCACAGCGACCCCAATACAAATAACGTGATATTTAGCCCCTAAAATGCGAATTATACCAAGGCAACCCTGCTAAAAAAAACCTATATTTTAACCCCGGGAAGCAATGTTTTATCGGGGAACCTTCTGGAAGCGAGATTGGGCTAGTTTTGAGAAGCAACTGGGCAGGATTTGTTGTGAAAACCTGGCAATCCTGATCTGAACACACTGGAGATATACTTCTAATTACAGGAGCGTCTTTACTGATGAGAGGTGCATGAAAATCGCATTCGATTTTTTGCACAGCCCTATGTATCATAACTAACCTGCTCTGTCTAGTCTGTTGGTCTCCGTGTCCTCTTTGCTTCGTGGTTTTTTTGTGCGTGAAAAAATTGATGTGTGGCGTGAAAGCGTGTGAAAAGAGTCAACTGCGTGTGTCTCACGGTGAATGCTTGAGAGTTGGCACATTAGTTCTCAAGCAGAATAAAGGACAGGTTGATTATTGCTGTTTAGCGTTTGTATTAATCTATGATGTGTCCCTGTTTGCCTACAGGGACATAAAAAAATAAATTAAAATTGATACGTGGACCATGGTGTCTGAGATTGTTCATTTTAAGTAAAGGATCCTAATATTTCGTCCACAACAATATTTAATGAGGTTATAACTCCTTGTGGTTAGTCTGCACCAGATCAACAAGCTTGTTTGCTTTGCGGCCGCTTTAAATACAAAATAAGCATTCGATCTACGTTAGAGCATTTGAGCGCTCACAAATCTTTCTGCAGCATCGTGAGCAGAGCGGCAAGAGTGATTTTGGACGCTCTAGACGCCGGCGGTGTGAACGCACAGTTAGGCTTCAGCTATGGCTGTAGTGTTGTTGTGAAAGTAGGGGTGGAGCATAGAGACTATGCCGTTTCTCGTTTGTTACTCTAGAGTAGACCAATTCACTTTATTGAGGCATACTGCCCCCATCTGTTATGGAATGTGGAGTATGACTTGATTTTTTTTGCCAAACATTACAGATGGCACCTTTAAAGGCAGTTCACTATTTAATTCAGTGATGTCATAATTCAGCTCAGTTCACTTTAAATAGTGTCTGTGCATTCATTTGCAATCAAGTCAACAATATCGCTGTAAATGAAGTGTCCCCAACTAAGCAAGCCAGAGGCGACAGCGGCAAGGAACCAAAACTTCATCAGTGACAGAATGGAGAAAAAAACTTGGAAGAAACCAGACTCAGTCAGAGGGCCATTTCTCCTCTGACCAGACGAAACCGCAAGCAAAGTCAGATTGTGCAGAAGAATCATCTGTTTCCTGTGGTCTTGTCCCGTTGGTCATCTGAGACAAGGTCTTATACAGGGGATCTGTACAGTATATAGGGCTGAAGTTGTCCTGGTCTTCACTGTCTTTCAGGGCTGTAGAAGTCCTTTTAGGTGCTGATCCACCATCTGGGCTGGATATCTACTGGATCCGGGTGACTGCAGTGACCCTCTGATCTGGATACAGACTGGATTTGGTGACCTCGGAATAAGAGAGAAACAGACTAATATTAGCATAGATTACATTCTTTTAACAATGTGGCAAGTACATCAGGTGGTATGGGAAGTGTTCCCGGTTCCGGTTTACCTAATTAATGCAGCCTAAAAATCCTAAAAACTGATTTGGATATTAGAAGCGTATTAGTGTGTTATGTGTAAGCCAGGTTAAAGAGATATGTCTTTAATTTAGATGTATAATGTAATAGTGTGTCTGCCTTCCAAACAATGTTAGGTATATTATTTCAGAGTTTAGGCGCTAAATAGGAAAAGGGTCTGCCACCCGCAATTGATTTTTGACATTCTAGGTATCATCAAATTGCCTGAGTTTTGAGAACGCAGCGGGTGTGGAGGATTATAATGTGACAAGAGCTTGTTCAAATACTGAGGTGCTAAACCATTCAGGGCTTTATAATTAATAAGCAAGATTTTAAAATCTATACGATGTTTGATAGGGAGCCAGTGCAATGTTGACAGGACCGGGCTAATATGGTCACACTTCCTGCTTCTAGTAGAACTCTTGCTGCTGCATTTTGGACTGGCTTTAGTTTTTTTTTATTAAGCATGCAGAACAACAACCCATTAAGCATTACAATAATCTAACCTTGAGGTCATAAACGCATAGATTAACATTTCTGCATTTGACATTGAGAGCATAGGCCATAATTTAGATATATTTCTAAGATGCAATGCAGTTTTACAACTGCTAGAAACATGGCTTTCTAAGGAAAGATTGCCAACAGATGATGAAGAATTGACAGAGCAGCCATCAGGACAGCGTTCTAGGTTATCACATGCTGAGTTTTTAGGTCCTATAATTAACACCTCTGTTTTATCAGAATTTAGCAGTAAGAAATTACTTGTCATCCAGTCATTGCGCTCGATGTCACGGCGCTCTGGCTCCTGGTAAACATGTCACCTGCTGGTGGTTTACTTTTAAAAGTATAATGTAATTCAGTATATTCTACATTTTCATTGAATAAAACTTCTATAAATTCTTTAAAATTTTATTGATGTGTAAATATTTCAAGAAAAATCTGTAAGCTAGACATTTTCAGAGTCAGTACTCAAGAAGTTGTTAACCCTTTCTGATGGTCACACCTGTTAAAACACGTTTTTGCACATTCCATGAGATTAACACTATCTTCATTATGAGAATAGTTAAGAATGAGGACCTGCGTAAAGTTGCGGCTCAATTGCTTTAAATTCAAATTCTTCAAATACCACATTAAGACAACACAATACTACCACATCTTACTTTTTTTTTATAAGGTAAAGTATATTGTATAGAATGTAGTTGTCATTTAGTGGAGGAAGAATAAAAGTTATAGACTTGGACAATTAGTAGTTAGGATATTTTACTGACCTACTGTACATATCCTGTATGCCACTATTGACATAAATTCCATTCCTCTTACATTTTTGGTCTCTGGTAAAAAAATAAGTAAATAATTAAACACATAAAGGTTCCAGAAGGGAGTTTTAACACTGGTGCCACAGAAGAAGCACTCCCAAACAACCTTTCAGTAAAACATTCTTTGACAAGAAAGAAGGAATGGAATGGAAATGGAATGGAATTGCTCCATGACTGTTACAGGTGATTTCTGAAGGTGAGAACGTGGGAAGTACAGTTTTGAAGGAAACGAAACAGAAAAACAGATAGAATCCTGTAAAACAGGTTGTGAATTTTCTTGTAACTCTGTAAAGGAATATTATCAGTGGCCTGTCCCCTTTGCTATTTTTTTGCTATTGTTCACTGTGATAAAAGTACTACCTGCCTTTTGGAAAGCTGTATAAATTCAGTTGTGTCTAGACTTCGTTGAGTTATTTAAGGAAAAGTCGATTAAGTTTGTTTTTGACCTGTTTGGTTCACATTGCCCAGAAAAAAAACAAAAGAGGCACAGAGTGGAATCATTTGATTTTCTTTCTTTTTTTGTTGAATATTGGGGTTCAGCCTTGTACAGTAAGTATTTTTTTCTTTTTGTCAGATAATTAAATATAATGTTTAAGTTTAAACATGATGTAATAAGCAGACAATAAATGTTTGGCAAAGTTATGTTAAAGGAATAACCATTTTAATCAGGATACTTCAAAAGGGAACAAAACCATGTTGACGATATGAATCTTTCTTGAATGAAGATGTGTGGAGTTTTGCTGTTTATTTGGTTACTGAGTTTAACCTTGCCCTGTAATAATTTTAATGTGAGCAAACAACACTGAAGTTAAATATATAATAAATAATAAATATATAATATAATAAATCTGATATAAATGTCAATACAAATGAATCATATTAAATTATATTAAAATAAGCTTATTAAATGCATAAATAACAAAAGGAAAATTTTAGAATGTAAAAATCTAATCTTTATAATGTTTTTTTTCTTTACTTTCATTAAAAGGAATTATTATTTAAATGTTCTTTTGAATGTTTTTCTTTTGTTCTAGTTCTTGCATCAATAACCACGGATTATGAATGAATGACCTTCTGACTCCTCCCCTTGACTGCAACTGCATACGTCTGTTAACATTCAAGGTGTGGCTTTAACAACTTAAGAATATACTGTCTTTTTTAGAGAGTCATGGAAAAACTTAATTTGTTCAAAACATTCAAGAA
The DNA here is from genome assembly GCF_023724105.1 of Carassius gibelio. Classification (NCBI taxonomy): domain Eukaryota; kingdom Metazoa; phylum Chordata; class Actinopteri; order Cypriniformes; family Cyprinidae; genus Carassius; species Carassius gibelio. The sequence continues at coordinate 20,295,274 of NC_068416.1, read as the reverse complement.
AGACACCATGACACCATTGCTCTGATACAGTGATGCATGGGACTTTTGTTGGCGGAGCAAATATAGACAAAGTGACTGGGAATACATATGTGTTAAGTGAATCTTTGATTTGCCCATGTATAAAGAAATTACAGATCTGTAATTTTTATGGTAAGTTTATTTTAAAGGGGAAATGTCATTGTTGCTAAAAATAACATTACTTTGTGTATGTGGTTTAATGAAATGTGTTTATTCGGTTTAAGGTAAAAAAAAAAACATTCTTTTCCACATACTTCATGAAACACGGAATTTTTTACAAAGCTCATTGCATGGTCTGAAAAGCGAGGTGTGCCCTGATATCGAGTGCGTTGTGATTGGCCGAATGCCTCAAGATTTTGACGGAAATGTTACGGACGTGACCATACTGTGATACGTGTGCCAGTCAGAACACAGGCATGAAAAGACAAAAACAATAAAACCCATTACAAACTAGCCATTTGTTGCATACGATGGGGATATAATTACTAATTATAATGACTCATCTGAATGCCTTTGATTGGCTACTGCAGTCCTAAACTCAACAGAATTGTGTGTGATTGGTTAAAATGCGTAACACTTTAAAAACGCCTAAAATGAAATACGGTGCAACATGACCAGATCTTAATTTCATGCCATAATCAACAATCTCAGTTCATTTTCACTTTGTTAGCAGCCGATTTAATAGATTTAATTTGTGCAGAGGCATTTTTGTCCAATTTAGTGGCATTTTTGCCCCAAGTTCCAATGGCCAGGGCAAGGCTAAACCTTCCCTAGTCTTACACATTCTCCGCCTATGTCTTTGGGTTTGAGATTTTGGTCTTTACATATATTCTTTATGCACCAAGAGCTTGTAGCACACCAAAGAGAAAGGAAAATTTTAAATCACATCATATGACCCCTTTAACAGAGACAGAATATCAATCAAAAAGTCACCAAAAAACAAAACAAAACAAAAAAACACATCATGTGAATAAATGAGGCATCTGACTCCCACAGACTGGTTATGTGCCCATGTGGAACACAGATTAGTCCTGAAGTTACTCCTAATGTCAGCTTGTTTTGTGTATAAAAGACACCTGTCCACATCTGTGTCTTCCATTCCAACCTCTTCCACCACCATGGGCAAGACCAAAGAGCTGTCAAAGGATGTCAGAGACAAGATTGTAGATCTGCACAAGGCTGGAATGGGCAACAAGACCATCAGCTAGAAGCTTGGTGAGAAGGAGACAACTGTTTGTTGCGATCATTCGGAAATGGAAGAAATACAAACAACCATCAATCGGCCTTGGTCTGGAACTCCTTTCAAGATCTTGTCTGATGGGGTAAGGTTGATCATGATGAGAAAGGTGAGGGATCAGCTCCAAACTACATGGGAGAAGTTTGTTAATGATTTTAAGGCAGTTGGGACCACAGTCACCAAGCAAACCATTAGTAACACACTACACCGCAATGGACTGAAATCCTGCTGCGCCCGGAAAGTCCCTCTGCTCAAGAAGGCACATGTACCGGCACATTTAAAGTTTGCCAAAAAATATTCAAAATGATTTAAAAAAGTGAGAAAGTGCTGTGGTCAGATGAGACCACATGCTTTTACCTCTGTACTTGCCAACAAGGGTTTCTGCACTGACTGCTAAGTAATGTTTTGCTTGAGGATCAAATACTTATTTCACTCAATTTCTTACCTTTATATGAAGGGTTTTTTTTTTTTTTTTTTTTTTAGTTGGTTGATATTCTGTCTCTATACTTTTAAATTAACCTACCATAACAATTACAGAGCCTTATTGTTTATAGTAACTAACAAAATGTTTTCCCCAGTGTAAGATTTAAGTTACTTTTTGTCATTGATCTGTTTTATGACTGCAACATAACTCTCTAAGGTGTGCTGTATTTGAAATGTATTAATGTCTAACAAGAGCCTTTATTTATTTCTACAGAATGAAAAACTTGTGGCTTCACCTGAAACTGAAAAACATCATCCTTTCTATTTTAGCACTGGTGGTACTTAGTTTTTCTGTCACATTTTTAACTGTAAATGAAAGAGGAAGACAGAAAACTAGAGTGTTTGAGAGGCCACGTCTGACAGTACAATATAAAATTAATTGCACAGCCATATATGAAATGGAGCCAGTGGAAGTGGGCAAAACTTTAGCCATTCGCAATCAAAAAAGCTATGTAGGGCCAACCGATGAGGCTATTGTGAATTCTACCTCTGATTGTGATGAATTTGTGTCACAAGGTTATGATGCGATTCAAGGCACTGGGTTTGAGCATGAATTTCCCCTTGCATATTCTTTGGTTGTTCATCAGGATGCTGCCCTTGTGGAGAGGTTGCTGAGGGCCGTTTATATGCCTCATAACATATACTGCATACATTATGATCTGAAGTCCTCAGATGACTTTATTTTAGCAATGAAAGGTCTGGCCCGCTGCATCCCCAACGTCTTCATTGCCTCAAAGCTGGAGAGGGTGCAGTACGCAGGCTTCTCACGACTCAAAGCCGATCTTAATTGCCTGTCTGACCTCCTAGATTCTGAGGTCAAGTGGAAGTATGTCATCAACCTGTGTGGTCAGGACTTTCCACTGCGGACAAACGCTGAGCTGGTGTCGGATCTAAAAGAGCTGAAAGGCAAGAACATGGTGGAGAGCAAGTGGCCTGGAGGAAAGCAATGGCGCTGGACTTATCATCATTTGCTGAAAGATAGTAATTCAGAGTATTACGGCTCACCTGTCATCACTTCTGAAATGAAATCTCCACCTCCTCACAACATAGCCATGTTTGTGGGCAGTGCATATTTCACACTTTCAAGAGAATTTGTGGTTTTTGTGAATCAGAGTTCCATAGCCAGTGATTTCTTGGCTTGGTCTGAGGATACATACTCACCTGATGAACATTTCTGGGCAACTATGATTCGTGTGTCTGGAGTACCAGGGGAAGTGCCAAGTTCTGACCCTGAAATCTCAGAACTAGTAAGTAAAACCCGTCTGACGAAGTGGTGGTCTTTAGAAGAGAAACTTTACCCACCATGCACTGGAGTCCGTGTGCGAGAAGTGTGTATTTATGGTGCTGCTGAGCTAAGATGGCTCCTAAACTACGGCCACTGGTTTGCTAATAAAGTGGATCCAAAAGTGGATCCTGTTCTTATGGAATGTTTAGAAGAAAAACTTGCAGAAAAACGTGTGCAGAGAGAAGTATAAATAATGCATTCTCAGTCTGGAGATCAATACTGGACGTCAGGTTGTGTGATGTAAGTTATTCTCTGACGCCACCTGCTGTGAACAAAAGAATGGAGCATGCGTTGGTTCATCAATGAAATATTGCATTGTTTACCATATTACCTGTGCAAAATAGCTACAAATTCAAATAATCGCTTTAAGTAAAAAAAAAAAAAATTGTTTTTAAATCTAAATAATACCTTGTCCTAAATCTTGTGTCCGTTGGAAATCAAGCTCCAGTTTTAAGAATATTTATTTTTATGTTTGAAAGAGACTTTTAAAATTATTATCATTATTATTATTATTATTAGGATTTGTTATTGTTATCACGGCTATCATGGCTTTAAGTTCAATAAATACAAATGTTAACCCAATGGAAAAAAGAAGTAAGTCCTCTGTTACCATCTGTTTCATATGCATAGTTTTAACTTAACGCAGCGACATTAAACAATTTTGCACCATGAATGTACAAATATTTGTCATGCAAATAAAGTATCTTGAAACTGAAACTAATGCATGTAACTTGCTTATTATTAGGGATGAATAAACCTAAGACATCCACTTAAGACATTAAGTCATTATGCACAAAGAACAAAAATAATTGTGTTACTTGCACTTTGCAGCACATTATTATTTCTTGATATGTGTAATTTTAGTTATATGCAGAATTATAGTATTTATAGTATTGTTCCATTTTCCTTAAAATTTCCTTAATATTATTGTCAGTTTGATCTGCTTTTTATAGTTTAACTATTTAACTTGTTTTATTTTTATTAATGGTTAACCATATACATGTTTCCCTCAGTTTAGTCTTCAATTTTTTATTTTCATTCCTTCAAGTTTATGAAATCTGCTTACACTTTTTTTTAACTCCATATTTTTCACCAATTGGTCCTTTATTTTATCAGATTTAATAAATTTGCAAACCAGCTATTTTGATACAAATGAAAACAGCTTTTAGCCTGATATAGCCAAAGCAAGACTTAAGTCTATTTTTACACCTCCTCTGACAAAGTTATCCTCTTGCTCCTATACGTCACATTCTACACATGACACCCTGTGAAACAGACCTCTCCTTATGCATAGTGGTCTTCAGAGACTGCCCGTCACGATTTCATCTATCACTTAATTGAATTTTGAGTGATTGGAGTCTAGTTTGGCTCTCATGACACTTAAACATAAGAGAAATATAGTAATCTCATCAAATCCTGCACTTTGGAGATATTTGAGACCTCTCACATCCCGTAGAAAGCAGCTCCACGGGTGCGCGCGCAGGGCTAACCGTGTCCACGAGCTGACGCTATTAACAACAAACGGAGGATCCGTGATACTATCGGCGATTGGTTAAACCTGCTCAAATATAAAACACATAAAACCACATTGTCAGCGGGGTTAAGGTGAGTCGACAGTTTTCTTTCAGTCGTGTGCATGGTGGGTAGTTTCTCGTTTATTGAGAAAGAGAACTGAACTCGCACGGCCTGGTATTGGGGATTCCGTTTTTTTTTTAGATGTCCGAGTTGAAATATACGTAGTAATAATCGGTTAAAATGATATCTTTCACAATGTGTCAGGAGTGGCCTTTGCACTGAAATGCTACATTACATTTCTGGACAGTTTGCTTAAATCAAAGAACGACTGAGATGTGCACGCGACTTCAGGTGAGGCGCACAAATATTGGGTAAAAGATGAGCGAGCGCGCGCAATCACTTTGCGAAACTCGTGTTTACTTTTTGATTCATTTAAATTTTTAGTAACTGATGTCATTAAGTGATTGACAGGTCTAGATTTTAGAATGAATTTCTTATTATTTAGGATTGTTTTACTTTTGGTTTTGTTTAGGCTAGATAAGTTTGGATTCTTCAGTCTTTAACTTCTTTTTTTTTAATTTAACAATGATAACATTTTGAAGCAGTAACGTTAGTTTTATTAATGCTTAAGTTGCGTTATATGGCGAGTTTATTGTTGATCAGCATGATGTGAAAACGTTTTCTGACACACCCCCTGAGTTTTGGATCGTTCCCTGCAGTTTGTGTAAATGTGACGGACAAAAATGCCTCTTTCCTCGTTTTAATCATTCTCTAGACAAAGTGACGCTTATTTTGAATAAAGTTCAATTAGTCAGTGGATTTCACAAACTGCCAGCTAGCGATTTCACTTAAGACGGATCTTTTCCATGACTCGGGTGAAGCGGTGCAGTAATAACGATGTGTTCACGAAGCTGTCCATGCGAATCTTCAATTTGAATTATTAAACCGATCAAACACGAGAACTGATGAGTGAACCAAACTGACTAATCAGACGAAAGAGATTTTACTTTAATACAAAATGTTAACTTTAACATATTGAATTTTATGGAATTGATTAATCCGTTTTAGATCCGGTTCTTTAAAATGATCTGTTCGAAAGAACCGATTCGTGACTTCCCATGACTGGAACTTGTTTTGAAGGGGTATTCGTGTCATATAGCCTATTCTTCTTTCATGGAAAGAGAACACGGTGTTCTTTTTGAACGAGAGAGAGAGAGAGAGAGAGAGAGAGGTGTTCTTTTATAAGTTTCAGATGTTAGTTTTAATCTCAAACCATAAACTGAGAATGACATGACATCAATTTATGTAGACCATTTGTATTCTACCACCAGAATAGTAAGAACACAATTTAATTTAGTCTGATTTGTTAACAATAACTGTGTGTGTGTGTATTCGTTATTGACACATGATCACTAATTAGTCTCTATAAATTCTTATCGGTTAAATATATTTTTCTTCTGCTTTTTAACCTTCAGAGTTAAACCAAGTTATTGTGTAGTTTGCTTTTTGGTCATGTCCTTTTTGACCAAACCAGTTCAATCCAGCACCAGAATTCAAACAACTCACCCTCCCCGAAACCTCACAATCTCACACACACCCTCCTTGTTTTTATGAGAACAGCGTCTCTCCATCGCCTGTGATGTGTTTCTCTTGTGAATGGTTATCTTTCACTCTAGTTTTGAGTTGTCATCTTTCACTGTCAGTTCTTAATTAAATTGCCCAACAAGTTGGAAATTTTGCATTTAGGAACTTGTAAGACTTTTGTAAGTTTTGCATAAGTCTTGATAGCCTTCCACCTTATTGTGCTGATTCAACATTAGTGTTGATTAACTATGAGAAAGTCATTGCCTCCAGAATGTTCTTTTTGTGCTTGACTGCTAATTCTATCTGACAGTGTGTGAATATGAAAGAATGAGGGAACTGGCTCATTTGTTGTGTAATGATAGCTGTGGTGACCACATACATGTTCACACAGGCGTACTGTCTGCTTGTGAGTGTTATGGCCAGCCGTTCCCTGTCCAGGCCAGACGACTGAACTGTCTCTGGGCTCTGAACTGTCATAGCTGTTTTGATATAAAAGAGTCTGGGGCTAGTTTTCACAATAGCTATGCATCAGTAACTGTAAGGTTTTTATCTGAGCCTTAGAACAACCTGTCTTCACTTCCACGTGCAGTGACTGTGATGCACTAATAACACCCCCTGCTGATTTTGGCCTTGGATTTATTAAGTTAATTGGCTTTATCTCCTCTGCTTGCGTGATACTACAACAGAGACCAGAATAGATTCAAAAGCTCTCAGTGAACTTTGTTTTGGCCAGAGTGAGACTACTGGTATTTTGGAATGCTGGACTCCATATGTGCTAAATGAAAAACATAAACTGTGTATTTTAAAGAGGACTGAAGAAAACAGCATATTAGAATGATTTCTGAGCGATCATGTGACACTGAAGACTGAAGTAGACTACTAATTCAGCTTTGCTAACAAATGAGTAGAAAAGTTGTTATTATTATAATGATATTTCACAGTGTTACTGTTTTATTATTGATCATATTGGAGAGCATAAAGGTGAGGACACAAAAAAGCACTTTGCTTTCAGGTTTGATCATTTAAATGGCAATGGATTTCACTTGAGAGAGGCAAAAGATTTCTTCACACACAGATTTCACAGCTGGTTCAGGTTAGTAGTGTGTTGAGCGATAGCGCTTCCCTGGTGTCTTCACATGCTATCGGAAATGTCCTATTTCCAACTTATAAAGTCATGATTAAAAGCTTTTTGCATTCTTTTCTGTTAAATAAAAGTGGACAGTGGTTTGTGAATGTTGATGCTTAGCCTAAATAATTTGATCGGGAGCGTCCCCTCCTGTAACCAATGGTTTGTCTGTATATTCAGAGCCACTGAGAAACAGAATTTCATAATTATATAATTGATGGCGTTAATCAATTAATGCCTAAACGTGATAATAACGCGTTTACTTGCCCCGCCCTAATTTGTGTGTGTGTATATATATATATATATATGTATATGTATGTATGTATGTACACACACATCTTTTGCATGGTGATGTACCCTGAATTATAAGTCTATGCTTAGATATATTTGCAAGGTTCTAGAGATAGATATACATACAGATATAAGGTTCCAATTGACAAAGCTCTCTGTCTGCATTTGCTAATAGCAGACAGTGTTGGGGGCCCCAGACGTTAGTTTCCTGCTTTTCCTGTAGACAGCAGTTATGCAACATGTGCCGCTGCACAACATGCTATTGATGTTTTTGCCTTCAGCTATAACACACTAAATGAAGCTTTTAGACTGACTCATGCTAAAGTTGCATTTAACAGCAAGCAAATTTAAAGGAAAAGCATTTTAAAATCAATTCATTGGATTCATAATATTCATTGGATCATGCATGTTTATTACATTAACAAAACACGGCAAAGTGTTTATAGGCTACAAATAAATCTCTCAACTGCCATAGTTGTATTTTTAGATGTTGAGTGAAATTTCTTCACCAATAATGTAAATTAGAGTAGCAAAAAAATGTAAATGTTCTTGTGCATTCTGCACCAAATCTAAGTTGATTTCTAGTTTGCAGGCCACTCTGAGCCTCAGGTCCTGTGTGCATTTAAAGAGATCGTGCATCCCAAGTAGAAGAATGCAGGATGTCATGGGGGTTTTGGTGGCTCACGGCTGTTGTGTATGACTGTGTGGGTGTGCTTGCATGGACAGACGTAATATTGATTTCTTGTGTGTGCCTAGTCCTTGAAATACACAGCTGTAGAATCTAGAACAATGTAACAAGGCAAGAACAATGCAGTGTTAGCAGTCATAATTTCAACAGCAGCCATCAATAGATTCCGTTTGAAAGATCACATCACTTACATAGTATAATAACAGTTTTGAAGGATTTTAAACTTTTAATGATTAGTTTTTATGTTAAAATCCCCCTCAAAAAACAACAACAACAAAAACCTGGCCCCTGGACACTAAAAAGTGGTCATCTGTTGGACCCCTTCACCCATTCCACCATTTTTAGATATGTTAAAGCAGTGAAGCTTGGCTGTGTGTATATGTGAGCAAGCATTTGTGTGTGTGCTACTGTTCGGTCTGATTGTCAGCATGACACAGATAGTTGTTGACAGTAGGGGATTCATTGAGGCCAGCTGAGGATGGACAGCAGCCAACTGTGATGTTCAGGATAGTGTCTGCACTGTTCGAAAAGAGAATGTGTATTTATGAATAGGGGTGCTCCGATCACGATCGGCCGATCGTTCATGCGCATCTCGTCAGTAAAGCCGGTTTTCTAATCAGCGGTTAATTCCATCAGGTGCCTGATTTCACATAGAGCAGCTGTTACTACACAGAGCCGTTGTTAACTGAGAAGATGCGCCAAAAAACGCTGAAAATTAACGTGATTTGCGCATCTTCTCTATTAACAACGGCTCTGTGTAGTAACAGCTGCTCAATGTGAAATCACGCACCTGATGGAATTAACCGCTGATTAGAAAACCGGCTTTACTGACGAGATGCGCATAACGATCGGCCGATCGTGATCGGAGCACCCCTATTTATGAATTTGAGTTTTGTCTCAGCTTTGTTTGTCTATAATATGTATATATTGTCCAAATTGCATGTGCAGGGACTTTTGAGTTAGTATGAGAACCATTTTCTAATTAAAGTGTTGAGTTTTAATGAAGCAAAACCTTGGCTCCAATATCTAGTTAATTAATAGAGATCTTGGGTCATGCACACCTAGAAATGTGTAAACATACCTTATGACTATAAACATTTTCTGTACCCAAACAGATTTTTAAGAGTCAATAAAAAAAAAAAAAAATTTATGTGAACTTGACTTAAATATTCATCTGTACCTCAAATTAAACTATGGTGTGGCTTCAGAACACTTGAAAGACAGTTCACAAAAACTTTATGGTGCTTTACAATGATTTTTTTCCTTTTTTGGGACAGTATAATATAAAAACACAGAACAGTTAACGCACAATATTGGATTTAGATCAGTCTTATCTGATCGATACCTGATCCGGCAGACTGTCAGTATCTAAGCCAATACTGAGTATCACATTGATGCATCCTTAAAAATTACAGATGAACCACTGATGTCACATGGACTCTTTTAATAATGTCATTACTACCTTTCTGGGCCTTGAACGTGTCAGTTGTGTTGCCATCTATGGCGAGTCAGAAAGCTCTCAGATATCATCAAAAAATATCTTAATTTGTGTTCCAAAGATGAACGAAGATCTTACGGGTTTGCAACAACATGAGTTTGAGTAATTAATGATGTGGGTTGTTTTGTTTCAGATGCTGATGATATTAAAAATATATTTGGTCATGCAAAGATGACGTAAGAACTAAGAAGCAATAGCAAGTGATATATTGTTGCTCTTGGTTTAAATAAAACAAACATTAGCAAGGATTTACTTTGTGCATTTTCACTCATCAGTTTGTTCATTTGAAATGAGTCATGAATGAATTCTGATCAAATTTGACAAGAGTAATAACAATAAATAAGTATAAACAAAAGAAAAATTGAATTCTTATGACAGTGTATTGAAGTTGTCATTTTTGTGACCTCTGACCACTGCAGGGATGGAGTTCCCTGTAGATGTATTGGTGTCTGGCAGACATGAGGACTTGGAAAGTTCAGCCCAGAGCTACATGAACAAACTGCTCTACAGCAACCCAGATAACACACAATACCTTACCCTGCCCAACACGACAAAGGTAACACACACACACACACACGTTCTGTGAATTGTGGGGTTTTCCATAGACTTATATATTTTTCTTATCCCCTAACCCAGTCTTTGGTCCCCACAATGTAGCATAAACAAGAACACACACACACAACAGAGAACAGAGCTCAGATAATGTGGAGAAGATCAGATCAGATCAGATCATACCGAAAACTGTGCAATGTTATAGGCCTATCCAATTTTATAATTTGGCATATATAATGTATCTCCTAAAATGACCATAATGTGTTGAGAACAATTCTACAGCTCAAATTATACTCTGTAGAACGTAGGTTTTACCAAAAATAAAATATGTAAGTGCTTTTTAATTATTATTTTTTTCCCATTTAAACCCTTTAAAAACTGGCCTTATTCACTTCCATTGTGCCTCACCAACAATTAAATTGTAGCCTGTAATATTCCTTTAAGAATCCTGTTCTGGCTCTTTTAGATCCAGATCAGTCCTGCCAATGTTGGGTTTGTTCCTCTTTATGGAGCCAATCTTAAACACAAAGTCCTGGCTCTGTTTGCTCCTGAGGACCAGTTCACAGGTAGCCCTCTTTCCATCCCCTTTTACCCATCACAATAACCTCATAAATGTTTTTTTTTTTTTTACAATTACATAATGGATAAACTTCTAAGAAAGTCATATTTTTTTATCATCTTATTTACTTCTATTCCGCTCTGCCTCCCTTTTTTATTCTAGCTGTGGCATTGTTCTTGGCTGATCAATGGTACGCAGTGGAAGATATTCTCAGAACGTCAAATACTGCAAGAGAAGGCCTTGTAAAGGTAAGCTTTCATTTTTTTTGGAAAGGTTATCCATTTAACTTTTTTAATGAAATGACTTTGAACCGCGTCTATTCAGAATGTCTCTTCTTTGCCAAGTCAATAAAAAGCAGAAATCTGGCATTTTCTTCGGTGCCTTGTTGAGGACTTGCAAATGTTCTCAAGCACTCCTACGATGATATTGTGTGTTTTTTTTTGTTTTTTTGTTTTTTAGATATATAAAATGTATTTCAGTATGTGTGTGAATGTTTAATTATAGAGAGAGAGAGAAAGGAGGAAACAAAAGTGATGTTTGAAGAATGAAATGTAGTGGTTTGGCCAAACAAATAATTGCAAACAAGCAGTAGTTTGTGGCTGATCAGTGAGAGGTGTTTTTGTCTCAGGTTCCACGCTTTGCATACATAGGCTTGCTTTAGAAAATATTTCTAAATATTTTTAAATGTACACAACCATTCTTTTTCTCACTCGTGTAAAAGTGCACCATGCACCCACGTTATCTTTACGCTTGCATTTGCTCATTCCACTGCATTGCGGAGCGTAACACACTCCATATGTTTTAATATCCTGTATTATCCAGTCTGGATTTCCTCTGCAGGAATGTCATCTTTAGAACTTGACTGTTGCTTTATATTGTACCTGTTTAATTTTGCCATTAAATATGATTTGCCCTATTTATTTTCCAAATCTTGTTTTTTTTTGTTTTGTTTTTTTACCTGTGATTTTTAATCAAAACATAAATTGATTTCCTTGGGCCAGTTTAGAAAACACAATTTAATCTGTTTTGTGAATAATTGTATTTGGGCAGGTCAGATCTGTGGGCGAGAGGATTGTCTTGTATGTGCTAAACCGCATCATTTACCGGACGGTGGAAATGGGTTCTAATGAGGTGCCATTCCTCTGCCACGGAGAAGACGTCTTTGCCAAAATCCTCTGGAAGAATGGAGAGGCGGTGGGCTTCTACTCGGTCAAATCTAAAGGTCAGTCCTTCTCCTTGGTGAGTCTGGCAGTGCTGTAGATGCTTTGCTCTTTCTGCCCAATGTATAATCAAGTTTACTTCATTAAATAATCTACAGTGTCTTCATTAAAGCATGAATGAGATATGCAACTAGCCCTAATCTTGTTTATAAGAAGGCAATCTCACAAGCTTCTGTGTTGTGGCTTAGTAATAAAGAACTTGGTCTATGCAAAAAGGTTATAGATTCAAAGACCAAAAAAAAAAAAAAAAAAATATTATTATTAATATTATTATTTTTATTATTATATAGAGGAAGGATTGATTGATCTTGGAAGCTGTAACCTATAGAAGCTAATTTCTGCATTAGAACAAATACATGCTTTGATAAATTATAGTATATATGATATATTATCAGTCAATTATAACACAAAGTCATAATTATAATGAAAAATTTGAAAAGAGAAGTGGTGCCTCATTAAAATTAGGATTTGTTTTGTTATAATTATGACTTGCTATGTTGTAATTCTGACTGTTATTCAGACATTTGATATCATACTTATGTCTCATAATTTAGACTTTTTAACTCCATTATGACATAGATCTGACTAATTTTGATCTCATTATTATGACTAAGTATCTCAGTTTTGAATGTCATATTTATGACTGTTTTGTAAATAATAAATCTGAATTTTTATCTCAAAAATTTGGCTTTCTATGTCATTTTGCCTTCTCAGAATTATATAGTGAAAGAGTTATAATTTTCTGAAGGTAATTATCCTGGATATGATGATGATGATCATGTTATTAGTTAATAATTATTATAATAATATTATTATCCAATATAATTTGAACTGTTCATGAAAATAACTGTCACTGTTGAAGATAAACTATATTTTTGATAGAATTGTAGATGTAACATGCAGTGATTTTGCACCAGACATGTGTTTATTCTCTCTTACAGGTAGCTTGTGTAATAGCTTTGTGAGCCAGTGCTACCTACTTCCTGTCATGGACTCTATTTTTGTGCGGAAAGATCACCGTGGGAATGGCCATGGCTTGCAGATGTTGGAGGACTTTGTGGACTCCTTTAAAGATGACGAACTGGGCTTGAAATACCCTTTAACACCAGCAATGCAAACGGGTCAGAAATCTTCAGTTTTTTTTGTAGTTTTAAATGCCACTTTATTAGTTTGTAACTTTATACTCTATATATTTAATGAATTGTTTACTTTTAATATATGTTATGCAATTAGATTGTAAATAAATATAAATAGCTACATTTCTTTAATGTTTTACTAAATGTATATAAAGAGTCATTTAAAAAAAAAAATGCTCCAGTATGCAAACAGTACCTGAGCAGATACCCGGCCGATGTGGACCTGCTGTGGGAGGTGGAAGGAGTTGGAGGTCCCTACCAGAAAGTGAAAGTGGCAAGCAAACTTGGCTCCATGACACTACAATGTAAGTGCCACTGCCACTGGCCCTCTTGAAACTCCTAACAGTTGTGGGATTGCTTTTACCAGTATATCTCATTGTTCGCTGCAAGTGGTATCACACTGCCAGCTCAGTTTCACATCTTTACTTGATTTAAAGTTTAGATTTGTTGTGTCCATCTCCATACAGGCAACCACAGCTCATGGGCAGCAGAAGAAAGCAAAAACGGAGAGGTTGGGGTTAATGAGGTGGAGATGACTGAGGACAGCTGCCTGGACATCACGGTAAATTTGATCCTATCCTTATGTAGTATATCTAGATGTTTTCCTTAGTGTTTTTTTTTTAGCTTTAATAGCAGTTGAGCTAAAGGGGATGAATTTAGAGACACCTAAATGAGTATCTGTTACTCAACTGAAGGTTTGTGTTTAGCTTCAGTATAAGAAACACATTTAAATAGTTTCTGGTGGATATGAAACTAGTATACAGGGCTTCTGTAGTCAGACAAACCACAGACTAGTTTATTTGGGAAATAGGAAGATCTGCACATGTCTGCTTCATTTTTTTTTCTGAATATGAGATGTCTGTATATGAAGGTATTTATAGAATCTGATCCTTTGACTGAGTTGAGTGAATTGGTTTCATTTTGGTTTTACAGGAGGATGTGGTGGTAGTCAACAAACATCTCAATGTGACCGAAGGTTTGGATTTGTGCTCAATTTATCATTCTAAAACACCCTTTTCTGCAGGCATTTTAAGTTGGTGTTAAAGCCTTTTCTTTTTTTCTTCATCCCGCTGTAGAAATTAGTGAATTGCCCATTTCCACACGTACCCGGAGCAGCGAATGCAGACAAAAGAAAAGGCCACGGGAAGAACCTGAAGAGAGTGCTGAGGAGAACCGACCTGAAAAAATCAACAGGTCTCTAAAAATTCCTCATCAATGACTGGTTGCTTTCAGAGGTTATCCTTAAGATTACATTAATGGTGATTTATTCGTGTGCCACTCAGATAAAATGTAATCTCATAATGAAGCAGATGGGCTCTTAAAATGACCCTCCACCATGGGTCTGATAGTAAACTGACTGGAAAAAATCCCATAGACCCAAACTGTTTGGGGACCAAACCATATCTTAGGAATAAAAAACTCTAGAAACCACATAGAAACATTTAAAGAATTGTCATTTATTATAGATTCATATTTTTTATAATACATCAACTAATGACAAATTATGCAAATTTAAATAGTTTTGTATTAGTATCGAGTCTCGGGCCAGCAAAACCACGACTGAGGTGTCCTTGAGCAAGGCACCAAACCCGCAACAGTTCCCCGGGTGCCACAGCATAAAAATCATAATTTTGCAGATATAGTGTGCAGTTTCTTCTTATGAATTATGAAAACTGTTGTGCCATAAAATGTACTGTATAATTCTAAAAAGACCAAATTACTTTATTGTGTTCTTTGTCATTTTATTACCTGTATATTGAATTTAGAGTGGTTGAACCAGAAACAGAGACAGAACCTGATGCTGTTGTGCCAGAGACTAAAGAACACATGGATGGAGAAAGTGGAGGTGGAGAAGATGGAGCAGCACCCTCTGTCCAGGTGGAGGAGGCTATATCCAGTGAGGCCCCTGCAGACACAGTAATTCTGGTGAGGGACCATAGCCTCTTTTGTTGGTTGTCTTATCTGGTACACTATTTCATCACTGGTTTAATATGAGGCAAGACAAGTTGGCTTACAACAGTTGCCAATGCAAATCATGTTTGTGGTTCATAAAACAGTATGTTCTGTGAGCCAGAGGTGCAAATTTTATGTCAGCTCACACATGCAAATATGTGTGAACCCAAACCCAAATCAGGTATTGAATTCTCTGTTTCTCTGTGAAGGTGGCGGAAGTCAAGGGAGAAATGACTGACAGTCAAGAAGAAGAGAATGAGGGGTCAGCAGTCACAACAGAGGATGCACAGGCCACCCAAGAGCTCCCTCTAGAGTCTGAACCTGTCATTCAAAATGGCACTGCTGAGGAGATGGAGGCAGAGGGAGAAGCACAGGTAACCTATTAAGCTTAGGTTAAAGGGTTAGTTCAATCAAAAATTTATTGATTGACCTCAATTTCATCCTTGGTGTGTATGACTTTCTTCTTTCAGAAGAATCCAGTCGGAGTTATATTAAAACTTGTCTTTGATCTTTCGGTTTCATGGCACTCAGCAGGTGTTGCAGTGCTTCAGTCCAAAAGAAGTGAAATAAAGGGGGCCCATCCTTAATAAAAAAAAAAAAGTGTCTTACACGGCTCCGGGGGCTGAACCAAAATCCTCTTTTAATGAATGGTTGCGTTTTTGTAATAAAAATAACCATATTTAAAACGTAATAATCACTTTAATGTAGCTTGCGCTCACTGTTGTACATGGAAGCCGTTCCAGACAGATGACGTAAGAGGTCAGCTTTGCGCATTTGCTGGTGAGTCTCGTGAAAACCGACGTCTGTTAACAGGAGCAAAGGAAGCAAAGTTTCCATGCTTACCGGTGCATCTCAAAAAATTTGATTATCATGGAAAAGGTCTTTATTTTTTGTAATTTAATTAAAAAACAGCAAACTTTCTTATATTCTAGATTCATTGCACACAAACTGAAATATTTCAAGAGTTTTTTTTTGTTTTAATTATGATGGTTAAAATTCAGTATCTCAAAAAATGTGAATATTCCATTTTGAGCTTAGGTTTGATTCATTTTGAGTATAAATACTGGGTACTTTACTGACAATTTTTAATATAACCCTTATCTGGTTTGTCTTAAGGATGACATTATTAACACCCCTGAAGAGTCTGAAGTATTGGAGCAGATCGACCAAGAACTTGTTACAGAGGAGAAACAGGATGCAGATGCAGAAGTTTCTTCTCCAGTTGAGGAGGAAGAGGAAGTGCAGCAGGAACAGGAAGAGGAAGTAGCTTCTGCAATTGAGGATGTAGCTTCAGTAGTTGAGGAAACCGAAGACACTGATCATCCACCAGTTGTTCCTGAGGCGCCAGTCATTCCAGCCGACCTGGTTGAGTGTGTTTCCTCTGTGCAGGATAGTGATGCAGTAGAGGAAACATCTCATCCTGAGCAAGAAGCTCCAGAGGAGGAGACATCTGCTTCTCCTAGTGCAGCAAGTGAAGAAGAAGTAATTATGGAGACAGAGGAGCCAGCTCTGAACCAACAAGATGAGACTGCCTCCGATGAGCCACCTGAGACCGAGGAAAGCCAACCTGCAACAGAGGACTCTGAAAAAGAAGAGCCAGGGGAAGAGAATTTAGCTGAGACGGATGAAAAAGATGAAGAGGACACTGCCACCACTGAGGATGATGATGATGATGACGATTATGAGGGGAAAAGCTCAGTCGAAACTCACGATTCTCCTCCTGGGGTTCGAGTTCTTCGAGGAGGCAGGATCAAACCCGTCCCGCCAACACCAAAGCGCACATCCAGTAGACTGACCAAAGCAGTGGTCATACAGGTGCTGGATGAGGATTTTGATGATGATGATGAAGAAGAGGAGGAGGAGGAAGAAAAGGTCAAAAGCACTGAAGAAGAGAAGAGGAGCACAGAGGAAGATGAAGCTGCCGAACACAATTCGGGAGAAGAGGAGCCGCCACCTGTGATTGACAGGAGAGTTTTGCGGAGGAAAACCAAAGTGATCCAGTCTACACCCACTAAAGCAAAAAGACGCAGTAAAAACTGATTTCATACATTCTTCATGACGGTCCAGTACACTCCATTCAAAAAAACATAGTATGTTAAGTTAGTAGGCACTACTTGGTACACATATATACCACGATCTGTACTAGAAAGTATTGATTGTCTTTTATACTTGGGTTAGGGTTAATAACAGGCGGTGTTTACAACATCTAGTTTTTGGTTTTGGTTCAGGTTTTGTTTTACAACTAAAAAAAGAAAGAAAAAAGGGCAGTATTTCATAAGCACAGTGCTTGATAACAATGCTGACTGCTCACAATTATAACTGTGATTTTAATCTCCTTTACTTTTGATTTACCTGATGCTTATTGAATGCAGCTTAAACTGCTTATAAAAAAGCAGCTTAAAGCTTGTAAATTTACAATGTGAAAATCTTATATTGGGAGTGCTGCTGTGGATCCAGTTTCACCATTATCATTTCAGATTTTGTTCTCACAAATGTTTTGATTTCGATTTTGTTTGACCTCACACAATAAGGTTTTAAGGAGGTCCTTTCACATTTGTAACAACTTTTCAGATGATAGTTTATTAAATTTATTCTCAAAATTACGTGAATTAAGGCATTGCTGTGCACGCCCATACATATACACGTACATATACATGTATTCGCACATAAATATGCAAGTATGTTTATACCTGAGGAAAGTGCAGGTTAATATAAAGTTTACACGAAGGCTAATGTATGGTTAATTATATATATGGCGTTTAGCATCCAAAACAGATTTGCGTTTAAATATCTAAATGTCTTATTTTAAAAACCAACTCTAGATTATATATTGATGAAAACTAGTTCATAAAATATGAGTGGTTAATCTTTATAATCACGGCCTTAAGTAGTTTAATATTAAGACTCGTGTTGACACCCATTAGCATTTTTCTCATGGTTTGTCTCGTTGACATTTTTCGTTCTGCGTATCCTTGTTTTACCCCATACACCCCAACCCCCAAAAACCTACATGTTATTAAATAACGCATATATATGGTCTAATCGTATTTTGTTAAAACTGTGAAATAAATTGCTCACACGTTTCAGTTTTAGAGTTTTAATGTGGGTGACCACATGAGGGCGCACTTGGATGTTAAAAAAAGCCATTGCGGGAATCTGTTAACACTCTTTCAAGACCGTTGTTTGTCTTCGCCGTTATCTTATTGTTGACACCTGAGGTCAGTGGCTTGCATTTTTATATCAGGTGAAAATATTGAAAAGAACTTCAGAAATGACCTTTTATATGTGTATTCTTCCAGATTTTCTCTCAACTGAAAGGAGTCAAAGTTCGTGCTTTTTGTTGACAGAAAATCAAATAAAAGTAGACATTTTTGAGTGCTTTAAACTTTATTTACTTATTTTAGGTGTTTGAGCAATATTTTTCTGGAGTAGTTTTCTCAAACTGTTTTTTTCCTGTAGTAAATACATAAATTTCTTGCATATTCCATGTCCTCATCAGTTTTTTTTTTTTTTTTTTTTTTTTTTACATGAATGTGTATATTAATGCTCTGAGCTGTGTAAACATACACATATGGATCAGACGGAGTGATTTTCTACAGCTGGGTTGAATGATATTTCGGTGCCAATCATTTGCTAAGCAAGGTGTGTCAGAGAGTGCATGTGCCGCCTCTTTTGTGTTTCTAACAAAAGCCACCCAGCTGGCTTTTTCTGCCTTACCCAACCTTGTTCTTCCAGCTTTTATCCATTTTAGCTAATTTTAGTCAATTTCTACATCTTTTGAATTTTGCTTTTCATTGACTATATGTGTGCAACTGCTAACCTTAAAAGAGAATATTTTGATAGGTTTTCAAGGAAATAGATGGAAACCAAACAAAGATGCCTATTTATGTGTATTTCGCACATTTAGAATTGTTCATGGTTTTTGCAAACCAATTGCAAGTGTGTGTGTACCTGCATGTACATCTGTGTATTTGTGGTGTGGGTGCACTAGCTGGTCTCTCTGTCTGTGTGTGTGTGTGTGTGTGTGTGTGTTTTATGGTCCTGGCTGATTAAGCTTGGCACTGTCAGGAGTGGGTTTGTGTGTGTAATTAATGATGTGTCTCCTGCTCTCTCCCATGGTAAAGGCTAATAGGATTTCCCGGCCCCAGGCTACAGCGAGGAGAGTCTGGGCGCATGAGGAAGTGTGTAGGAGAGGAGAGGGGAGGCAGATTGCGAGAGGTGATAAGAGAGGTGACAACGCAGGAGGTTTGAGCAGGTGGGGGTGAGAGGTTACAGAGGATTCTGGATGGTTTGGCCACGCTTGAGCAGAGAATTTAGGCTGCTGTGGGGAAAGGAAAATGTGTTAAAACTGTAAAACCTCTGGAGAAAGAAAAAAACGTAATTTAACATGAAAAGGTATTTATTCAGCTATGTTTATATTATTGTGTAATGATGCATTACAGGGTATAAATATAGAGTATATTTTATATTTGCATCAATATTAAAAAAATAAAAATAAACATAATAGTATTCAATAATTTAAACCACTTTAAACTATTTATTATTAATAATAATACTATGTATTATTTATTTATATTTTATTTTTCTTGTTTCTTTTTTTTTTTACAAAATAATTCATTTAATAAAGTATTTTAATTGTATTTTTATGTATTAAAATATTTACATATATTTAATTTTGAGTATAATACTAGTAAAATGCATAGTAGCAGCAACTTAACAGCTGAAATAATAGATAAACTGTAGCCAGACACTTTTACAACCATTTAATATCACTATTGTATATACTATATGCACAGAATAGAAAACAGTGCTCTTAAAAAAAAGCAACTCTTAAAATAGTTCTACCAAACAGGTTTATAATGTGCAATTGGGACATTTTGAGCTGAACTAAAAATACACAAGAACAAATCTAAATTGTAATTTTCCATCTGAAAAACAAAGCCCACAATCAATAATTGATTGACAAATTTGTTTAAAGCAAAAACTAATTTGAATTGTTTTATTTCCTCGGCTATATTCAAGTTTGTTCGAATAAAACTTTACGATTGCGCTTAAACATTTGACCTTCGGAGAGTCTGAAATCAAAAAGAAAATGTGCAAATATAAATGTAATATCTAAAGAGAAACGAAAAGGTGATGAGAACAATAATAAAACCTAGGCTGAAGAGTGCGATAGAGTAAGCAAACCGAAGTGAAGAGGGATGCTGAGAGGCTCTGCAGTGAAAGAGACTTTCTAGGGGGTTCCTGTGCTGTGGGGCTGATTGTGTGCCGGGTGGAAGGGGGCATTGTGGGATAGCACGGGAGGGAGAGAGGTGTGAGAGAACGAGCAGGTGATTTATAACAACAACAGAAGGCTTCTCTCCCCTCCACCACCTCCTCTTCCCTTTCACTGAAGCAAAACAAGGAAATCCATTACAAAAAGGCACGTGTGATAATGGACCTTGCTCTCTCTTTCTCTCTCTGTGTGTGTGTGTGCGCGCTCACAGAACCAAGACATCGGATATATTTGGGTAATAAAAGTGTAAAGATTTTTTCGGAGATGTAAAAGTGTGCCCATGAAGCTCCGGTTTGTATGTGTATATGGACACATTTTCAGTCCCCGAGCTCCTTGCCTTCTCGTCCTCACCTCCCGGAGATAAAGACCTCTATTCTACCTCGCCGAACGAGCGATGGTGCCGGCAGGCTCCAGGGAGCAAACAGAGAGAAGGAGGAGAAGTAAATAATACAGGGATATGGCAAGCAGTAATGGTATGGTGGCCCTGAAGACCACGTTCTCCACGGCAGGAGGGGCTGCATGCGGGATCTAGCCCGGCTCAGAGTCTCCCTCTGGGGGAGGAGATGGTGTGGAAGAGCCTGTGCCTGCTCCTCTCACATTACCCCTTATGTTAAAACCAGTCAGGGGGAAAATTGGGGGCCTGCGTGGTCCTCTGCAGGCCCACCTGAGCCCACTGAGACAAGGAATGGGGAAGGAGGGGGACCTACAAGTCTCTAAATGCATGAGTAATAAGAGTCATAACCTTGAAAACATGTTGGGCATGAAAGCAGATACATGTGAAATGCATGTTTGTTGTTTGAATGTGATGGCTGTCAACACCAATGTAAGAGAGAGAAAACTTTGCAGATAAGTTTGAATGGATTTACAGGAATGTATGAAAAATCAGACATTATATCCTCACTTTGGAAGCACCCATATGGGGCTTCAAGAATTTATTAATTGGATTTAATAAAAAAAAAAAAAAAAAAAAAAAAAATATATATATATATATATATATATATATATATATATATTATTAATTTTTTTTTTTTTTTTTTTTTCTGGGACAATGTTTCAGGTTGTCCCCATCTCATGGCAGACCTAGCATCAGAATCAGCAGCTAAGATCTCTTTTTGTGTGTGTGTGTGTGTATTTTTGTTTTGTTTAGTGGTATTTCTTTGTTGATTTGTTTGAAAGTTTGTCCTGTTATAATTTCTCTAAGAATTTTAGTTTGATGTGTTTTGTTCAGTAACTTGACTGTTTTGTTTGGTGGTCTCTTAAGATTAATTTAGTACTGTGTGTTGTGACATTTGGTGAATTTTCCTTGGTGGTTTAGTTTGTTCAGTGATTTTGGCGATTCATCTTGTTTGGTCAGATCATAGATTTGGTCAGCTCTTAGGTTTTTAGTTTTTGTTTTGTTTGTTTAGTGACGTCTGTGATTTGTTTTATTTTGTGTTATTTATTTTTGTTTGGTGGACTATAAGATTTATTTATTTTGTTATGTTAAATTGGTTGAATGCTGTGCTAAAAGACCTAGTAGTACTAAATTAGAAATTTATATTATTTGTGTTTATAAAATGTACTGATTAAATATTAAATTAGATAACTTTTTTTTTACATAACAAATATCAGTTTCTTTTTTTGTTCATGTTAAATCATTTTTATTAACGGTAAAAAATAATAAATACAATTAAGTTTCAATGAACCTTTAATATGGGTGCTCATTTGGTTATGATAAATTTGAGATTTAACATTTTAACATGAAAAATTTGGTTTAACAACAATTGGCAAACAATGGGATGTCTTAAGAATTTAAATGAAATGTAACTCAGATTAGATACTATATATTTTGAGTACCTTTAATCCTTAAAACCTAAAAATTATAGTGTCAGTTTCTATATTCCTCTTTTGTGTAAATACTAGATAATTAAATACTTACAAAATTATGCCCCCCATGTCCAGGTGATGTTTGTCTAGACTATTGTTTTTCTACACTAGCCCATCAGATGGCGCTTGTTTTCAGTCTGGAGGCTGTTCAGGGTGCAGTGGTAAGTCACAGATGTTGCCTGTCCCGTCCTTTTGTTTCCCCCCATTGAGAAGAGAGACCTCAGCTGTTAAAGGAGATTCTTCATTATGGCTTCAGTGTTCTTTTGAAAATCATTTCCATTAAAAGATTTTTTTCAAAGCAAGGTACTAAAGCGAAGGTTAAATGAAGTTGAACAACGCACGGGCTCGTCAGGCGTTTCTGCGAGCTTCTCAGTGACAGATCACTGTGTGGGCAAAGGCCTCTATGTATAAGATGGGGGATGGGAGTGATTTGGGTTAGGCAGATGTCTCCATGTGCTGCAGGTGCATATGTTTGTTTTTAAGTGTGAATACTGAAGAGATAAAAAATCCATAGTTACTGATTTTGTCCTCTTTTGAAGTGGCAACTTCCTCTTGTGTGATGTCACGAAAGCTAGAGGTGATGTCATGGAACTTTAATTAATATACAAATTTTCATAGTTAAAATGCTAAACGCGTACTGACAAACTACTTCCTGAAACAACCAAAAGTTTATATGTATATGCAGCTTTAGGACATACTGAATGCTAAGCGTTATTGTGCATAAGGTGTTTTTAAACCCAACATCATTTAGGTCTCATAGTCAACATAATGTTTAGTTAACCCTTCTTTGCTGTGTGAGGGTCATTTTAACCCTGGTAGCTTTAACAGAGAGTTACAGCAACTTAACATCAATATTTCTGTGTAGAATTTAATATCTAGTATACTTCTATTAGAAAATGCAATTAGCTTGTTGGTTATTTAAGGTTAGTTGTTGGACTGCAAATTGTCAGTTTGACCATAGTAGGGTTAACAGTTCTACTTCAACTAAAAATAACTTTTCCCCCTCTGAAACATGTAATCCTTTTTGATTCAGTGAACTTAAGTCAAATTATGTATCAGATATTTGATTAGCACAAAGTGGTTTTTGGCAGGCATAGATTCATCAGAACACAGGTATACCGAGTGTTCATCGAAATGTTTAATGAAACAATTCAACAGTTAATGAATGAATGAACCAAATGTTACAAATGGACCAGTTTTAAGACAGAAAATAATAATATATATTTTTCTTAATTTGAACAAATTGAGTCTCAGAAAAAGAAGAAACTAAAGCCAACGAAAGGATGAAAATGGTGTTACCTTTAAGTACTAGCTGCTCGCTTCTGATCATCAAATGCATTTTGACAGCTTTTACTAATCAGTAAGTCAAAGCAGTAGAAAACCCCTTGGACGAACATCTGCGTTATTGTCGCAATCATAATATTGAACTCAGGAAACCATATAAATGGAATCAAACCAATGTGATTGGTCAAGACCAACCTCTGACAATACACACCTTTTGACAGTAGAAACTAAACCGCAAGAGAAGGTAATTTGCATGATGTCTTTCCACCTTTCAGGTCCATATATTGGTTGTTCTGGTCCATGACCAGCCAATAAACCTTCCCTCAGTAACCTATAGCACTAAGGCAGACAAGTTTAGGGTGGAATTCCCTCTTGTGTCCATAGTTCAGAGTCTTTCCCAGCTCTCTGTCCTACCAAACAGTGTTCTCCCCCAACTCTTGACCAGGATGAGACATGGGGCCGCTGTAACTGGTGTTGTTGACCAGGGGGAAGGGTGGACTCGGACCACCTGTGAAGCCACCCTCCCCCTGTGGATTGGGATGGAGAGGTCCGGTCATGCCTGGCTCAGGACTGGGGGTATCTGCATGGGAAATCATGTCCGTGAACCTTTGGTCATCTGAGGGATGGTGAGCGGAGACCGGACCACCCTCCAGAGCTCCTGAACCCGAGCTGAGGAGGTAAGGTGACTCCGCTGGAGACTGTGCCTGTGAGGAAGGGGGTCCATGAGGGAAAAAATCATAGTTGACCACTGGCCCGTAGTAGTCACCTTGGTATTCTGAGGAGAAAAACAGAAAAATTAGTAATGCTTCTGATATTTAAAAGAAAACATGCTTTTTAGCATACATTTTGGGGCTTAAGTAAGTACATTAAAAAATGGTATAGAAGCAGTTAGATTGCTATCCAATTTTACAAAGAATTAAAACAAACTGACAACACCTTGAATTACATGTTAAATTTTAAAGTAGAAAAACTGAAAGGGTATATTCTTGTAAAACACTCCATTCTGTTTTGTTTACCATTTTAAAAAATAATTATGAATGACATTTAATTAACTCCCAATGAGTAATACTTTTATTTGATTCCCAATTTCATGTTTTTCCTCATTCTCCAAGACAATGTGTCAGAATAGTTTGGCTACGACCAAATTTATTAGGAGAATGTAACAAAGACCGTGCTAATGAATGGAAAATACTCTAATGAAAGGTGAGGAAAGAGGATATAAATAAACGTGGAAATCGAGTGCAGAGGCATGTTTCTTCATTTTTACTCTCGTATCCATCCTCTCGCTCCATCATACCTTTGCGGTTGGCCTATATAATTAGTGCTACAGAAAGTCATTAACATTCCTCCCCAATTCCATTATTTTTTTCCTGCAGTTGTGATACTTTAATGTGCTAATCAATCATCAAAAGACATTTTACTATAAAGAAACGCCACTTGCTCGCCGAGTGATAGATTCTGTGTTTTTTTGGATTCTGTGGTAAATCTTTAACACAAAACTTAATATAAATATAAAGTTAACAACTTCAAAAAGGGTGATTCTGAAGCACAAAGAGAAACTGCTTGTAAAAATCTTTGTGCTTTCAAGGTAAAAGGAAAGCCTTGAAGATACAGGGTATATGTGTGTGTGTGTGTGTGTGTGTGTGAAAGACAGCTCATGTAGTTTTGTGTAAATGTGTGTTTTGACAAAAAGAACATTCTTTGTGTTTATGTACCTCCATAGTAGCTGTATCCTCCAGGGCCCATTATGTCAGGGTCCTCTAGTCTTCCTCCCAGTGGCCTCATTCTGCGTGGTCCCCTGAAGAAAGCGTGTCTTCGAGCACCGAGAGCGCTGAGCTGCTTCATTCTACGTTCTTTAGACCGCCGATTTTGAAACCACACCTACAAGGCAAAGCCACAATTATACACCATGTAATTACAACAAAGAGGTAAGTGAGAGGAGATGCACCTCACATGTTTATACATTTCCCATTATTGTACAATTAGAAAACGGCTGATTTTCTACATTTGTCCAAGGTGACCTGTTGGTTTAGGTGAGTGGTGTGAGTAATAACACCACATAAAACAACTAAACAAGATGTTTACTTTCATCATGACTCGTCTTATGTTTTTGTTAGAGAGACTTTGTTTCTTCACAAAAGAACTTTGACCCTGTGACTTTTTTTTAAATTTTTTTTCGAAATATCTTCAAATCTTATGCAGCCTTGGAACGAAATGAAGTTGACTTTTTCTTATTTCATTAAATTTTTCCTTTAGGGTTGAACTTTTTTCATCCATTTCAGGAGGAAAATAATACTCATAGTGATGTACAAGCAACACTCCTGTCGATTTAATGGTAATAGCAGCACATCTGCTTGAAGAAACACTTAAACAACTTAATGAGGGAAATGAACAGCAAATTTTACTAGTCAGTGTTCATCTAAATAATGCCACTGTACTTTCTAAGCTTTGATATATATATATATATATATATATATATATATATATATATATATATATATATATATATATATAATAATTTGACCAAATTAACTAAATACCAAGAGGATAAATGCAGTATGTTTAGTATATTACGTTTATGTTTATATTTATGTTTATGTTTAGTACATTTACCAAAGTTAGCCTCCTTATGACCACCAAAATCACACACACTATAGGTGTGTGTGTGTATACATGCATGAACAAATGTTCTCTTGTTTCATGTTTATATTGCAGCTCAACCCATTAATGAAAGAAACTAACACCTAATAACTGATCCTGCCCGGTTTGTTAAATAAGTCTTGTCAGATTACCGAACTACAATGCAATAGACTGTCAAGATTTATATTCCTGCGAAAATTAATATGCTGGGATGATTTCACCAGTCCCTCATCTTAGTGCACGCACGCACGCACATAATTTCTGAGACACTGCGGTGCTGACAAGTATCGTTTGATCACGGCACCGCCAGCTCATTACAAATAGACCTGATATAACAGTGTGTGACTGATGCAATATCAGACTCATCACTGTCGAACATTGTTTCAATCTTTTAGTAAGAACAAGGCAATCTGACATACCACTGTGCTGGTGGAACTCAAATATAACCTTTTAGTCAAAAGAACCAGAGACGTGTGCTTCAACAAACACTGCGAGGGCCGTTTTTCACACTGTTGACATATAAACTGCTTACACAGGAACAAAGAGCAGAGGATGATGTGAAAATGTCTACCGTAAGATGACATTTTTATGCATGATGGTACAATGTAACACATTCATGCCTGAATCTGCATTGCCACTGCATAATATATGCTAACAACAGTTAGTCTGCTCTGGAGGCACAATCCTGCCATGTACGAAAGAGAAAAAGAGAGTGAGAGAGACTATATTAGAGAGACAAAACATGTTCTCTACCTAAAACCACTTAAGCATTCCTCTCCATGCTCAGCAAAGGCAACACCTGCTTATTGAGAACAATCGGCTAACTGTTTGGTACATTTTTATGGAAATGTTTTGCCTCCTCCTGAGTGAGCGTTGCTTAGGGATTACACACACATGCTGCTGAACCGGCATGGCTCCGGAGGGCTCCCCGCGCAGAGCGCAATCCACATTTAACACATAACAAATGAACGGGGACGTGTGGCAAAGGCTGTCTCCATTTTGGCTCAGGAGCAAAGTATTGAGCCTTGCTGGGATTCAGAGAGGGTTGCGATTTCTTGATGATGACAGTGACAAGTGAAGATGAGCTGTGTGCTTGAGTTCACAGATGTAACCCAGGATAACTTTAGTCATCAGAGATCAAGAATCAAGATCCTTTTACTAATTTACTTTTATATGGATTTCATATGGACCTGATGATAAATCCGTTATATTTTTTTTTATTTATATTCAAGTTATCCTTGTAATTAATATTTTGATAATTTATCAAAATTACTAAATGTTTCAGGATTAAATATTTTTATGCTTCACTGATAACTGGTGGAAAACTCTCGTTCTCACTAATCGTGTTAACCTTTCCCTGAACTTTACAGCATGGTTGTGTTCGTCAGCCAACACCTTTTCAGTTAAACTTCACCTCTTCAATTATTTGAGCATTTTAAAAACCGAAAGTTCTTATAGTTAATGGAAACCTTTGGCTGTAACTGCTGTCAGAACAGATTGTCTTTCACATTCATATTTTCTCAGCAGGAACTGACAAGCATATCATGTGCCTGACATTGTCTTGCTACCTGATAAAAATCTGTTAACAACTTTAATTAACTGTTTTACAACTGAGAAAATTCCAGCCGATATTTGTATTTTATCATAATTTATATGTACCAGAACATTACACCCCTACAAATATGACAAACCAAGTAAGTGTATTATATTTCTTTTATTAACTGGTGTACAATTCCTTTAGATGAACTTCCTGAACAATTTAAACGTGTCTCCTTTTTTCACTTTATATTTTGTAAGGTTTGTTGAGTAGGGCATGATCTTCAAATGTCAACCTTGTCAAACCAAGCTTTTGTACAATACAACTGATTAATTAAAACTTTGGAGAAATAGTCTGCATTAAAAAAAATGTATTCTAATAGACACGTGACTGAGCTATATGACAGTAGTAGTACTCTTTAACTGTGTAAAATAAATGACCAAAATAATGAATTTAGTTTGTGGCGAATGCTTTCATTGTCTGACAGAAATGTAGATATAAAATGGCCTAGATAAAATCAAACTAAAAATGGCCTAAATAAATGAATGTGTCCAAATGTATTACCTGTATGACTCGCATGTTGAGGCCTGTCTCCTGCGCGAGCTGCTCGCGGATGTGTCGCGTGGGCTTCGGCGTCGCCACGAACGCGGCTTTCAGAGTCTCGAGCTGTTTGGCCTTGATGGTGGTGCGTGGGCCCCGCCGCTTCGTGCACGAGTTTTGCTCCTCGTTCTCGTTGTTGTTAGTGTCCTTATCTGAGGATGTGGAATTGTCCGTCTCCTTCGTGTCGTCCTGGATCGGATCCGGAAGATCGGGCGATAAACTCCGGTCCGTACATGATGACACTTGAGTATGACGAAGGACCAACGAGAAACATATTAGACTCATTGCAAAATATTTTAGTGTTTTAGTGTAATATACGATAACCATCCTCTTGAGATAGATCTCTAAGTAGTAGGCCTGTAAAAATGTGCATTGTCACATCTTATAATGTGTTTTGTGAATATATTAATGAGCGCTAAATGTTGGCCTACTGGGTTCTATAGACACTAATTTACACATTTCTAAACTGATTCAATTTGATAGGCCTGTAATATTACATTTTGGGTGTAAAAATTATTGTGAAACTGATTGTGGGTTTCACTCATGATCATCAAATATTCGGGCCCTCTTGCTTTAATATGACGGACCAAAAAAAAAACGGTTCTAAACGTGAATCACTTCTGCAAAATATCGGAGGAATTAAGTCTGGTCGTCTCTTGGGACAGGCTGCTGTGCTTGATAACAGCTTGTCATTGTCTGAGAAGCGCGGATAGACGACTATACAGACGTTTATCTGACAAGAACGCATGGACTCAAGAGAATGAGTTATGGACACTTCTCCATAGATGGACAACACTAAACCCTCGTCTTGCAATATATAAAAAGTGACTTTTTTTTCAGGCCTGTATTTTCTTTTTTTTACTAGAATTATGAAACAAGTTATTCTTAAAAATACAAGAACGAGCTTAATTTAGCTCAAATGTAACTGTTTTTGCACGATCAATTAAAAAACAGGGATATTTCTCCTTATAGTGGCCTTGACTGGATATTCTGTTTTATTTATTTATTTATTTATTTTCTTGCAAATATGCATTTATACAAGTCATTCAAATCAAGATTACTGTAAAAAATAGCACGCCACAGTTTTCAAAAGACCATTTGTAGCGTTAATGAATCTGAGTGTTGTACGTCCCTTTTAAAGCTACTGGACGAAACA